>NW_022989983.1:2843485-3280761 GCF_902827175.1 Gymnodraco acuticeps | reverse complement strand
AGCTGACGCTTTTATCCAAAGTGACTAAATAAGTGCGTTTGACCAACAAAATACAAACTTGAAGAAAACAGAATCATATAAGTACATCAGGTTTCATAAAGCAAAACATTTCAAGTGCTACTCAACTGATAAGCCAGTCCTTTATTAGTATATAAGTGCTCTGTTAGTAATTATATCACTTTAAACACAATTTCCCAAGGTAATGTCTTCAAATGTTGGTTTGTCACGGAACATGCCAAACCCAATCATGGTGACTTTAACTTCACATATTTTGCAAATTTCACAAATTGGGGTCTTAAGCATTATTTGCTTAAAACGTATGAAAACATTTCGAATCGATTATTTTTCTGTTGATCGGCTTATTGATGAATGGACTAATCGCTGCAGCTCTAGATAGGAATATAAGCTTTTCTGGAAAATATATAGGAAAGGATTTATAAAAACATTCCTATTTTCTGATGCAGGTCTGCTGTTTTACCGTATGCCTTTAAGTAAGCAGTCAAAACCCAAGGAGATAGCACAACTTTTCTCAATTGAACTTCAAAATCTCTTTTTTTTTATCAAATGCATCAATCAGTCCCCCAAAGTCTTTCAATTAGATTTTGCACAGCGCAGGTAAAACGTGGATACATTGCATACTATAAAACTGAAGTTTGGAAAAGTTGTTATCCAGTTATCATCGCGGCAATATGCATTCGATCAAAACACTGAATTGATTTGACTGTGCCTAAGGACATTAATAATTACCACGGATAGCATTTAAAGGGATTACATGTGAAGTGACCTACAGCGTGGCCCCCTCAGGTAGAGTAGCACACAAAAGGATTACCGGTGTACGAACACAACTGTGCCATCTGTGAGAGAGAACTAATGATGAAAGAGATTACAGTGTGCCACTGGAGGGCTCTACGGGAGGATTGGAAATGCTCAGAGGCACACACAGGAAAAGGGAAAAAAGGATATTTATAGCAGACTTAAAGCTCAGTGGTTTGAGGATAGGCTGCTGCAAAGATTTAATGCAAAGGTACTTTTGGGAATGTGTCATTAATGCCTTAATGTATTGCCAATTAAAAATACTTAGTGTCTTTCTCTCTCGTAAAGCTACTACTACTGTACTATTGAAGATGTGCTTTATGTAGAAGCTGTAACTATTAAGTATTCATATTTCAAGCTGGTTTGCTGTATTCATTTCCTCTCTTCCCTTGGCAGTGCCTACACAGAGCCTTTCCCGATGAACGCCGTCTCTGCCGGGCTGTCAGCGGACGAGGACCACGGGCGCACTTCAGAGGAGGAAGAGGGGGCGGCTGAGCAGAGTATGACCGACAGGTGAGATATGGGATACAGAAACAGATGAAAGCAGGGTAGAAGATGTTTAATTATGTTCTCTGAGTTACCGACTGGCATTATATTAATAGACCCTGTGGAACTCATATTTAAAATATTCTACACATGGCGATGTCAGATTTGAATGAAGATGACAACATAATATATTTACGAGAGTAGGACTGAACAACAGAACCTAACGTAAATTATTGTGTGTATCTTTTCTACAGGAAGATACATTATAAACGATGCAAGTTTTTGATCCATTGTCTCTAAGTCAATTCGTTTTTTTAAATGTGTTTTGGGTTAAATGCCTGTAACATGGTCTGTGGTTAACACAAACTATTTCATTATGATTTGTCTATGATCTTCTGTGCAACAGCAGGAGTCCAGAAAATGTTTCCTTACGAGTACAATAAAGCATTTAGTTTAGTATCATAAAACTTTTTGTTCTGGGACATAACATCTGGCAGTAATTACCTCTATTGTGAATTTCAAAGCTACTACGTGTCTTACAATATGCAGTTGCTAACATGTGGCTAAATGAGAATACAGTAGTTGGTGACATACAGTCATGCGCCCATAAGGTTTTTGGGATTGCTTTCATGCTTTCATGCTTAATAAACCAAAATGTGGTAAAGATGATATAGCTAAAGAACATATGTAGGCTAAGTAATATAAACACAGCTTATTTTCTGCAATTATCTAAAATCCAATAAAAAATGTGTTTTCTGAGGGAAACCCAACGCTAACTTCCCTGTTGGCCTACAAAATACTTTACCCATGCAGCACTCTATTGCTTTAGGCCTCAAACTCCCCGTACAGTAAAAGGCATCCATTTTACAGTAGCTCAGAGATGGACCCCACCCGTCCTGCTCCCATAATAATATCAGGCCACACAGCTCACATCACGTGACACGCATTTCCTTGTTTTCTCCTTCTTCAAAGCAAAAAAACAATACATTTAGGAAAAAACAGAGAGGAAGAGGACCAGAGAGACTTGAGTTGGCTGCAGGAACAGTTTATTTTAATGGAACTGTGTTTTGGTTTTACTTCGAGGAAATGAGGATCAGCGTGCCTTAATGCATTATTTGTGAAATGCCCCATAAAGAAGAGAGAAACAAAATAACACTGACAAAGCACCGGAGCCTTGCCGGTAAACCCCTAAATTGCTTCAATGTTATGTTTCGGCTCGGATGTTTTGAGACCCTGTGATTAGCCTTTAAATCAATGGGCACCAGTGTTGTCGCCACAGCCTCTCATACATAATGTATCTGAATTTAAATGTTCCGTATTTGAGCAACCCTTTGTGTCTCTGCTGTTACTCTAATGAAATAATCAGTCTTATTTCGACAGCAGAAAACTGACGCACAAAAAAGTGAATTTGCTTTATTGCCAGCCTCCTTGGCTGCTGCGAAGCTGTTCCTATTAATGTTTGAGAGGAATAAGTGCCCTCAGAGAGCCTTTAAACATTAGCTGTGTTCACTCATCTCACACTGTTCTCCCTCGCTGTCACGCAGATTGATGGCCGATCCCGAGCGTTCTACGTCGCCAAAGAGCTGGTCGACTCAGAGAGACTGTGAGTATCTGCGCTGGATTTCCCCGTTTGCACACAGACGCATCCAAATCTGATGTTTTTTTGGCCTTGTCTGTACTCTCCTTTTCCTCTGACCGTATCTCTCCTGCTCCTGAGCTAATTTATCCTGAATGTGGACTATCTGACAGCCAATTACACATTAACCCTTCTTCTGATGTACTTTTCCCATCATGCATAATTTAGAAACTTAATGAGTCTTGTATAAAAGATTAACATAGCTGTGTAGAAGGTTGTAAATTATTTTCAGAGTTTAATTAAATCTTGTGTTTCTCTCGTCTTGTTTTCCAGACACGTCAGCGCCCTCAAGTACCTTCAAGAGTAAGAAAAGCTTCGCTGCCACGCCATAAGCGTGTCACATTGGCTTTGAATGTATCCTCCTTTAAAGCCTATTAAACTTTCTTAATGATAACATCACTTCCTGTTTGTCTGCTCCCCATTCTCTGTCTACATCTCCTGTCGTAAGGCTCTGCTCAGGTTTATCAATGTTGTTGCAGCGAGATCTACTTCCTGGTCTTGACAGAGTTGATGTGTTGCACACTGGAGTGGTCAGTTGTAAGATGACGCAGCGTGCGTACTGCGGGCGTTTTGCTGATGCTGTCCCTGTATCCTTACTCAACTAATACAATGATACATAAATACAATGATTCATAGCAACTCAGCTGGCAATCTGCCTCCTAAAGGTCACAAAAAGTCAGCTGGGCCCTTTAGTTGTTGTGGTTTATGCACAGTATGAACTTCATATGGCCTTAAAATGGAGAATATCCCCTTTAGAGGTGAAATGACTTCTGTTAATGCGGGAGAGAGGATTTAAGGTTGAGCTGGGGTAAGCTTCATACGGTCGGCCATGCTTCACCACCAACTGTTTTCATCTACTTCCATCAATTCTCACTTACTACCTGTCAAAACCAGACCAAATCACTGGAGGGAAGGGATTTACCAAACGCACCACATAAATGACGGTGAAACAGTTAAAAACTTGAGGGGTGTGTTCATGAGCTTAAGTTAAGTGTTTTATTTCATTGCTCCAAAGCTTTTAAACAACATGTCGACATCTGTTTCCGAGTTGCCGTTCCGACTTAAGGGAGGGTTAACGTAAATGTTCACTTTCGCAAACTACATTTTTGAATTATTTTTGACACAACACCAATACAGCAGCAATGCTCTCTCTTGCAATGTTAATGGAAGTGAAACATAATCCGTGAACCCCCCTCCTGATCCAATCCTCTCCAAAATGTAATGGGTTTTTCCTTGGCTCATGCTACACCCTTTCACCAAGTTTCATGAAAATCTTTTAGCATAGTTCTGCTGAGAAACAAACAGACAAACATAACCTCCTTGGCTGAGGTGAGCATTATTTCATTTTAATGAAAAGGGAAAGTCCCGCTGGAGACATCAGATAGGCAACACCTTTGGAAAAACGGTGAGGAAGAGTTGCCATTAAGGTGATGGTTGCCAGTACAAATCTGACAGGTAGAGTCATTGAACCAGGAGAAGCCCATCAGTCAGCCTGTACCTTATAACCTTGAATGAGGTCATAACCTGAATTTCTTACATGTGCCCACCCACCATGATTTATGAAAGCCTGCTCTGGGCACACTAGCAGCTGCTTTGTATAATGTCTAATTTGACGCCATTAAAACAACAAGTAATGCAAATATTATACAATGGACGCCTCTAATATTCATAAATCTGCAATCTCATCATTATGCTCAATTATACTAATTAGCTGCTGCATGCCAAAGCACTGTCAATGTGGGCTTTAAAGTGACAATTTGACAGTCTATCTTGAATCGTTCAATTATATAATTTTCAGTGAATTTTTCCTTTTTTATACTAACCTTGGTTTGAGCGCCTCTTGTGTAACCACAGGACCTCATTGAATCTTCTTGCCACCTTTCTAAGGTGACATTGAGGGCTTTTTTTATCATGCTGCTGCATAATGCATTGCTGCTGTGTTCGGGTGTTATTATTCTTCAAACTTCAAACAGTGATGTGTTGAGATTAGTTACTGTTTGATGCACAAACAGTAACTAATGTCATGTCATAATTAGCATGAAACTGAGCAATACAGCTGGGAAACACTCCAGCGGCACGAACACACAGTTTGGGGTGTGAGGGGGGGCGTTAAGTGAGAGGCACACATGAGCTATTGTTCCATTGTTTGATAAAAAATAACAAGAATACAAAGAATTTCCAGAGCCTGTCCGCACATAGGAAGGGAGGCCGTGCTCCTCTTCTAAAGGCCTTTCCCTGCAGCAGCTTCAACACATAGGGCTTATTATTTTGTGCTTGTTTGTAGCCTGTGACCTCGAACAGATTCTCTTTGCTGAGCTACGACCGACCGACTGCTTAACGTTTCTTTTGACCTGCCTGATGTGAGGGAATAAGGTTGAGAGTGGACCGGGGAAATCTGGAGAGTAAAGCTCCTCTCATTCATGGATCTGAGTGTTTGTGTGTAACCCGGAAGACAACCAGAGCTGTTCTTCTCCCCGGCAGATGTGATGAATGTTAACTCATACGCGATCGATTGTGCATGATGAACGACGTGTTCTGAAGCACCCAGTGTCACTGCATTATCCAGCAGCCGGGACAACTTTATTTGTTTTATGTGCTTTACTCAGAACTAGAATAGATGGACTCCAGAATGTATCACTCACACACACACACGCACGCACGCACACACACACACACACACACACACACACACACACACACACACACACACACACACACACACACACACACACACACACACACACACACACACACCACCATACACACACCACACATACACACAGAGATTTCTTTGTACTTCATCTATTTTTTGTGTGGATGAAAATCTCTCTTTTGGTTTTTTAGTCCCATGTGACATAACTCTTCATATTGGCCCTCTTAGTGTCTGGCACTGCAGCTGCTATTAATGCCTGTTGCTTATGTTTTATGTGCGCTGAATAGACTTCAGTGAACCTGAATTAATTGTATATCAGTGAATTTTTCGTTTCTTGTCTAAGGAAACATGAAAAGTGGGGATTTTGTACGAACCAGCATTGTGTCATTGAGCACCAAGTTCTTTATGCAACAACACCTGGTGTGATACTCTTGTACAAGCAGTGCCGCCTTTCCTGAATGCCTGGACAGAGCCCAAAGTGGTGGGGAGGCTCTGAGGTGATTTGAAGGGAGGGTGGCAGGAAGGATGTTTAGGAGTATCTGACCTTCCTTCCATTTCTCCCCCCTTTTTCATTCCTCGTTGCCTTTAATTTCTCCTGCTCACTTCCTTCTTTTACCTTACCCTTTCCTCCATTCACCTCTCTTTCTACCCCATATGTCTGTTGTTTTAAATATCCCTCTTTCTCACAAATCCCTTTTCCCTCTCCTGTGCAGGACTTTAGGTCTGCAGTGATGGAGGCGCTGGGGGAGGAAGAGGAGCCTGTGCTGGAGGAGCAGAGGTTAGGAGAGATATTGGGCATGCTCCCCCAGGTCTACACCCTCCACAGCAGCATCCTTACTGAGCTGGAGGAACGCATTACTCAGTGGTAAGAAACACCAGGGACATTACTGTTAGTTGTCCTGTTGCCTGTGTTGTACACTGCAGATGACGCCGTTTCTAATCGTGGTGTATTTAGTATGTAGCCTGAATACAGTTCAAACTGAGACAGGCTAACGCAGCATGGATGTAAAGTATAAAAAACGCCATCCTCCATTCTACACTGAGGCCACACAATAATTACTCTACAACCTATAACCCTGCTTTAAAATGCGTAGCAGGATAAAATAACACTTTGTGAGGTCATTCTTTAACCAGAAAGACGTGTAAAGGAGCAGATCCAAAGGTTATTTAGAGACTAGCAGACACAATGACAATATTTACTGGCTGAAATTCAAAAAGACAGGCTGATTACAGATGAACAAAACTCCATGCATCAACAACAACATACAGACAGCGCAAAAATAAAACTGGAAACACAGAACATGAAGGAATTACATGAAATAAAATAAACATAACCTAAGGGCAGGGCAGATTATGACTATATGAGACGAGGAATATTCCCATCTTTATTTGTTAAGAAGCAAATGAGCATATTTCCTGAAATGTCCACTTTTCATTTAATTTAAAATATCAATTAAAACCCTCTCACAATGACATCTTTCTAGACATTTGCAGATGTTCCATAATCTTACGAGTGATGGATTATATTCCTAAAATAGTGAAGTCACAACGAATGTAGTTTACTGTAAAGAAAATTGAAAGCAAAATGTTAACCTCTATGTTTAAGGTTGTCGACATCATCATTATGGGAAATGTATGAAAACTAGGGGAGAAGTATGTTAGTTAAAGGACAGTGGTTACAGACAAAAACAAGTCATGGATTCCTTGAATGACAATTCTAGAAGGTTGAATACAAATTCTAGAATATAAAATGTTTCATGGTAGACTATCGATCTTTGCATTGATATAAATAACAAACATTCACTTTGCATGAAATGACTTGAGAAAATGTACTTAATCTTAAAATGTTCTATCTGTGCAGGGAGGAGAGCCAAAGGGTGGTCGATGTGATCCTGTCACGTCGCGAGGACTTTGGGGTGTTTGACACCTTTATCTCAGAGTATGATCGCAGCATGTTCCTACTGGAGGAAAGCTGCAAAGACAACCAGGCCTTCACCAACATCGTTAGGAAATTTGAGGTAAAACGCTGAGCAGTGAAACTAGATCCTGAGCAGACAAAGGGAGATTTTAATTGTGTCTCCTGCCAACAGTTAGTCTTTGTGTCTATTCCCATTTTTTCCTTTGTGTTTATTATTTTACTGAGCGCACTGCAATAGATCCCGTCTTCATAGGGGAGCTCGTAGAAGTATTTTGACAGTCACATGCTGACAGTTTGACAGCTCAAACCTCGGGTTCAGTTTCTCTGTTTATGCAGGGAAAGTTAAACCTTGTATGTGTTTCCAGGGAGTAAATATGGTACCTGTTTCCCTCTCAACTTAGATTTTGTCACCCAGCTCCACATGGAAATAATGGCCTTTTCTAAATCCCATCTATCCCTCTCCTCTCCTTGGAGCTGACCTTTCCGATGTCATGCACGCATATTTTATACCCACTCAACACCAAATACTCATTCTTTGTCCAGCAATGGATCCCTTCATCCTTTCGCTCCCTAGAGAGCAGGAAAGTGGGATTTTGGTGTCAAGATCAAAATTCATAGCAAAGCTCATTCTAAACCCATCGCAATCGTCCACAGATTGTGTGCCTGGTCTACTTTAAGCAACACTTTTGATATATTGGAGAGGAATGGGTATAGTTCAAACTGGTGACAATGTAATTGGCCATTTGTAACTAAAAGACAGGATATCAAGAGAGCCTAAAGATAAGACCAAGAGATTCACGGATAGATTTCTCATTTTTATGCAGCTGTGTCCTCGTCTATAGAATTGATTCACAATTTGCCGCAGTGTGGCAGCACACAGGTCACCCTGAATAATAAAATATCCCAATTGAAAGCCTATCCTGGGTTTCTGTTTATGTTAAACATTGAATTTCACAAAGCTTCCTACTCAACAAAGCGTCTTTCCCTCCAAAATTGTACACATTACCAGTCCCATGCTGTATTTGGATACACTTTGAGTGGCTGACACAATGCTTCCAGGCTCATCGAGGGTTGATAAGAAAGAAACGGACAAGGCACTAACTGTCTCCGCTCATGAATATTCAGAAGCAGCTGCCCCTTCCAAGGAAAATGTTGGCTCTGCCAGACTTTAGCGAAGCTCGTGTAAATAGAATAGAGTGGAGTTGAGAGATGAGACCCTTAACCATCACAATTATCTTTAGTATCTTACAAAGTGTCTTCGATAAACCTTGATCGAATTCGTGCCACTTTATTTTAGCCTCATGAAGTTGATAATAGTCCCTTTTCTCACATCATAAACCACTAATTGCCACCTGGAGTAGCAATAAATGGATTGATTTGCAAAAAGGATAAACCCATTAAAGGACATGATCATATCTAAGGACAGAAGTATATTGTATGTTCTGCAGAAAGGTTAGTCTCATCTCATCTTGCACCTCTAAATTAACACCGAGAGGCATATCCAATAACCTATTCTCAGTCCACCGGCAGATTCACCACACTTGCCACTCCATATACACACAGAACATTGTGTTAACATTTCCCATACTGCATATAAGACTATAATCTGAGGTCTGTCCTCCCCAACCTCCCCACACCAGGGCATTGTTTTTGTGTGATGGATGCTGTGTTGAATCAAAGCACTGCCTTGGGATTTGCAAGGTGTGTGTGACCCCACTGTAATGAGGGAGAAGGAGGGCTGAGGGAGAGCAAGGAGGATCATACGGGTCATAGGACACTATATGTACTACTGAGAGGGGCCGATAATCTTTTATCTGTCGGCCGTGTGACGCCTCATTATACTTAGTAGTGGAAACACTGATTTTAAGGTTTTTTTGTATTATTGACTGCAGATATTTTTGTGAATTGAAAATGTTATAGGGCGTTCAGTAGAGTTGTTTTGCCCGTCTGTATTTTTACGACCGTACGCTCAATGACCTCTCATACTTGCGATGATACACAATATTAGAACTATTTTATACCTTCGATGAAAGCTGGCTCCTTATTCTTGTTAACCGGCCGATAAATGCTTCTGTAACAAGCTTCTTCTTTTTTTTTTTAAATCCTTACGGCCCGTCCACACAGTGGCGTGCGTTGACGCTTGCCGGCGGGCGTGTCTGACACTCGACCAACAACCAATCACATGAATCTTCCGCCCCAGACACACAAGCACGCGGTTTGATTGGCTAGAGCTTGTACTGGCATATGATTCGATTGGCTGACGCCTCCGTCGAGGCGTCAAAAGTTGAACATTGCTCAACTTTTGAAGCGAGCAACGCCAGCAACGCTCCACGTCGCTTCCCAAAATGCAGTTCGGCTAAAAGTCACCCCATTCAAAGTGAATGGGCAGAAGCGTTGGAAGCTTCAACGCACGCCGCTGTGTGGACGGGCCGTTACCTTGACTTAGGCCACATGTTGGACAGTAGAACAGTTTGGTCTCTCTTAGAACCGAAGCATCTGCAGATTAAATCCACACCCAATGTGTTATGATACACTAAAGTTAGATATGAGAGATCCTTTTAATTCTAAGGGTAGGGGAGAGGGAGAAACTCCTGGTAGAGATCTGCACTCTACCTGCGTGACCTTTACAAGTTTTTCATCAATTCATCTCTTTCTTTGTTTGAAGACTGAAACCCATTACCTCCCTCAACACGTCTTCTTCTTCTCAACCTTCCCGCTTTATTTTGCTCCAAGCCAAAGTCCAGCAGTCTAAGTGGTAGTAATTTCATTGTAGATATGGTGATGACAGTGATGAAGTAGCCACAGACTCTGATCAGATCAGAGCTAGACCTTTACACGATTAAAGCCTCCTCTCCACAGCCAGTTCCCCTGTTTACCACACCATCTATAAACATTGGGTAACACAGTGTGGTGGTTTGTAAATGTGTGTGTGTGTGTGTGTGTGTGTGTGTGTGTGTGTGTGTGTGTGTGTGTGTGTGTGTGTGTGTGGTGTGTGTGTGTGTGTGTGTGTGTGTGTGTGTGTGTGTGGTGTGTGTGTGTGTGTGTGTGTGTGTGTGTGTGTGTGGTTGTGTGTGTACCCTTTGTTTGTGAGTGTTTGCACCTTGTTGTGCTGGTGTCTGATTGTTTCGCAGGGACATGTCCATACACATAGATCTTGTGAAACTAGTTTATGAAATCCCCTTTCCAAAGCACATCCACTTAGATTTATATTCATGCCATGGCTTGTGTCGGTGTGAAGCCTGTGTGTGTTTTTCTCTTGTGCAAGAAGCCCAAAGGAGAGGAGGAGGCTGTGCAGCAGGTGGACATAGAGCGATAGGGGGAGAGAGCGATGGAGTGAAATCCTTGTAAAGGCAGCTGGGCAATGAGGCAGACAGAAGCTAATTAGAGAAGCAGTCTCCTTTACAACTCCCCAATTAGATCAGTGTGTGCATTTTGTGTGAATGTGTGTGTGCATTCAGCAAATCAGTTGGCCGTGAAAGAGTCTGAAAGTGTTGGTGTATGTGTGTGTGCATGTGTTTGTCTCCCAGCACGAGGCATCACCCACTCCCTCTTCTCTCCTCCCCCATTTGGCTCGCTCACCCAAACAAACCACACGCTAATTACCATCTCTGGAAAGCCACTTCCTCTGAACAAGTGTCAATTGGATGACAATTTACAAGCGACACTTGAGTAGAGCGGATGTTCTGAAACCCAAGCTGGTCTAATAATGGAGAGCTGTGTATTATAGTACTTGACGCATCATGTAGTGATAGGAGAGAAGAGGAAAGAGAGCAGAAAAGAGAGATGAATTCAAACAGAGGTTGTTGCTGAGGGCCGAAATTAAGGAGAGAAGGATTAGACAAAGAATAGGAACAAAAAGATAGTTTTTGTAAAAGGCCTGCTCATTAAAAGAGGCATCAGCTCTTTGTTTTACTTTTGACTCCTGCACTCCAGATTGCGATAATGAAGATAAAGAGTGGTGTGTTTTCCTCACATCCCACCCCTACCCTTTACTGGCCAAATCAGTGTTATCTCATCCCCAGCCCAAGGTCTGTGTGTGTGTTTATCCCTGCTTGTGTGTGGAGGGGCGCATCAATAATATATTGTTTGTGAATGTGTCCGAGACGAGTTCATTGTGTGTCTGTGTGGGTTCTTGTCTGTGTGCAGTGTGTGTGCAGTGTAAATAAGATGAAGATGATGTTTCCCGCAGGGCGCTATCTGTGCCTCTCTAATGAAAGATAGGACTTCATTGGATTAGAAAATGCTCTGGTGTGTGTGTGTGTGTGTGTGTGTGTGTGTGTGTGTGTGTGTGGTGTGTGTGTGTGTGGTGTGTGTGTGTGTGTGTGGTGTGTGTGTGTGTGTGTGTGTGTGTGTGCGTGCGTGTGTGTGCGTGTGCGTGTGTGTGTTGTGTGTGTGTGTGCGTGTGTGCGTGTGCGTGTGTGTGCGTGTGTGCCCGGTCCCCATTGCTCTTCTACCCGCTCAGGGCATGAATACCTGTCAGAGGCAATTAGATCCTGATAGATTTTCTAAAGCTCTCTTTGATTGGACCAATGTCTGCCCCCTTTCACCTGCAAATAACTACTGTGAGGAGAACAATGGGAGTTGTTCAGGGGTTTTCTTTGCTGAGAAGATGCGTCAAGGTCAGCCAGTCCGATAGTGTCCCCGTGGTCACTAGTGACCTTGACTCGCTGCATCGCAGCATTATAGAGGTCACCTTCAAAGAGATGTGGTTTTCTGGGTGCATTTCAGGAATGCCTTTTGACGATCAAGCTATATATTTGTTTTAATGGTTTTATCTCAGTGGAAGTCAAACAATTCAGTAGCCTACACTGAAAACAACTTCATATAGGATATCCTACAAGATGTCAAATTCAAGCTTTGAAACCCATGTATATTTACTTCTTTTCTTTTTTGACCTCTGTGTGTGAACAGACACGAAGCCCAGAAGAAGCTGAAATCCCACTGAAACACCAGCTGCTGCAGGTCATAGTGAGAGTGCTTCAATATCGAATGCTACTCACAGGTAACAGACAAATACGCACATACGCAAGGCTATTCAATACATTTTAAAGCAAGCTCATGTCATTTTGCCTAACAAGGGCTATTGAAGTCCTTCATAACAACTATGGGATAACAT
The DNA here is from genome assembly GCF_902827175.1 of Gymnodraco acuticeps. NCBI lineage: Eukaryota > Metazoa > Chordata > Actinopteri > Perciformes > Bathydraconidae > Gymnodraco > Gymnodraco acuticeps. The sequence goes on along the minus strand of NW_022989983.1, from coordinate 3,268,139 downwards.
TAGCCGCTAAAACGTATAACAGTAGCAAATAAGTTAAGCACTGCTAATGTTAGCTAACTGTAAGTGAGCCACGATTAGCTAGGCTACTGTGTACTTAACTAAGTATCTTAAGTGAGTTGGGTTTGTTATTTTGCTCATGAATTCAAGCATTGGCATTTTCTTCTTTTAAAACATACTCCTGCTTTTCAAATGTACAAATGCTAGAGAAGACAGGTTGTTAGCATAACGTTGTGTATTAGCCTAGTTCTTACCATGTTGCACTATACTTTACAGTTTATAAAATCTCATTTGTTTTTTAAACCTTATTTTCATGCCTTGACCTATTTCTGTCTTCTCCAGATTACCTGAACAACCTCTCTCCTGATTCTAAAGAATATGAGGACACGCAAGGTAAACCTGAACGCCATTAAAGTCATGTTTTATCACTAGTAAAAGACATACTGACATGCATACAGACTGCAGCTGCTAAACATGTATCAGGCCGTATTTGTCCTCTCACAATCACTGAGTGTGTCTTTATTGAATTGGGTTGCGCATAAATCTCTCTCTCTTTCTTTATCTGTTTATGTTGCAGCTGCCTTGGTGATCGTGTCCGAGGTGGCAGACCAGGCCAATGACAACCTGAAACAGGGGGTGAGATAACTCTAAAAAGACTCTGTGTGCTTATATCATTGACACTGTTAAGCTCCTGTTGAGTTTGATATATTCCCAGCCCAGCGTGCTGTTATTGAGACACGTCATTATATTCCGCTTGGCAATGAAAAGCAATTATAGGATGGAGATGGAGCGTAAAGAAGTTAGACAGCTGAGGTTTTCCTGTGTATCAATCCTTCTTCTAAATGACATGCAACAGTGAAGGAGAGGTCTATCCCTCTTTGGGAGGCCGACCTCTGTAGCCCGTTGAAAAATGCAAGGGGCAAAGAAAGATGATGTCATCAGAAAGTCCCAGGTGTATCATTACAAAGGGAGCTGTGTTAGGGTGGACATGGCTTGTGCTCCTCCTCAAACATGGAGATCATTTACAAAACCCTCTCGCCTCTCACTGTCAAGATCCCCTGTGCCTCCCTTTGGCTTGCCTCCTCTGTTTATCACACTTGCTTTTATTTCCTCTTCTGTGCACATGCCGGGACACGCATGCACAGAATGGACAGATAGTGGAAACACAGGGTCCCTCTATCTCTTTCCACCCCTCTATTCAGTTTTCCGTATCACATCCCTTTCCGCCTTCCTCCCTTTCATTCACGAACAAACAGGGACAGTTTCATTCTTTGTCTTCTCTACCGTCCATCACTGGGTAATCTCTCTCTATCTCTTTGCTCTCTCAGGAGAACTTGCTGCGTCTGGTCCACATCGAATACAGCGTGAAGGGCAAGAGGGACCTCCTGAAGCCCGGAAGGGTGAGCATCAAGTGGCCAGTGTTACTGTCTCACTGTCAAAACACAGCGACACATTGTTCTGTCGTGACGTCTGACAAACAATATTTGGGTCTTAAAACAAAGTTGACGTAGGCAGGAATTTGAAATCTTAACATGTATGTCTTATGGGTGTTGTTTCTTCTTCAGATGTTTGTCAAAGAGGGCACTCTGATGAAGGTCTCGAGGAAAAGCAGGGCAGCCTCGACACCTGTTTCTGGTAATACATCATGCACTCTTTATGACACATGTTTAGATTGCAATTGACATACTGTTTTCCCTTTTGTTTGAAAATAATGGTTTGACATTTTGTGAAATACTTTTATTAGTTCAACTGCTAAGAGTTGGATGAGAAAGTCCATGCCACTTCAACTATAATTAATTAACACCTAATATTTTATATCTTCAAGTTGTGATTTACCAGGAGGTTCCTTGCTGGGTGTAAGACAGATCAATTTAACAAGATAACACGTGTTAATTAGTCAGCTTCAGAGGTGTTGGTAGGTGTATTTTTCACTTTGGGAAAGGAAAGACAGGCTTTCCCTGTTTATATTCTCTAAATTAAGCTAACCACCTCCTGGCGATCGCTTCAACTTAAACAGACGACTATGAGTGTAATATCAATTTATTATCTAATAATGCAAATAAGCATGCTTTTCAAAATGTCAAACTATTTCCTGTAGGATGTTAAAATCTTTCTGCACCATACACAAGTATTTTTTGTATTAGTTTGTCTGGGCTTTTCATTGAAGTTATACCACATGTGATATTTGACATATTCAAAGAAACATGTTGGTTTCTTTTGGAACTTAATGCTCTCCATTAGGGGTTCAAATGAAGTCTTTGGGTTTGAACCAGATGCACACTTTGAGTTTGTAATGTCCAAGGGATTGATTTGTTTGCACAAAACATAAAAACAAAGCTAGCGGGGTCTGCGAGAATATGGTGTAATGTTGGGTGGAGATCGATTTGCGAGGTAGGGGAGGTTGGGAGGGAGGGCACGAGGCCAAGGCTGTAAGACCTCCACTTGGCACCACACCCATCCAGAGAGGGCCTCCCTCTTCGCTCCTCCCCTCTCCTCTCAGGACTTGTTTTCGAGGGCCCCACTTCCTTACAGGATGTTTGGTGTGGGTCACTGGATGCTGGCTTCCTGTGTATTGGGAGGGGACTGACAGCAAAGTGAAGGCCAGACACCCTGTAGAATGCGGGGTGGAGGCGTTGGCGGAGGGGGGGGGGGGTTGCTACACAAACACATAACGTGATACAGAGAAGCCCACTCTATTGTTCCATGTGCAATCAGTGCTGTCTCATGTTATGAATTATGCTTGAGCTACATATCCGTAGGAGCAGTATTTAGGATTTTTGGCTTGTCCTTGTTGATCCAAATTCAATACAATGTGAAGAAATAGATTTATGTATCTCTTATGTTTATCTTCAGTTTGCCCTTATTCTCCTTCAGTCCTTCTAACAGGATTGCAGTCGAGGGATGACTGAAAAGGGCTGGTGGTTGACGCTTGTAAGCTATTAGGGTTATAGCCATTCCCTCTCTTGAGGTTGACGGCTTCAGTGGGTCAGGTGTTATTTATGGGCTTTTAAGGAAAGAGAATCCGAACAATAGTGAAGATGAAAGCCATCACTCACCTCAGCGATGGAGAGAAGCTGCAGCCATGTCACAAGCCTGGGCTTAACGAAGAGAGTCGGATGAGTGAGGGAAGGGATTAGAAAGAGGATGGAGAAGGAGAAAGCTGCCAGAGGGAAGACAGTTTAAATGAAAGAAGAAGCTGAATCAGAGCTTTGATTCTCTGCCCTCACTTGAGTGGGCCTGACTTGACCCTCTGGGTTGCGGCTGTAATTGTGCTGTAATTTCTCAAATTCCCTAGGGCTGGAAAGGGGTCGAGTTTGAGCCAATTTCCCCACATTTTATTTGTATTATTGAATATTTTTCTCCACACTTTTGTTTATCGATAATGTTCAGGCATACAAGGAGCAGCAGTGGTTTTTTAAATATATATATTTATTATTATTTATCACAATAGATAACAAAATAATTTGCTGTAAAAAATGTATTTACAACAAACATAAGTAGGTACTTACACATAATGGAAAAAATAAGAAGAGAAGAAGGAAAAACAAAGCTGAATGAGACAAGAAGAGGAAATAAGAAAGAATATTGTACACTACTTTGTATATTACTTTTGAGTTGTTCTCTTGCCAGGCATGGTGTAAAGAGATAATTACCTGTGGATGTACTACAGTAAATGCAGACCCTATATTATGTGATAAAAGACAGTTGTGGGTCTGTGCTGAGCATTTATTAGAAGGCGCATTTGAGATTGTGTCACAACTCTGTTTCTGTACTAAAGACTTAAGCTTTTAAATCAAATTTAAATATATTTCCTTTTTTTTTGCAGTGTAAATGTAGGTATTGCATTCAGGCTAAGGCTCAAAACTCGTGCAAGGGAGAGACCTTTGAAAATAAGCGAGATCATGAAGAGTCAGGTCTAATCTTTGTGGGCCTAATCATACCTCCAAGGGGAATCAAATGAAGGTTTAGTGAGTTCTTTTGAAAAACGAAACGTCTTAAGTGGCGACAGGTCAAGTGGGTACATGTTGCATCTCATCTGGGAAGTCGTTTGAGTCATCTGTAACTTGGCACTTGGCTGGTTTTCTGTGGAAGGAATCCTGGAGTAAATGAGCGACGCAGGGTGGAGCAGACGAGCTGCGGTGGCTGCAGCCCAGAGGTCAGGGGCAGGGCTCGGGCTTGGCCATCGCGCTGTGTTTTGTCTCCAGCCAGTAGAGTCCAGTGAACCCGTTACTGCTGCGTGTGTTGTTGTTGTGGTGGTGAAGGTGGCCGGTTCCACCCAGTCCTGGTTCTCAGTGTAGCCTGGGAAGGTTGGGAGGGGATGCCTGGAGCCCGGAGCAGGGTGGAGAATTCCTGGATGCTGCCTTTACGGCCCCAGCGGATGTTTAGAGCACACATTAGGTGTGACCCATGATGTCATCTCTTTTGTCTGGGAAGGAATGAAATGCCTCTCGTAACACAATGGACTTCTCAGTGTGTTCAGGAGATCACAATACTTCTGGTCCGACAAGCAAATAAACAGTTTTAATACCTCATTTTGTTGTGTGCATACATGGGAATGTTGTGCACCGACATGTGTGAACACTTTGAAAGGAAACATGATAAGTAGGTAAGCACAGAAAGTAGCTCACATGAAAGAAAGAATAAAGAGAGAGGTGTGTGCTGCAACTGTAGACATTATTCTCAAGGTAACACCACCACCTTGTGGCAATATGGAGTTTTGCATCCTTGAATAGATGGGAATTTAACACATTTTTGTAGTCATTCAACTAGATGTTATATTATCTGCTATGTTATTCGTATAATCAAATAGGAGACCCCTAACATAATTTGCATTTTTCCTCTTTCTATGTGTTTTTATCAGATGAACGATATAATGCTGTACACCTACCCACAGCAGGATGGAAAATACAGGCTTAAGAACACGCTGTCTTTGTCCGGGATGAAGGTAGATTCACTTCTCCCTTTCATGACAATCACAGTTAATCTCCAACTTTCTATATTTTCTGGTTTAACTGTGATGTGCATTTGCCCCCCTCACACACAGGTGAGCAAACCCCTCCTCGACGACGTGCTGAACTGTCTTAGGATCGAGGTGTCTGACATCACCATAACACTGTCAGCCAGGTGAGCATCTGGCCAAACCTTGAAATTGTTTCGAAAGACTTTTCTCTGATGATGGATGAATCAGTCTTGATGATCCATCTAAAGCCTTTCAGAAGTATGAGGTATGATTGTTTCTGTGTTTCTGTTTCCTCAGTTCAGTGGGAGAGCGTGAGGACTGGTTCCACACTCTGAGTCGGGCTGTAGCCGACCACGCTGCAGGACTCTGTACGTTTGGTGGACCCTGCAGTGAGGTAAGAAAGTAAAGAGAGGCTGTTTTTTATTCTGGGTTCATAAAATATAATGTAATAATTAAATGTTTACTTTAAAAATCTGCAATAATAAGGTGTGTTTCACATACAGTAACATTTGCTTAGATATATGTAATTATGATTTTAATTTACACTATGTTTTATCCAACAAAATAATCTTCTTAAATCCCTATTATATTGCGTTTAGACTTCCAAAAACGTTTTCACTGCAGTCATTTAAAGGTGGGGTAGGTACGTTTGAGAAACCGTCTCGAGATACACTTTTTGTTATATTCCATGGAATGCTCTTAACATCCAGATAGCAATGAATATCTTAAGTGCTTTGACAACAAATTCATACAAAAATGTCATCTGTGGAAGCTGTAGAAAGCACGACCAATCATCTGTGCCGGCCCGGCTAAAGTAACTGGATGGCCTACCTGCCTGTCAGCCTTCCATCTGTGCACAAACTTATCTCGTGCCCTCATTGGTCATGTGCGCGTTCCTGTGTGTTGGAGGAGGGGCTCTGTAAGGAAGTGGCAGATTTCTTCCGGTTGTGTATTTTCAAATTCTAGCGCACTCGAGCTGGTTTCTCCAAAATGACCTACCCCACCTTTAACTCTGCCGATAATATTTCTATAACCACACCTGGTCCTTGCCTCCAACAGGCCCGTGAGAAGCTGTGGATGGCACTGGGTGAAGCTGCTCCTTTGCTGGTGCCGGTTTCTCATGTGATGATGTGCATGAACTGCACCTCTGACTTCAGCCTCACACTGAGACGACACCACTGCAACGCCTGTGGCAAGGTCAGATTCACACAACTTACAGTTTCTGAACCGGACCTGATATTAATAGTAATATAATATAATTAATTGCTAGGTTTCCAATAAAACCATTGTGCTATAGGTTCTTCATTTAAGGGCCACTTTTGATCATTTGTTTGGTTGCAAGTTGTCATTTTATCATATGGATGAAATATCAAGTATCACAAGGTCAAATAGCCTGTCTGTGTGGTGTGTATATTGTGATATCTAAATGTGTGTATTGTGTCTCTGAGCAGGTGGTGTGCAGGTCTTGTTCCAGGAACAGATACCCTCTGAAGTACCTCAAAGACAGGGTGGTTAAAGTCTGTGATCACTGCTATACTGAGCTCAGGAAAAGAGGTGAATGTCAGCTTTTCTGCATGTACTGGGGATCATCAAAAAGAAAAAAGTTTTGTGTGCGTCTTCCTCTTGATATGGCATTAACTGTGCATGTGTTTGTCTGCAGGTGGCAGCTTGTCGGGGGCGTGCGGGAACTCCAGCCCTCGGACTCACCGGGCCAGCCGTCCGCTCTCTGCTGTCTTCCAGAGCCTGCAGCCCCCGAGCCTGTGGAAGAGCCGAAAGACCACCTCCCCTCTCAACCAGGTCTGTTTTCATAACAAACAAAAATTAAGCTTGACGGGCCAAATTCCTGATCACTATGCATCTCAACCCCTCAACTCCTCAACTCCAAATCCACTTCTCATTGTCTGTCTCATGGTCATGATAGATGTTTAAGTGAGGCTGGTGACAGAGTACTTTGATGGAATGAAATCAAATCCTCAGTTTCAACACACATTTCTTTATAGTTATATATGTTTATATAATCGAACCCATAGTGTCCAGTAAATAAAGTGAGTTCCCTGACCGGGAATCGAACCCGGGCCGCGGCGGTGAGAGCGCCGAATCCTAACCACTAGACCACCAGGGAGCTGTGTTTGTAGTGTAAAGCTTGTGAAATGGAATGTTAGGCATGTATGACAACCGACAGCTGAAGAGTAGTGTCAAGCAGCTGCCAGCGGGGTCACTATATGACTCAGATAAAATGGAGATTGTGATTGTATAGTTTGTTGCTTTGGTGTATTACATTGAATCTTATTTTGGCATTTATTTCATCAGGTGTCGCTTACAGTGGAGGGCTCCACCATGAGCGGCAGCCTGCAGCGGAGAAAGAAGAGCAAGAGGAAGTGGAAGCGGCTCTGGTTCCTCCTCAAAGACAAGGTGCTCTACACCTTCACAGCCCCGGAGGTGAGGGGGCACAGAGTCTCCCACACCAGCCCCAAAACACTCAATTATATCTCAGTAATTTCCTCGCAACCTTCGTCTATCCTTTTCTTATTCTCATCTGGCCAATGCACTGATTAACACTCACATTTCCACTGTTCAACCCTCCTCCACATGACCTATCAAGGGATTCTCTGTGCTCTCTTTCTTTGACATGTGTGCATTGCTTTGTTCTTATTAAGACATTCCTGTTATTTGCATATTTCTGTCATCTCATTCGTGTGGTTAATTTGTATCTGTGAGTTTAATGTCTTTACCTCTGGTTCCTCCAGGATAAAGTGGCTTCAGAGAGTCTACCACTGCAGGCCTTCACGGTCAAGCTGACCGAGAGGCCGGAGGGAGAAGAGAGCAGCAACGTCTTCCATCTGTATCACAAGAAAACCCTGTACTACACCTTCAGGGCGGAGGATCCTAACACTGCACGAAGGTAAGCACCAATGGCGCATGTATAAACTTTAGATGTTTCTTTATGGAGGTTCAGTTTTTGGGAAAACAGTGTTCCCTGACCGGGAATCGAACCCGGGCCGCGGCGGTGAGAGCGCCGAATCCTAACCACTAGACCACCAGGGACCCCACAGGAGATATGACTAATTTTTTGGAACATTTAACATGCACCAATCAGGTATATGCACCAATCTGTATCCTCATGAGGTTGATTTAGGAAATGCTTTTTAACGTAGTTTTAGGTAGTAAAAAAAAAGAAGTTTTTCCTTCAATATCGCGATGGACTTGTTATCGCAATATTATCGTACCGTGAGTTTTTGGTATCGTTACATCCCTCGTAAATACAATTGAGAATTGTAAATTCTGACACATATCTGCCGATATATGTGTTTTGTAGCATAACTTATAGATATAGACTTAGATATGGAGGACTAATACGACTTAATTTTCCATAATAAAAAAATGTATAGACATTTGCATTTAAAGCTACAGATAGAGAATCAGCACTTTTGAAACAGGCCTGAAACAGAGGGGTATACGGCATGATACAATGCATGATCTCTTTGGTATTTCAAGCCAAACACTTCAGAGACACGTTTTGCATATATCCTATAATTTATATTGTTGAAAAAGAGTTTGAAAGGGGACCTTTAAGTTTAAATCACTCATCGAAGGGATAGTAAAAATTAAGTGCATACCTGGAAATGGAGGTATCTAACGTGATTGACCAATCCTGCTTTTAACATACCTCCTTGATGACGGTTTTCATTCTTTGGAATGGATCAGATAAAAACTGCAGATTTACAGATTAATTGTTTTGTCATGAAACAACAAACTACAGCACAGAAATTGCAAACTAAGGTCAATGTAATGCCATAGTGTGTCCACCAGAGAGCGCTGAAGAGTTCATTTTTTTAACTGTGAAATGTCTGTCAGTAAGTATCCTGACAATAAAAAATTAAAAGAACTGATCATAACAAAAGTTGGATTAACAAAATGACCAATTTAGTTCTGCAATACCCGGACCCCTTAACCTTGATATGGCTTCATCTATACGAACACTGGATTCTTCATTTCCCATAATGCACCCTTCCCTTCATTAAAAGCAGCAGTCAGACTGAGACTACAGTAAAGTGGCTTTGTCATGTAAATTGGGTGGAGTCCCCCTTTAAGATTTGGTGTCATAAGATATTTCTCTTGTGTTTCAGGTGGGTCAATGCCATGGAGGAGGCTACTGTTTTATAGCACCCGCTCAGTAAAATGAACGCGCCCTGCTGTGTGACTGCTAGGACTCTGTGGAGCACAACATGGCTACCTGCTGCTTCTGAACTCAGACCTGCTGTGGAATATTATTTGTGAAACGAATCACCAGGAGGGGATCTTAGACAAGGCTGCCACCCAATGGTAGGAAGTGGAGGATGGAAACGGATCCATCCTAGTTCAAGGAAGACTTTATATTTCAGGAGCAGCTTGGATACATCAAACGCTTCATCCAAAATAACTGTTTCACCATCATTCACAAAAGGTCCCACTGGATTATTAAACTGAGCATCCTTCATTTTTACTCAGTTCCTGCTTGTGTTCTGCGATGAGTATAACTTAACAAACACACGTTGCTCCATAGTAATATTTGCAGCTAGAAAAAAAGGGAAAATATTGGTCGCTGTTTTAGAACAATATTTGGTATTCTGAATATACATTGTGAAATATACACTTGCAGATATTGTAGTGAATTATAGGATTTGTTTGTATAGAAAATGCTGATGTTTTGAGGTCATCACCCCAGTGTGTGTACATTATATTTCTTGTGGAGTTTTACACAATGTTACTATTATATTGAATTTACAAAGCTACTGAATGGCCCTCAGCATGACATCCACTCAGCAGTATTTCTAAAGATGAAACCTTTGAAAGACTCTTTGTATTTGAATATGTATGTTTTGAGAAAAAAAAGTCAAACCGTTTCAAAGTGCCGATTGATTTCCTCCAGTTGAATGCAGTGCAATTTGCAATCGATGATGAATGTGTCTGAAATTAAATTGTACTCTTTGTTCATTATATTATCAAAGTACTGTAGTACTGTCATGTCTTCACAAAAGACCTTGATAACATTAGCTTTTTATCTACTCTTATATACTTTACAGACAAGTAACATAAGAATATACTATTGTGCCATTTTTTTATTAATGCCTTTCTCATGTATATATATATATGGATATGTATACACTGCTGGATAAAATCACACTTACTTAAAGGTCCCATGTCATGCTTTTCCGGTTATTACCCGTCCCCTTGTGTGTTATGAAGATTTGTCTGCATATAAACGGTCTGCAGAGTCATTAGTTACTCAATATCAAGCCACACTTATTGTTTTTACTTCGGCTGTGAGTGTTTGTGTGTGCTCAGGATGAGTTTCGCGCTGTCTCGCCGACCCGGAAACCACACCAGTAAGCCAGCTCACTGAGCAGCGAGCCTCGCAACGTCCCGACCAATCAGAGCACACTGAGCTCACAGGGAGGGGGGGGGGGGGGGGACAGGAGCTCCAACAAGCCGTTTAGGACAGAGTGAATACCGGTAAATACACATACTTTACAGAGATGCTGTATGAGAAACCAATGTGAGTTTGGAAAATTGCACAATATAAATCTATTTTAGTAGACCTCAACAATGGAATTATGATCAGTAGAAATGGCCATGACATGGGACTAGAGAATAAAGAAAAATCACTGTTATACCTAGAATCTGCCAGTGTTAAGAGTCTTCTGAGCCCATAATGTCTGCAGAGTTTCACTGCTGTTTTAACATCATGCAACAGCCACCTTTTTTTATCATGAATATCACCTGAAGGCTTTGTGCTGCTCCATTCAGAATGCAGCTGTACCACATGCGATCTTTCACCCGTCAAACGGCATTATTTCTAAAGCACACATTTGTTCACCAAGCCCTGTTCAGCTTTTCTACCTGTTTCTTATGTGCCATACCTATAGTGTTTATGGATTGTACCTCTTGCATATAGTGCATTGTAAATGTTAATGTATATAGATACATATAAGAATAAACTCCTTTAAAAAGTTTACTTAATGTGCTTTATCACATGAAGCTGTTTCTTTATTCTAAGCATGGATGGATTTCTATACAAGCCCACCAAGGGGCCACAAGTGCCACAGGCCCCCCTGGCCTTCAAAATGTCGTACAAAATGTCCCACAAAGAAACGTGCATCAACAAGAAAAAAACTCAAAATGACATAAAAAGATGCAAGATAACAAAAAGAGAAAACAACTACTGGGACGAAGAATTCACACATAGACACAAATATAACCACAGACAGACTCAACACAACCACAAAAAGACACAAAACAATCAAGAAGACACACAATAAGAACACAAACAGACACAAGAGCAACCCAAAAGACACACAAATGGCTAAGAACAGACACAAAACAACCATAGAAACATGAAAGGACTACAAACGGCCACAGAACAACCACAATGACACACCAGAAGACCACAAACAGACACAATGACACACCAGAAGACCACAAACAGACACAATGACACACCAGAAGACCACAAACAGACACAAAGACACACCAGAAGACCACAAACAGACACAAAGACACACCAGAAGACCACAAACAGACACAATGACACACCAGAAGACCACAAACAGACACAAAGACACACCAGAAGACCACAAACAGACACAATGACACACCAGAAGACCACAAACAGACACAATGACACACCAGAAGACCACAAACAGACACAAAGACACACCAGAAGACCACAAACAGACACAATGACACACCAGAAGACCACAAACAGACACAAAGACACACCAGAAGACCACAAACAGACACAAAGACACACCAGAAGACCACAAACAGACACAAAGACACACCAGAAGACCACAAACAGACACAATAACACACCAGAAGACCAAAAACACCACACAACTACCACAATTGCAACACAATATGTACTATGTCATGACTACAAAGACACACCTAACAACAACAGGTTATAATGCAAACAAATTACAAGGTCTGCGCCTTTGTTAGAGAGGTGGTGCAGCCTATTCCATATCCGTGCCAAGGGCACATTATGCAATCCGCCCATGATTATAGGTTACAAAAAAGCAAGAGAGGAAACAATACAAATACATTAACACCTGTGTGATGATCACCATGCCAATACTCACTACCTTTAGGAAGAGCGTTGTTCTTTTTTTGATCAGCAAAGGTCACTACGTCCAGTAGCCTACATTTCTGACTGTATTTTGTTTATAAACGATTGCATTTACTCGTAAATTGCTCATATTATTCGGCATTTAAACCCCAATATCTAGGCTAGAAGTACACAAACTATGCACACTCCAAATCGTGATAAACAGCAGTAAATCAACAGCCTGACACAATCTCTGCAGCTATAATTATGAGCCTCACAAAATAGGAACTTAATCTAGGTTTTAAGCTGTGCTCTAACTCAACTGAACAGACATTACGTGTATCACCTGTAAGTAATGCTTGGATTACGCTGATATGAGTACATACTGTAACTAACGTGTGTCCATTGTTCGTGGCTTTTGCAAAAAGTAGTTTTTTTTAAATGCATCCTTTAACCAGCAGAAGGAAGCAGATCATCATCAGAACTGTGTGTGATCCTGATGACTGAACACTGGAGAGTTCCTCCTGCATATTTCCCATTGTACGCCAGTATTAGTGTTGGAGGGCGTTTGGGTTTAGATAGTTAAAAGAAGATGTATAAGATGCAATGACAAAATAGTCACTTGTAGAGCAAATGTATTATTTCATGTAATGAGATAATGCATTAGAAAATAAAAAGGAAAGCACAGAGAAGGAAAGTGTACAATGAATGATCTGTATCACATACCAGAAGTATGGGAAGTAACTAAGTACATTTACTCAAGTACTGTACTTAAGTACAATTTTGAGATACTTGTACTTTATTTGAGTATTTCCATTTTATGTTACTTTGTACTTCTACTCCACTACAATTCAGAGGTCAATCATGTACTTTTACTCCACTAAATGTATACCTTTAGTTACAGATTTTGATTAATGATGTGAAATATAATCAACACTTACATTTAGACTTTAGTTACACCTGGAGTAAAATTCACAAGCTACCCTGTAGTATACAAAGTCATGCACCTTTACCAGCTGTGATAAACAAATAGTGCATCAATAATTATAATCAAAACATATGATATTATTCTGAAATGGGCCAATCTGCAGTACTTTTACTTTTGGTACTTTAAGTATATTTACTTGAGTAATATTTTGAATGCAGGACACACTAACACACACATATTTATTGTACCCAGACTTTTACTTTTGCTTGCAATAACTTTATTGTGAGTGTGAGGATGTTGTTAGAAAATGCAACCACTTCAAATTCACACACTTTAAATCCACATCTTTCCAGAGGGGGTCATCATTTGAATTGCGTTTTTATTTGCGGTAAATGTTTGGAATTACATTTTGGAAGCAGATGTTCTTAGGTTCTACTGTTCTTCTCAGCACCTAAGGGTAAAGGGGTAATGTTAGAGGTCTGTGAAGACCCCACTAAAAACAATGAATCCTACATGCCATGAGACTGGGTTGGAATGTATCAACACTGCATTTCATTAATTTCCACTACACTGATTGACCCGAGGCACTCTCATTTTAGGTCAAATCAAGATGACATATTTATATTACTCAGAGGGATTACACATCATTAATGCTGACTTGTTGCTGAAGTAATTTGGCCAAATAAGAAACACACATTCCCACCCACTGCCGGAGACTCTTAATGAGCCCTTCTTTTGTAAAAGGCTTTTCACTTCCCAGCCTCGGGTAATAAGAGCCATCTGAGATAAGTTCATTAGTTATACCAAAGAGTTCCACTAAGCCAAACAACCAAGTCAGACAGTGATTTAAAGCGACCAAGACAGCATTGCTAGCATTAATATTCAAAGACAAAGTAACAGCACAAAACATTTCGGCCTATTTATTTTTCAGCTTTTTATCTGCAATATTAATGACTGTGAGTAAACCAGAGCAGGCCCGGTGAGTGCTTACAAACGTACAGACAAGTGGCTTTAATGTATCGGCCAGTTTAGGTCCTTTGGTAATTTAATATGTATTTATTTGCACATTAAAAACTGTATAAGGTAGTTAGGAACTAAGGGAACACAGGGTTTGCTGAGGACACTGTTACAGAGATCTGGCAAAAATATAATTTCCACTTTAATGAGTAAAGATGATGTGATGGACTTAATTATCTCAAAGGGTCTGAATATCTCTAAGGTTGTGGTGACTGATGTTGCACTCTCTGACCATTCCTGTGTTTTCTTTGAGAGCTCTATTTCTGTTCACAAAAATGTTCAAAAAGAGGTAACCACAAAGCGATATTTAACTGAAAATACTAGGGAAATGTTTACTCAGAATTTCTCTTCCACACTTGCCCCTGCCAACATCTCAGTAAATGAGCTAGTAGATCATTTTAATTCAAAAATTCAAAATGTTATAGATGCCATTGCTCCAACTAAGGTAAAGGAAGTGTCTGGCAAGAAAATATCTCCATGGAGAAAGGCCATGACCGTGAAAACAGAAAAAAGAGAATGTCGAAAAGCTGAACGCAGGTGGCGAAAAACAAATCTCCAGGTTCACTTTGAAATCTATAAAGAGAGACTTGGCCTTTATAATTTGGAATTGAAAAACGCACGACAATCGTTCTTCTCTGACATCATTACCAAAAACAAAAACAACGCACGTGCCTTGTTTGCTACCGTCGACAGACTAACTAACCCCCCAGTGTCAGTAGCCTCTGAATTTCTATCCACCAGGGCGTGCAATGATTTTGCCTCCTTTTTCACTGACAAAATTCAGAAAATCAGACAAGCAGTCAGTGCCTCTGCATCAGGAACAGCAAATGTGTTGTCCCTATCTCCACTTAACATCAATTCAGACATCATGACACAATTCCATCAGATTAATGATAAAAACCTAGAGGACATTATTCAACTTCTGAAATCCTCCTCTTGCTGCCTTGATGTTATTCCAACAGGATTTTTTAAAGATGTTTTGCCTTGCATGGCCTCAGATCTACTTCATATAGTAAACAAATCTCTTCACTCAGGTATTTTTCCACAGGCCCTGAAAACTGCAGTCATTAAACCGCTCTTAAAAAAGAATAATCTAGATGCTTTAGTAATGAACAATTACAGGCCCATATCAAACCTCCCATTTCTAGGTAAAATCATTGAAAAAGTTGTTTTTCAACAGTTGAGTAATTTCTTGCATTTAAATAACTGTTTTGATGTGTTCCAGTCAGGCTTTCGTCCAAACCACAGCACTGAGACTGCTCTTGTAAAGGTCTTTAATGACATCCACTTAAACACAGACAGTGGCAGAACTTCAGTGTTAGTATTATTAGATCTCAGTGCTGCGTTTGACACTGTTGACCACAGCATATTACTAGACCGACTGGAGAACTGGGTGGGACTTTCGGAAACAGTTCTGAATTGGTTTGAATCCTACTTAAAGGACAGAAACAACTTTGTTTCTATAGGTAAATACACATCTGAGTTGACAAATATGACATGTGGGGTTCCTCAAGGCTCCATCTTGGGGCCTCTTCTCTTTAACATCTACATGCTACCACTGGCTCAGATAATGAAGAACAACAAAATAAGTTACCATAGCTATGCAGATGACACACAAATTTACGTAACAATTTCACCAGGAGACTATGCTCCAATTCAAACACTGAGTAAGTGCATTGAACAAATCAATGACTGGATGTGTCAGAACTTTCTCCAATTAAACAAAGATAAAACTGAGGTAATGGTCTTTGGAGCCAAGGCAGAACGTATAAAAGTTAGCGCTGAGCTTCAGTCTGCAATGTTCAAAACAACAGATAAAGCCAGAAATCTAGGTGTAGTCATGGACTCTGACCTGAGTTTCAACAGTCACATTAAAACAGTTACTAAATCAGCTTACTATCACCTAAAGAATATATCTAGGATTAAAAGACTAATGTCACAGCAGGATTTGGAAAAACTTGTCCATGCTTTTATCTTCAGTAGACTCGACTACTGCAATGGTGTCTTCACAGGTCTCACTAAAAAATCTATTAGGAAGCTGCAGCTAATTCAGAACGCTGCTGCTCGAGTCCTCACTAACACTAAGAAAGTGGATCACATCACTCCTGTTCTGAAGTCTTTACACTGGCTTCCTGTGTGTCACAGAATAGATTTCAAAATACTGCTGCTGGTTTATAAAGCACTGAATGGTTTAGGCCCAAAATACATTTCTGACCTCCTGCTAAATTATGAACCATCCAGATCTCTCAGGTCTTCAGGGACTGGTCAGCTTTCTGTCCCCAGAGTCAGAACTAAACATGGTAAAGCAGCGTTCAGTTATTATGCTCCAAATATCTGGAACAAACTCCCAGAAACCTGCAGGTCCGCTGCAACTCTTACTACTTTTAAATCCAGGCTGAAGACTTTTCTTTTTGTCGCTGCTTTTAATTGAACTATTCATATCTTAGACTGCACTGTAACTTTTATCCATGTATTTTTTCTTTTAATGTTTATTTTATTAGCTTTTCTTTTTAATGACTGATTTTAAATGCCATTTTCTTAATCTCTTTCATTTTTTGTAAAGCACTTTGAATTGCCTTGTGTTGAAAAGTGCTATATAAATAAACTTGCCTTGCCTTGCCTTGCCTTGCCTTGCCTTGATGTCAGTCAGAAAGTAGGCAGAACAAAAAAAAGGAAGATTGGGGTTGATCTAAATACGTGATCCCAGGAGTGTCAGTGACCCAATACTTAGTTGAAGTCCCAAAAGAGAGAGAGAGAGAGAGAAGTGAGAGCAGGGGAAGTTTGCTAATTTATTCAAGCACCTGAAAGTTGAAGACACCTTGTTCCTCTTCTCGTCTGGAGCATGAACTCAGTCACGTGGTGTCTCACGCATGCAGAAACACATTCACAAAAAACGTTGCCTGAGTAGCCGGGGGGAACCAGAGATGCAGAGAGAGATTAGGTAGCTTACATTTCTATAGTCGAGGCAAATTGGAAGCAAATGTCCTCCTAAAATAGTAAAAGGACAGCTTCTCCTTGTACACACTAACACTGAGTTTCTAATCCGCGTCCAGGAAGCTAATGAGAGAGTCAATAAAGAGTGCCTGTGTTTCATTTCCCAAACATCTCAGACTATGCAGGCAAAAAGATTCACAAAAAAATCACAATTTAAGACAAAAACCTAAATGTTTTGATAATGAATTCCAGATCGATAATGATACTTACTGTTTGCTAGGTTTTAAAGGGGCATATCTTCCAAGGAAGTGTAAGCCATTTTCCATGTTGTAATCTCTTACACAATTCCAATGTAATACTGCAGACACACCTGACCAAACTTTGAGGTAAGGTTTTTTTTTTAGAGGGGAAGTTCTCCGTCTTTCCATTTCTTTGTTCTTGTCTCCTCCTATTTACGAGAATGTATGAAGAATATCTGACAAAAGAGGATTAGTATGAATGACAGCATGTAATAAGCAGCTAGATTCACTGATGGACATGATAAGAAGAATACACAAAAACCCCGCTGATATTCCAGATCAGTGGGTATAGGCTGACTGTCACAAAATGACACTACTTTTAAAGATAACCCACCATTGCTAAATGTTTAACCAACATTATGCTGTCATGTAAGAGCTAAGCCAATATATTGCTGTTTTAATGCTTGCCTGGTTTTCCTCAAGGCCTTTTGAGTGAGGAGCCTGTTGAATTTGTCTTTGGCTACAAACATATCAGCCTTGAAACATGAAAAAGTGAGAGAAGGAGAGAAGACGTAAATGAGGACAGATAGCAGATTTAGTCATGTCTCTTGATGAAAGGGCTATTTCTCTCCTTGTTTCTAAAGATTGCTTTTTCCTCCCCCCCTCCCATAGTCTGTTCCCCTTACTACTCACTCTGATGTTTGTCCTGGCACTGCTGGGATGGCAGGAGCCCTCACAACAGGAACTACTGGGTTATTCCCCCTACAAGTCTTTCACACAGAAAATATGAAGCCATGTATTAAAACAGTGTATGCTGTAGTTATTATGATACAAGAGTTTTTAAAGTGAAAACATATAACCCTCTGAGACTTAACAAGTGAACTAACTCATGCTGTAATTCTTGTAGCAGATAACAGTCTTTAAATCATTTCACTTGTTAATCTTTATGATACCAAATTGGTACTGGTTCCTTGTGACTAAGGTGGACTTAAAGAGATCCTATCATGCTTTTTGGGGATTTCCCTTTGCTGTAGTGTGTCATATAGGTGTGTGTGTGCATGTTAATTATCTGCAGAGGCTAAAATCCCAAAGTTCCCTACAGAGGGAGTTCAGAGCCGGCCAGCTGACCAATCAGAGCAGATGGGCTCTGGTTTCAGACAGAGGGTGAAAAGAGGTGCTGCAGCACAGGCAGCATGAAGTAAATAAAGCACAATAGGGCCCCTTTAATTTAAACTTCAAGCTTTAAGCGTTAGCTTTGATGCTCTGTAACCCCAGGTGTTAGTGAGATATGAACTTTATTACAGACATCCGAAAACTATACCCTATGTCCTTTATTTCTTCTTGTAGGGGGTGTTCATGGTGACAAAATCTGAAGAAAATCCTGCTTCCCCAATTTGAGGTACTTCCTGTTTAAGCTAAATGCAGGCCGTGACAACACACAGGGCGGGATCACTCGAGAGCAAATCCACTGATATCATCTGGGAAAGCCTGACGCAGGTTTATTTGATGGGTGTGGCAGGCAGGGGTCACTGATACAACGTTTTCCATGATGGTTCTTTATGGTTGTGTGTGTTAAGTTAAAGCTTGCTTTCATGGTACATTTTCTAAATTAGTGTGGGTGTTTCTCAAAGAAACACATTATAGCTCTGAGTGATCTTGAAATAACTACATTACAATTCATGCTTGACTTCAAATGTGTGTGTATTTTCTTGGTGAGTGGTGATGTTTTTTTGTTAAATCCATTGTCCTTTAGTTGAATGGTTGCCTATGCTCTAAATGTTTGAGGTGATGATGATGTGATGAGTAACTCCATAGCATTCATCCCAGGTCACCAATTCTCTATGCCATTGTTGAACCCTTTTTAAAACTATAAATAGCTCTTTACGGGTTGAGACAAGCTGTCTAAATGTACTGCTCCATCCTCTCTTATAGTCATACAGTTTTGGTGGGTGGGGGCTGATGACTCAGCACCACGTGGATCTCCGTGCTTGCTTTGTGTGGAGGTGATGTGGGCAGGGCTAGAGTGGAAGTGTTTGGTAAACTGCATTTTCTCTCAAACCTGTGTGTGTTTAACAGGGACTGATGAATAGACAGACAGACCAGCGGTTTGCTGATTATTCTGCAATATATTAACTTTTTTACTGCATGACAAAATCGTTTGTGGACATTTACTCTCAGTGTGGAACTGTAGAAAATCACATATAAGATTCAAAATCAGATAAGGAATTTGACAGTTTTGTTCATTCTCTCAATGCATTTAATAATCAATAAAAAGCACAAGGCAACAACAAAAATGTAAATACAATAACATGTCTATCAAGGGCTCTGCCAATTGTGAACTATAAAACTATTGCAAAGAATAAACACATTATTTCCTAACTTCATTGGTTTGCATTGTAAAGTGATATGTTGCTGGTTCAGGCCAAGGTTACAGGACAAACTGAATGGCTAAAGGAGGCCAACATGACATAGCCTATGTGGAATATCCGTTTTAAAATCACGTCTGATAGTGCCCTGAATTGTAAATAATAGGTAAATACAATCAGTTTAGACGTATCCCTAGTTTAATCACTTTATGAATTGTACCCGGTAATGGTACAAATCTCAACCTGTCGTTCAATGGACAGCTTCCCCCCCCCCCATCTATGTATATACTTGCATTTTAGACTCTGTTACTAACTGTATATCTGTAGACTTGGTATGTCTTAAATGTCCGGTTAGGATGTATTAGAACGAAATCTAAAATGAAAATTGTAAACAAGCAATCTGTATGTAAAAAAACCACCTGTATGTAAATTGTAAATAAGCCATCTGTATGTCAAATATGTCTTATATGTCTTAAATGACATGATGAATTGGAAATGGGGGACCCTGATGTAAACAAGACGAAAGTCTTTCTCTGGTCTGCATCCCCTTAACAATTGTATGTTTTGAGCTGTACTGTACTGTACCCAATATACAAGCTGTTAATAAACTTTTCAATCAATCAATCAAACCACCTCTACTGCAAAACCATTAGTGTGTGTGTGTGTGTGTGTGTGTGTGTGTGTGTGTGTGTGTGTGTGTGTGTGTGTGTGTGTGTGTGTGTGTGTGTGTGTGTGTGTGTGTGTGTGTGTGTGTGTGTGTGTGTGTGTGTGTGTGTGTGTGTGTGTGTGTGTGTGTGTGTGTGGTCATTGGGAATTCACCTGTGTGACGTCACGCCTCAGTGCTCTGCAGCGCGCTGCCACAGAGCTGCAGCAGTACAGAGTCGGGCTCGGAGACAGAGGGAGCTGAGTGAACCGCAGCCGCCTTCAACACTTCCTTAAACTCCATTGAAGTTTTTCAAAGTCGAACCTCCTGGGGAAGCCGTGCTGCTTCAAAAACTAAAACCGGGGTTACAAACTCGCGACGAACAAGACACTTTCCAAGACAGCGGAAGAGGTTAGTCGCTGTTTTTTGAGAAACTTGGGGTTACACTTGGTGTTGTTTGACACTTGGGACACTTGCTTTCTTGCAGGGAACTAGGTGTCAGGAGTCGCCTTTCTTTACTAGTCCCGGCTTTGGCTCTTTGTTTTGTCATAGAGGAGCAAACCTCTGTTCACATCAGTAGTAGGCTATTTGTGATAATAGGACCGTGTGGCGGTTGGGAACGGGAGGAGTTGCTGTCGCGGAATGTCGTTCTCTCGCCGTGTTACAGTGGGAGTTACGCAACGTTAAGCCATGTTTCAGTGCTGCAGGTCGGTGTCACACAACATAGACTGTGCTCGCCTCTGTTAGGCGGGAAACAATCATCAACACCGGGAAGAAAGTATGCTTGCTTCAGAAAGTCCTCTAGCGAAGTGTTGTATTCTATGGCAACAGGGGACACTTGGGAAACTAACAATGGAGGTACACGGAGGCGTTTGTCAGTATGCTAAAGAACCACAATGAGCACAAACGAGAGAAAGTAGATATTTAACCCATTTAAAGATGAGTTCCTTGTTTTCAGTTTTTCCTTTGAAACCCATTAATTCCATGCCTTAAATATCCCTAACTATGGTGGTTTAAATTAGTTACAAAATAAAGGCTACAATATGTACCATTTGAGAAACCAACCAGAATAAGCTTAACTTGCCAACACTTGTTAAGTGAAAGTAGCTCCTAAAAAGCTACAAAAGTCAAAACATCTGGCCAGAAAGTCTGCAAGTTGGCAGAAAATCTGACCGCTTGTTCTTTTAGGCCTCCCTTTTGAGTCATGCAATTATCAACATCAAGGTAAACATGTAATTATGGCTTTAATATGAGCAGTCCAAAGTTACAATTCCAGGTTATAGACCTGTCATACAGAAAGGCAGCACTGACAATAATAAGGTCCATATAAACTCACTGTTGAGTCCCAGGTCTGTATACTAAAGCAACTCTTCTACTCTACAGATAAAATCTAGTTTTTAACATCACATTTTGTCACTGTTAAAGTGACAAAATGTGAATAAAACCTTAATTTCTTGAAGTTCAAAATTAAATCAAGATACCTTGATTTGGAGCTGACTTTTCTGTCTTTCATGGAGTCCCAGGCTTCGTTATTTTGGTTTCTGCCGTGATTTGACAGAAAGCAGCCAGTGTTATTACAAAGACAAAACACATGATTACCGAAAACACCTAACGCTCATTGTGGTGTGACTTGAAGTGGAGCCGGTTTGAGTAGTTCAGCTGAGTTTGGTCCACAAGCCTGAAAAGTCAAAGGTTCACTGCAGTCAGGTGTCACAAAACTTATCTTATTCCACAGTGTTCTGGGTGTGTAGACATTGATTGAGAAAACATATGTAAACCACAATGAGAATGATGTTTTTATGGCGACAAAAATAAGTGTGATGTGTCAGAAGGATGACTAAATAAGTGTCTCTGTAAAGACTGCCCTTAATTTCTGTGGCTGTAACAACCTTTTAAAACCACACTGCAACTGATATGACTTGTAATTTCCCACACACTTGATCCTATTTTGAAATAACCCGTCAATCTTTTGCGAAAGTCTTGTGTCACACACTACAACACAGTCTGCCTTTGTGGCAAGACTCTATCCTGTTGTTATCTTCTGGAGGCGATGCAGCTCTGCAGGTAACACTATCTGCCTGCATCTGCCTGCAGTTAGAGGTGTGTCAATATTGGCTTGTGGCTCCATGGGCTGCTCCTCGGAGGACACTGTTGGGACATCTGCTCAGTGAGGAGTTGCCCATGCAGCACTGATCCCCAGATAGTGCAAACACGCATAAAAACATCCCAGACTAATTAGACACTCTTTTGACTGATATAGGGCTATGTTTATTGTGTGTATACAAGCTGGTATGCTTTAATAGGTAGGGCAAATTAAAACTCAAAAACCCATCAACTAAGCTGTAAAGTAGTACATGTTGACGTCATTGAAGATATTTACAGATTGAAATGAAAGATTTGATTTAATTGTAGCTGTTAGTCAGATAAGTTAAAGTGTACCTATCATGCTTTTGTTAGGCAATAGCATAGGCCTCAGATATATAAAAAACATGTCTATGAAGTGTTTTGCTCAAAATAACTAACAGATCACCCATTCTAGCCATGCCTCATATCCATCTATTTTACTTCCTGTTTCAAAAGTGCTGATTTGGGGTAATAATAAATAAATAAAAAAAGGACGGGGGCTGAGCTCATGCGGGATCCGGCAGCTACTGTCTAAACTAAGGCCCCGGCCACACGAGGACGAAAACGGCTAAACGCATAGGATTAACGCAAACGCAATCGCAAAAAAGCTTCCGTCCACACGCAATATTCACCGGATAGTGTCTGTCCACACGAGACAGCTCCGTTTAGCTCCAACCGCTGGAGAAGCTGCAGTACATATGCAGGAGCCTGTACGTGGCGCTGTAACTTCCTCCACAAAAGCAGCGAAGAAGCATGGTTGTCATGGTTGCCCTTCTGTTTATTCTCCGCGGTGGGGGCCGAGGGAACCGGGCAGAGTTTTTCGCCAGTCAACGTGTATTAAAGTTGAAATCTTCCGACAAAATTATAAAAGTGCCGGTCAAAGGTCTTCTTTGTTATTTATTGAGCTTTAAAACAAATGAATAACGAATCTATATATTATAATAATAAAATACACGGAGCCTCTCTTTTTCCTCCCTCTCTTCTGACAGCTTCAGTGTCTGTCTCATGCAGCAGCTGATCCAGTAATGAGTGACCCGGCCGACAATAAAAATAAACATATTTATAACTAGTTTAGGTAGTTTGAGAGGTAATTAAAATAGCTAAGGGTGATGATCTGACTTGAAGTGTGTGTTTTGTTCCGTTCACCGCCGCATCACAGCGGGAGGAGCTGCAGGTGAGCAGAGCTGCGTGTCTCCGTCCTGTAAGATTAGACTTCACTCGCGTTTATGTCCATATCGAGAGAAAGATAAATAATCTGAATTCAGTGTGCAGTTTACTTTGACGCGGGGGTGAGCAGCAGAGGTGGGGAGAGGCGGGGCTATTGCCTCATCATTATCAGAAAATGATCGTATAGGTCGTACACACGGAGCCGTTGGACCCCCCAGAGCGTTGCGTATGCCGTTCTATCCACCTTGGGACCCGTTATCGTTTCCACAGTCGTTTAGTGCCGTATTCGGTCATCCTCGTGTGGCCAAACGGTCTATATGACACTAAACAGTAACGCAAACTACCGTTTTCGTCCTCGTGTGGCCGGGGCCTAAATGCTGCGGTGATGAAACGCCATATCATGGATTATCAAGGATTATTTCTGAAACAGTATGGAGCTCAAAGGCTTTCTCTCTTGCCGGTTATACCACAAGGTGAGTTCCTTTTTACTTCCTGCTTCTTCACACACATGCTCTCCAGTACAGGTTAGCTCTGAGTGTTAGCGAATAAGACCATATTACGTCCAAAACAGTCGGGCATTGTTTCTGATAGCAACGTTTCTGATAGGGCCGTGGGTGTAAAGCCAGCCTAAATTTCCGATATTACGTCATATCGGAAGCAAATCTGAATCAGCTCCGTTGTAGCCCCGTTTTTAGAAATGTGGGTACGGAGGAAAAGAGAGAGGGTTTTATTTGCTGACGCTGCGTGAGTTCCCCGACACACAAAAAGTGCATTTTGCATGATAGGTCCCCTTTAACATGCAGAATCAAATCAAAATCAGAAAACTTTATTTATTCCAAGGGAATTTTCGGGACAGTTGCTCCATTTTAGAATGAAACTCAATTTAAAGAGAAAATAAAAGAAAACAAATATTTCCATAATCGTTAAGAAGTTAAAGCAAGTATTTAAAATACATAATAAAACACATATATAATGTTATATA
Organism: Gymnodraco acuticeps; assembly: GCF_902827175.1. Lineage (NCBI taxonomy): Eukaryota > Metazoa > Chordata > Actinopteri > Perciformes > Bathydraconidae > Gymnodraco > Gymnodraco acuticeps. The sequence goes on along the minus strand of NW_022989983.1, from coordinate 3,243,695 downwards.
CATATATTTTTAACAACAATATAAAAGAAAAAAGGCACAAAATAAATGTGCACATTGTACTGCTATATATCAATACAACGGTAAAGTCTAACAATTGTAATTTTTTGAAATACTGAAAATAGTTTGGTAGATGTAGTTTTTACTAGAAAACATAATGCATCGTAGGGCTGCTCGATTATGGCAAAAATCATAATCTCGATTATTTGGGTCAATAATTGATATCACAATTATTAAACGATTATCCATTTACTTTGAAAACATCAATTTATTGAAAAAAAAATTTGAACAGTATGTTTTTAACAGTTGATTACCCTGAACTTTAAGTTTAATTCAACTAAAAAACCAATAAAAATAAATAAATAATCGTTTTATTTCGATTATGTTGTTTTCATAATCGTTGCAAGCCAAAATCGTAATTGCGATTAAAATACGATTAATTGAGCAGCCCTAATGCATTGTAGACATTTAATTTTGGCATATACTGTACTGTATATGAAACACAGGTATGCTATTGAGAACAGTAAATATAGCCCCACTTTCATTAAAAACTTCTTTTTTTTTATTCACTATGAAAAGTACAACATCTGATTCTTCTTATGAGGACCTGCTGTTATGCATAAGCATTCGCACGCAGACACTCACTCACAAAAACACAGGCATTTGTTAAGAATTTGCCGAGTCAGCAGTGGCTGATGATAGTTTAGCTCACTACTTGTCCCTTGGCCTCTTGTCCTCTCTCTCTCTCTCTCTCTCTCTCTCTCTCTCTCTCTCTCTCTCTCTCTCTCTCTCTCTCTCTCTCTCTCTCTCTCTCTCTCTCTCTCTCTCTCTCTCTCTCTCTCTCTCTCCGTCCGTCTTTCTCTCTCACGACACACACACTCCACATCATGCTCTCCTGCTTGGCTCTCCATGCTCGCTCGGATGCTATTTTGTCTGTCTTAACCGAGGCTTTGTGAACTGTGAGCGAGGCAGAAATGGACACCACTCTTAATGCATGTGGGGAGAAGACACACACACACACACACACACACACACACACACACACACACACACACACACACACACACACACACACACACACACAGTGGCAGGATTCATTCCATGCTGGTATAGCAGGTTTGACACGGTGCCAAAGAGCTCAGGAGGAAGGGAGAGGAAATCAGAAAGCCATAGTTGCTCTGAAGTTTGTGTTCCATCAGTCCGAACATCACGTTGGCTGTTTTTGACAGCTTGTATTGATTTAGTCTAGGGTTTACTCAAGTTATAATAGTATCACTGATATAAGTGTATCACATCTGACTCTGACCTTGAACCAGCAACCTGTATGTTTGAGAGATGGAGCATCACATAATATTGTAAAATGCACATTTTCATGTTTTTTTCTTCAGCTTGTAGGTGACAACATCTGTAACACGTCTGTTGACATGACCTCTGTCAGTGTGTGTAGTAGAGGGGCGGGGGTGTGTGTGTGTGTTAGACATTAACCTTGGTTAGTGAAATAAAGGAAGGCTTTGATTCTTTCCAGCCAGTCTCCACTGAAATTCATTAAAGGCTGCTTTGTTCAAGGTTATTACTGTGTGTGCGCGCCGCAGGCACACTCGGGTGCCCTCGGGGCGGTGTTAATGCGGTAATAATACACACCATGCCTTGGTGGAAGGATTGTGGATTAAGGCAAGTTTTGTGGGATTTAGGTTGCTTTGTTTGCTGAAATAGTCCAAATTGGGGATAGAAAAATTAAATCAATGAATTGATTGGGCTCAAAGTAACCCTTTACATGAGATATTGTATCGTTGATGCTTTTGGTAGTACTGTGTGTTGCTGACTCACTTCAGATTTGTACGACTCCCTTTACCCACATCGTAGTTTTTTATTTTAAACATTTTGCAAAACACTTTTTGTTCACACCTACCTACATTTGTTTGATTTCAAATAATGCCTTTCAATTGCTTTTGTATGTACCATTTAACATAAATTGCCATAATTCTGTATAAATCAATTCAACTCTTGCAAAGGTAATGGCTGGAGCAAGATCTGTGCTTGGAATTGTGAACAAATCAACTGTAGAGCCCTGATAATATCCATCCATCCATCCATCCATCTTCTCCCGCTTATCCGTGGTCGGGTCGCGGGGGTAGCAGTTCCAGCAGAGAGCCCCAAACTTTCTTTTCCCTGGCGACATCAACCAGCTCTGACTGGGGGATCCCAAGGCGCTCCCAGGCCAGCGAAGAGATATAATCCCTCCACCTGGTCCTAGGTCTACCCCTTGGTCTCTTCCCAGCTGGACGTGCCTGGAACACCTCCCTAGGGAGGCGCCCAGGTGGCATCCTAACTAGGTGCCCGAACCACCTCAACTGGCTCCTTTCGACGCGAAGGAGGAGCGGTTCAACTCCGAGTCCCTCCCGGATGACCGAACTTCTCACCTTATCCCTAAGGGAGATACCAGCCACCCTGCGGAGAAAACCCATCTCGGCCGCTTGTATCCGCGATCTCGTTCTTTCGGTCATGACCCATCCTTCATGACCATAGGTGAGGGTGGGAACGAAAATGGCCCGGTAGACAGAGAGCTTTGCCTTCTGGCTCAGCTCCCTTTTCGTCACAACGGTGCGGTAAAGCGACTGCAGTACCGCTCCCGCTGCTCCGATTCTCCGGCCCATCTCACGCTCCATTGTTCCCTCACTCGAGAACAAGACCCCGAGATACTTGAACTCCTTCACTTGGGGTAAGGACTCATTCCCTACTTGAAGTGGACAGTCCATCGGTTTCCTGCTGAGAACCATGATAATATCAATAAGAATATTCAATAATGTTCATTGGGTTAAGGTAGCCTACTCGCCGCGGATTTTCCGTCCCTATTTGGTTGTAGATGAAAATGGTAAATGAAAATGATTATGCATCCTTCACACAGGTACACTTTGTCCTTTTGAGTTTATGTACAATATGTGATTCCAGTAAGAAAATGATCCAGTACAGTCAACATCACAATAGGAACAAACATTTTCCATGAACGCTGTTTAATTTCCAATGTGGAGGGATCGTTTTACTTTGAGCTATAAAGCGCAGTTTTATGATCAGAGAGACGTTTATTCACACAGCTGCACACCAGGTTATTAGACCCGGCTCACTCTGACCTTGCTTGTTCAGGTACATTATAATTGTGTGAGGCGTGTTTGTTCAGCTTTAATTTGCTAAGCTACTGCTCCATCCAGTCGGGCTGTTGTGGGTCTGTTATGAACCTTTGTGTCTCTCACTCAGCCCGGCACGCCTCCTTCATTCCCCTGTCACTCTCTGCTGACAGCAGGACAGGGTTTCTAAAGTGTTTTGATCACAAGAAGTGCAAGCACAGTGTGACTCTCCTCCCTTATCAAAAATGCTTTAGTATTTCCTGTAATTTATCACCAAACATAATACTGCATTGTGTCAAATACTTTCTGGTTCTGCAACCGCAAGGCAGCACCAAGTGAGCCAGACACCGCCAAATGTGGCAGACTCAAAGTGATTGCTCTGACATCTGTTACCTGTGTCTCACCTTTCATCTTCTAGCTTTTTTTAACATCCGGTCGGGCCAGTTTTTTGAGTGGCAGACTTTGTTTTCAGCTTTCTCCAAGCTCTCTTGCAGCCCCCCCCCTCTCCCTTTCTGAGTAGACAACCACCAGCTAACGCACATGTTGAAAACATATATTATGATTTAGGGTCAGTAAGGTCAAAATATGTCTAAGTACTGACTGAGTCAAAGTGTCTCGTGTGCTGCTGATCCTGACGACTTGTCTCAGCATTTCTCATTCAAGTGAGTTAAATCAGTTATTCTACAGTATTTGACAGAAGGCCTTTTAGCTTGTCATAGAAGGATAAGCACAGGTGTTGGTAATAACATTAACAATGTCTCCTCTATTTATGGGTCTAAGTGAGCCATGAGAGCATGACTGAAATGCTAGCATGCGCAAGGCCAGGACTGAAGCAGGCAAATGAAATCAAGCCTTTGTTTTTTAAATGTATATTTACACCTGTGCTTTTCCATGTTTGAATATCTTTTATGGACTGCATTCCATTCAGGTGAGACGGTGTCAGGGCCCGGTCTCATTCGAATACCTTACTGTAAGATTTAATGACACTTACTGTAACTAAGCCATTGTTTTTGCTATGTGCATATCCTGCTATGACAAGTCAATATGTCACCTGTCAAGAAAAGGCAGGTAGCTCATGGGAATGTTTAATAATAATAATAGATTTAATTTGTTAGCGCTTTTACAGGTGCTCAAAGTTTAAGTGCTCTTAGTCTGAATGTCTTCTATAAATGAAAAACAAATGATCACTTATCTTTGACTTAGTGCTTGGATACGCAGTAGGGTTGCCAGAAACTGACCATGATCAAAATCGATTATTCGGCAGCCCTGGCGAATAATAATCGATTAATCGAAGAAAAAGAAAAATCGCTGGCATCCCTAATACGCAGTGTGGTGTTCTGTCATGCATGATGTTTCATATTTGATTCCTTGCAATTAATACATGTGGTATCGTGTCTGGCAATGCTCTAACAGGCCATGTTCACTTCATGCTTGTTTCAGGAGCTTTCTGCCTTGAATCTGGCAACCAAACACACTCAGTTGGACTGGAATCCATCCCATCGCTCGTATTGCACGTTGTCCAATCTGTAAGGGAATACTCCACTGACCGAAAAGAAACTATAACGATGCCTTGTCTTCATGGTAAACATTGTTGTCCTGTTGAATTAAAATACATTTAGGGACTGTTTCTATGGTATAAAAAAGGCTTGCAAATCTTTGTTAATTATGTGGCAGAATGATATATTATTGTACCGTTTATCTGTTAAAGTATATTTGAACAGAGCTCTCGATCCCTTTTAACTTTTCGGCCGGCGACGTCTGACAAAAAGAGTTTCCCTCAAGGCATTACTACGTCAAAATCAGTGAGTCATCTCTATAATAATCTCTTTGATTGAATGATGGTTTTCCAATGTTTCTAATTTAACTTCACGAGATGAAACAAGGTCATTCTGTTTGTGTGGTCCCTCCCGTGAAAGAAGCCTACCTTTCTTAGTTCAGGTTTACACAAAGCTCCCCAACCTGCTCGACCTGCTCGATCACCTGTTCCAAGTTCAGTGCATACCAAACCTTTGACTATCATTTAAAGTGCTTCGCTGAGCGTGACTGATGATGGTTTAACGTCATGCATCTCTGACTCCAGTATTGTGTTGCAAGTAATGGAATATCGGTCTCACGTCATTATTAAAGGTCATTTCCCTTGTTGTGTAATGATCTACTTGTTCAGCTACTGGCTGTTATGTGTGTGATTCTGCTAAACACAGGATTCGATATGAAAGGAATCTGATTCTGAAATATATCCCATCATTTTGTTTTGTTTTTAGAATAGAAATGGTTCAGGTAACTTCCTCATAGCTGATATGCCTTGTTAATTCACATGGCATTTAGTAATATGGTGTATTTATCTTGTTGTGTTTCCTGCATACTGGGCATAACATAACTCAAGAACCAATGACAAGTGATCCAGCTTCACATTGACTGGAACTGGTGCTTGGCAGTCATTTGAATCTAGGACAAAGGCTAAAGACTTCATTTAGAAGAGCTAAAGAGCTCGTTGAGGCCTCGCACAAGCATAAGATCAATATCTAAATCACTGGACGTCAGCGTCTGAGTGCAAATCTGGTTCTTTCATTGAGTCTGATTTCTCCTCGTGTCCACTGGCCTGCCTTCCTGTGGGTTGGCTATCTTTTTTTTTTTCTCCCATTTAGCTATTCTCCTCTTCCCACCCCTTCCCCAATTGCATGTGCTCACTTTTTCCACTCTGTCTGGGGAAACAAGGCTCTCTTTTCTCTGTAGCAAGGCCTGTGTGTGTGTACACAAGAGAGTGTGTAAAGTGGATGGGAAATTGGAAATGTTAGTCTTGGTGTGTATTTCTTTTCTGTCAAGATTTTGATTCAATATTTTTTGTGTGTGTTTTTCTACAATGATTATCTCTTGTGCTTTGTTTGAATAGCCTCCTTATTTAAGCTCAATGATAAAGGGTCCTGTTTCGTGATGGTCCTCTTTTTGACTAGAGACATTTGTGATTTAGGAACAATTAAATACATTGTTTTCTAGATTGATCAATTGATCGTTTGTATATAAAGTAACCAGCAGTACTAAAATACAAACAAAGACTTCATTAATATGCAATTGTTCTATCCAGTTAACCTCAAAGAACACTAGGCACGTTCTCACGTATCCGTGGGCTACTGAGTAACCTCTGACTTTTGGAGGAGGAGGCTAAGAGCTTGCTCAAGGGGCATCTTACTGATGGATGCTGAGACATTAGTGTCAGTCATTCACTTCTACATTTACATTTCTCTTGTTTGTCTTGGATATCAAACCAGCAGCGTACAGAACAGTCTGCCTCTGTTGGGCCCCCTGCCTCCTACACACTATATCCTGAGCCAAGAGTTAAGTTCAGCTGCACACGTTTACACCTGAGACCTGTTTACTGCACTACGACTTGTACTACTAAACAGCTCCAGATTGTTGACTTGGAGACGAAGGTTTCCACCATCAAAACCTTTCAGCTGGGGATACAGAATACTTATCTTTCTAAAGCTCTGCATTCAGAGTGCCACTCAGCTCAAAATAGCATCTATTCCACCTTTGCATGCTGAGCAGCATGCATGAAAATGTATCACAGCATGCAGCGCTTCAGTCATCTAGAGCCTGAGCTCAACATTCAGCAGTGAGAAAAGCAACATGAACACAAACTGAAGTCATCCCCTTAGGAATGATTCATTATGTAAGCAGACACATGGAGGCAACAGGGTAATCCTGTTCAGCAGAAGAAGCCAAACATCTGAATCAAAGCTGTGTTACGTCGCTGAAATAACTATTGTTAAAAACCCACAAAAAGTGCTGCGTGGATTTTATAGCTGCACCGGGAATGAAGCTGTAGGCTGATGTGACCTCTGGTTCTTGCTCTGTGTTTGTCTAACATGACGCTTAACTGGATGCTCCCAGAAAATGTCACCCTTTTGTAATCAGTCACAAGGTCTGATGAAAGTACACGCATATATACAATGGAATCCCTTTTCAAGGACTAAACCTTTTGCCTGCTGTCATCTTGCCTCCCAAAAATAGTTCCCCAAAAAGTGTCTTTAAGCCTGGCGGATTAATATTAACTCTGGTGAGACTGTTGTTCAAACCCCACACAAGAAGCACTTTAAGAGGAAGTGTGCGAAACACATGGAAAACACTTTTGAACAAACCTGTCGGTGGAGCAACTCGGCTGAAATGAAGCAAGCGAGTGGACGCTTTTGCAAGCTGTGGTTGCTTTAGGTTTTGTACTTTCAAAATGAAGTGCGGATCTGAAATTGCACTTGGACTGTTTAGCTTGGAGGGTGAATGCACAACTTACTGTATATGTCAAAATACATTGGTTTTAGGTGAATAACAAATGAATGAAAGCACGTTCTAATAGTGCAATTGACTGATTTGGCCTTAAGACAGCCTTGGGTGACAGTCACTCTTGGGTGACACAGAACGTTTTTAAGTTGTAGAAAGGATGGATTTTATTTGCAGAGACACTACTGGGAAATACTGAAAAAGATACATGTGGTTTAACAAAAAAGAAAAGTAGAAAGGGGAAGCAAACTAGAAAGAAAAGAAAAGGAAATACTACAACAAAGATACAGGACTCACAGTAGGCTAGATTTTAGGTTTATTAAGGGTGTAATGTACGCCCCATTTGTCCACACATTTATGCAATGGATTAACACTGTGGTATGATTTAGTGCTACAAAAGTCCTCCAAACGAATGGCTTGACACCCAAATCTCCACAGTCAGATGAGTATAGACTGTTGGGAATAAGGACCTAACAACCAGGAGGAAAAAGCTAACGTTGTGCTAATCTTCTACCATTTGTTTGTCTTTTCCTCTAAACTGGGACTCTCGGCTTTTCTTGGACATGTAATCTTTTTGGTATTCCTGTTCACATGAGAACAGGAACATTGAGCTTTTTCTTCCCTCCTTACTGGAAGGTAGTTTCCAAAGTGATGTCTTGAGTTAAACTTCGACTTCCTCTGTAGTTCCCGTCTGAGGACACTGTTTGCCTCAGACTGTCTTCCTTCTTGTTTTACACTCAGCACTGAAGCACCCTAAGTACAGGCTGAAGATGTGTAAATCACTGATGTTCCTCTAGGGGCTTTCCAATCATACTTATAGACAGCATACAACACCATCTGTCCTGTGACCCTTATGTGTGTGATGTTCTAACTGTGTTTATGTCTTTGTTCCAGGAGGCTTCGGTGAGCGGTCACCATGGCACCCTTCCTGCGTATCACCTTCAATGCTTATGACGTGGGCACCCTGCCCGCTCTAACCGAAACTCCCATCTGTGCCATCAAGATGAAGGAGTCTGTCAACACGGGTATGTACAGATGCAAACACACACACACGCAGTCATCATTTTATCTAGAATGGGAACATATGTCCCAAGTGTAAGAGCCTTAACATTCTCCATCTGCTTGGCTCAAACATGTATATAAATAAACTTTGAGGGATAATCACTCTTTTCCTGTGAATTTCCTGAGAGAGAAAAAGTTAAAGATAACGTTTTTTTCCTCCTAATGATGAATCCTTTTTTCACAGAGCGAGGAAAGACCTTGGTGCAGAGGAAGCCCACCATGTATCCCTCCTGGAAGTCCACTTTTGATGCTCACATCAACGAGGGGCGTGTCCTAGAGGTGGTCCTCATGCAGAGCGCCGAGGAGCCATTGGCCAACGCCACGGTGGGCTTGTCTGTGCTGGCAGAGCGCTGCAAGAAGTCCAAGACGGCCGGCCGCACCGAGTTCTGGTTGGACCTGCTTCCCTCAGGGAGGGTCCAGATGGCTGTGCAGTTCTTCCTGGAGGACACGGATGCAGGTAACGCTTTGAAATATGTTGTACTGTTTCATATTTGTGACTTAATAAGTCAGTTAAAAGTATTTCTCCAATTATACCTGTCATCAGTTTATTCCTCAAAAATAGAACTTCTCCATCAGGATTGTGTGGGTGTGGTTAGATTATGTCGACGTGGCAAAGCAAATTTAGAAAGCAACCCTGCAACCGTCATCACATACACACCGTTTGGCCCTAGTCAGGGTAAAAAATAGACGGACATTCAAAGGATTTCCATGAAAAGTTTTAGAAACCCTGGTTTTAAAAAGCATTCACCCGGCATTCAAAACAAGTGTTCCCTGACCGGGAATCGAACCCGGGCCGCGGCGGTGAGAGCGCCGAATCCTAACCACTAGACCACCAGGGAGTGATGTCATCTGAAGAAAGAAGTGTCGTAGTGTCAGCTGTTGGGGAAAACCCCCTGCCCCCTCTCTCTTTCTCTCTTCCCCCCTCTCTCTTTCTCTCTTCCCCCCTTTCCTTCTTCTCTCAAGTACACCCACATACATATCCCTTGAGTTTATATGTAACGCTATGTTTGCTGTTGGAAAGGAATCCTTATCTTGAGTTCATTAATAAGTTCATCATGAGTTATCTTCAACCTTTTTAGGAGTGAGGAGACTAAATGCTCTGGGCTTACTGCTCTGCAATAAATTCTCTCTCAAACAGCGAAGGGTTAATCTGCAACCTGGTGAAATATCTCACTGGGCCTGTCAGCTGACTGCAGGTGTGGCCCTCACAACCAAAGCTCTGTAACAGTCCTTCAAGGTCGGGAAGGAATCGAGCCTCAGGGCTGGCTGTACGTAGAGAGTTGTAGATCTCCGTGCAGGGAAGAGGGGGAAACATGAAACCATTAATTTGGTAAGATAAGGCCACTTGATAAGATGGTCTTCCATTGGAGTTCAAAATCCTATTCCTATCACTATCTGCTTTTGAAAGCCTGTTTTAGTTTCACTTTGGCTGCCAGAAGCAGAAGTTGGGATCCAGACAGGGAGCCCGGTATATGGTATACAGCTGTCTGCCAACATGGAGTGGGATCGGGTTATATTTACAAACTAGTTTAGTTGAGGGGGGATTTCTGCGTGGGAGCAGCACAGACAGGGTTCACTGTTTAGGGTTGGAGGGGTCATGAGAGGGAAGGGGGGGGGGGGGGGGTAGGGGTTGTTATGAAAGAGCCCCACACTGCATCAGCCTCCTACACACTCCACAGGTTTCCTGAAAAGCAGCCTGAAGTATTTTTAGTCATGTGTGAACGGCCCTTAGCGCTGTCTGCCCTCCTCAGTCTGCCCCCCCCCCCCCACCTCTCTCTCACTCACCTTCCACTGTCTTGGCTCAGATCACTTTCCAAACATAAACATCTGTCAGGAGAATGGCAGAGAGGAAGTAAGTTTATCTCGCTCACCTCATCACACTTTCAGCTGTCTATCAGTAGTCTCTTTAAGGCTACCCCTGTCCCTCTATCTCACCCCATCTCCCCCTCTTCTACCCACTATCTCCTCTGCCTCCTTTGTTTACCTCTCCCACGCCTCTTTTACTGTCTTCTTTGGATGACTTTTGACCCACCCTGTTGATTTGCGTCAGTCGAAGCCGCCTATCAACGATGGCATTTTTCTGTATTTACCCCCCATTAAGCAGCAGCAATGGTGGCCTCCCCTTGGCTATTTGCACTGATGAGTCATTCATGATAATGTGCCGTCCTTTAAGCCCCTGTCACACTGTCCCGAAGTTGACACCCGATGGACACACGTATATGGAATTGTGAATTTCGCACGAAGATGGCCCCGAACCACACACGAAGGCAACATTTACATTACATTTAAGACCTACAACTGCAACGAAAGTACCAAAAACAATTATGGTACAGTACTATGATACTGTACTGATATCTTCAGACTTTGTTCTTTACTTTATCCGTCTTTATATGTAGAAAATATTACGTTTTCTCCGTAATGTTGTTTCCATAGCAACAACAACTTCCTGTCAACTCTCCTTCAAAATAATATATTATATCCTTTTCAGTTTCACAGAACACAAATTGGGTTATTTACATAATATGTTTACATGATTTTGTTGTGCAATAAAACAACCCGATGGACACACGATAAAGGAAATGTTCAAATTCGGCTGTGATCATAGCAACATCGGGCCATTCGTGAGGGCATCTTAAGCCATCGTATGACCGCCGGTGTTGTTTCTCAGGCTCCGGCAGCAACTTCGTGAGTGGTGGCAAAATCTTTGGCATGCCAAAAAATTGCCGAAGGACCTTGCGAAAGTTCATTTTCGTGTTGAATTTGTGTGTCAATTTTGCCCTTCGTAAGGCCATCGTGAGGACATCGTGTTATCATCGGTGCCATCGGGCATTCGCCCCGATCAGAGTGAGGGCGAATGCCCGATGGCACCGATGATAACACGAAGATGACACGATTCGACAAGATGCCCTCACGGGTGCCTTACGAAGTTGCCGCTCACGAAGTTGCTGCCGGAGCCTGAGAAACTCCACCGACGGTCATACGATGGCTTAGATGCCCTCACGAATGGCGCGATGTTGTTACGATCACAGCCGAATTTGAACATTTCCTTTATCGTGTGTCCATCGGGTGTCAATTTCGGGACAGTGTGACAGGGCCTTTAAGGAATATCAACAAAGCTTATCGGCTAGAGTGTAAACAAATAAGGTTGTGAAGAGAATAACTAGAAAAGCAACTTTATCATGCATTATCTCACAAAGGAATAATGGGTTTTTTCATATGCCTTTTTCTCATTTGAATGGTTTCTTCCTTCTGAAAACATAACCTCCTTGGTCGAGATGAATTGGCATCCCGAAAAAAAATTATTTGTCTTAAGCTGAGCTGTTTTAACCAACATCTTTTCAACAGATTAGGAATACATTAGCATGATTTGTGAATTGATCTCCCCTCTCAGCGCCGGGTCAGAAGTCGTTGAAGGTTTCTTCCGAGGAGGGAGTGACGACCCTCAACAGGAGGAGAGGAGCCTTCAAGCAGCCCAAGGTTCACTTAATCAAGAACCACGAGTTCTGCGCCACCTTCTTCAGCCAGCCCACCTTCTGCTCCGTCTGCAGAGAGTTCGTCTGGTGAGACACCAAATCCAGCCTTGGTTACATCACAGCTGTCCCTGTTCTGCCACTAGGGGAGCAACTAATGATGCTGTTCAATACCAATCAATCTGCCATTTGCTATCTCGGTTATCCTTAGGTCTAGGAAAAATAGTCCATCTTAGTTTCTGAAAGTCCCGGATGATGTCTTTAAATGTCTTGTTTTTACGGTCCCAAACCAAAAGGTATTCCATTTAACCTGATATAAAACATAAAAAGGCGAAATCCCCATATGTGAGGGTCTGAAAACATCATTTTTAAAACTTTATCAACATATCTTGCAATTATGTTTCCTCTTGAACTAATTGATTAGTTGATTAACAATTGCAGCTCTATTTGTCACCATTATGTGTTAGTAGTAAAGTTGGTTAGCACATCAAATGCTTTTGAGTATCTGCAGTGAGAGATAATGTTAGTGATTTGCACATTATACTATCTTGTCGAGACTTATCTAGAAGCAGCCACTTTGCCTGTCGACTTGTTTCTCTGCATTGTTATTATCACCAACTGCATGTTCTCCGCTACCAAACAAGACAAAAACATCAGTTATGCAATAAGAAAAGTCCAGCCTGCTCTCTATGCTGTTGAATTCGTAGCGCTTCTAGTTTCCTAAACGGAGCCGTCCTGGGGGGTTTGTAATAGTAGAAACCACAGCAGGACGGGTCTTATGAGAATGAGTCAGAGTCTAGGGAAATCCCACAAAAGCTGTCAAGTTGTCTTCCAACTGTGTCAGCAGCACTAACCTGTGAGCCAAGCCCCTCCCATCTCCCCTTCAGAGACAGGGAGGGAAAGTCAGTTGTTGTTTTTGTTGTCTGAATATTTGTTTGGCTCTGTGGCCACTTGTCAAGTTTCAGTCTTGTGATCTATGTGTAAGATTACAGCTATGCTAATAACAAATACAAACGATGAGTCAGTGCTGTGCCAACTGCAATAACAGGTTTATCGTGATTCATCCCATGCTTGTTTTTGTACTAACATAATACTTAGTGGACAGTACAGATGTCATTTGGTAGCTGTTGCATGAAGGAATTGCTAAGTATCTCCTGTGTAGCTACAGTACAGCACTGTCTTAAACACAATCATACTATTGAAAACCATCCTGCCATACATCCTGCATACATTGCTTACATTTTAGCAGCCATATATATATCCTTTTTTTTCTCACACCAATCTGAATTACAATACTTTATTTATCCAGGGAGGAATTGGGATTCATTACAGTTGCTTCAATTTGGAATAGATTAAATAAAATATGTATCTTTTTTAAGAATAAAAACATTAAAAAAAACAATGTGAAATAAAAAGGAAAATAGAATAAACATAAACCTAACTCTTGATGTTTGTATATATATAAATTGCTTTTTTTAATGTATTAATTATATTCCTTGTTCTACCATACAGGGGTTTCAACAAGCAAGGCTACAAGTGCAGACGTGAGTGTTTCATCAACCGCATTTTCATCAAAATGTACACTTTTTAAAAAATGTTCATAGTTAACACACTATTTATTTTTTCACCCAGAATGCAATGCAGCTATCCACAAGAAATGCATCGACAAAATCATCGGCAGGTGCACTGGGACGGCAGCCAACAGCCGCGACACCGTGGTGAGCAAAGTTCTCCAACGTCGATGCACAGCCCCCCCTCAGATCAGACCATTTATTACTTTTTCCCGCTGCGGTTCTTTGTATTCCTGCCTTGTTTCTTTTATGGCATAATAATTTGTCCATTAATCATTATATTGCTCAGTATGTTTACTTCTTACTCGAAGCAATGCAAAGTTATTTTTGCAATTCAATTCTTCAGTACAACTTAAATCAGATTCAATTCAAGATAACACACATCAGCATTAGAATCAATAATAAAGTATTAGCTGTGACATTTAGATTTTGTTCTGATCTTAAATGTATAGTCCCACTTGTGTCTAATTGACTCAACAGCTTTCTGTGGGTTTAATGGATCCCTGTGTGTGTGTAGTTCCAGAAAGAGCGCTTCAAGATCGACATGCCGCATCGCTTCAAGCACTATAACTACAAGAGCCCCACTTTCTGTGACCACTGTGGCAGCCTGCTCTGGGGTCTCTACAAGCAGGGCCTCAAATGTGATGGTGGGTGAAATGCGTTTATTTTACTTCATCATATCTGCCTTTCTCCTGCCATGCCTCTGACAATCTTCTCTTTGTATTTCCTTTTGCCACTTCAATCAATTCCCCCCCCCCCCCCCCTCTCTCACCAGACTGCAGCATGAACGTTCATAGTAACTGTCAGAAGAAAGTGGCCAATCTGTGTGGAATCAACCAGAAACTACTGGCAGAGGCTCTGCTTCAAATCAGCCAGGTGTGTACCGTGACATAGTGTGGACTATTTGTACATTTTACGCCATTTAGTGGGTTTTTTAAAAAGTAAGATTATTATAAAATGATTCATTGTAGATGTACAATGTCTGTTCTTCAACCCTAGACATCTATGAAGAAGCCTGCTCCCAATGCAGACGATATTGGCATCTATCAAGACATCAGAGGTGCAACAGTAGACCCTGGTGGTAAGATGTGTTCATTGCAGCGCGCACCTTAATCAAACATTGTGAGATCTAATCAAGTTTGACCATTTAAAGGTTGAACCCAAATGTCTCTGATAGTCTGTTGACCTGTGTTCACCTCCTCAAATCGTTATCCTTTGTGTGAGTTTGTATTCGTCTTTGCATTCAGATTTGCATATGTATTTACTCTGTGTGTGCAAATGTGTATTGATAGCAGATGAGAATTGCGGGCACGTGGTGGGCCCGACCCCCGCCCCAGTCACACCGACTGTTTCCAGGGTTCGCATCACCATGAACCACCTGGTGTTCCACAAGGTGCTGGGCAAAGGCAGCTTTGGCAAGGTAGGCCCCCTGGTCCCAACGTTTAGTCCTTTCCCCTGGATTCAACATGAAATAATACTAATATAGAAACACTTGTTATGTCAATGATGTTATACATATAACATATATGGTTAAAAAAACACAATATTCCTTAAATGATCCCCATGTAAATGTTGTTCATGTGAATTTAACCATGGTATTTATGAGCAGAAAACTCCATCTCCACGTTTTAGTATAGTTTATTGGGATCATTGAAAAGGTAATTAGTCATAGGTCATTAAAAGTGTTTTAATGTATAAATATGTGCAAGAAAAATACATTTGATTGAA
The DNA here is from genome assembly GCF_902827175.1 of Gymnodraco acuticeps. Taxonomy (NCBI): domain Eukaryota; kingdom Metazoa; phylum Chordata; class Actinopteri; order Perciformes; family Bathydraconidae; genus Gymnodraco; species Gymnodraco acuticeps. The sequence goes on along the minus strand of NW_022989983.1, from coordinate 3,228,470 downwards.
TTTGTACAGCTCTTTCACTTAACTTGCACCATATATTGTGTTTCTGAGTTAAAGAGAGTAAGAGAGACACCATCAGTGTAACACAGCAGCACAATTGCCGAGCGTTCACACATTCAAGACTCCCTTTCTTCTTAATCGTGGTGTGTGATTGTCTGCAAAGCCTGTTCGTGTTCTGTTCTCAGTGTAGTAACAGTGATTACCCGTGATCCGTGTCTCAAGCTATGCCATGTTTGGTCCTTGAATGTCATGCTTAAGAAGAAGTAGGAACATCTGCAGTGAGGAATCCATTAGAGGTGACATTGCCACGAAAGATAAATATGTGAAGACGTCTGTAAAAAATGTATTTTTCAACACAAGCAAGCTCTGGAGGGCACACATCTTTAAGAGGCAGACTCTTATCATGTAATCGTGGCTTAGTGCACTTTAAAACCTTTAGCTTTGAATAACTAGTTTTCTTAGACCAATGCTACTGCCTGGTAAATGACTTCCCTCACATTGAGGTTAGTGAGAGATGAGTAATGAGCCAAGCCGTTCATCCATCACTATATATTCCATGCTACATTTGACATACACCCTACACGAAGGTTGACCCATTTATGAAGCACATGATGGAGAGTTCATCTATATCCACTGTGGTCTGATGGCAGATCACTTTCAAACACATTGAATATTAAGAAATACTAAAAGAGCAGGAGATATAAATAACCTCTTCATTTACATGTATCTTCGCTACTCCCTGAAACCGCTGTGATCACCCTGATGAAGTGCTCACTCTGAGTCACTCTGACTCCCCAGGTGCTGCTGGCCGAGCTCAAGGGGCAGGGCCAGTTCTTCGCTGTGAAGGCTCTGAAGAAGGACGTGGTTCTCATGGATGACGACGTGGAGTGTACCATGGTGGAGAAGAGGGTCCTGGCCCTCGCCTGGGACAACCCCTTCCTCACACACCTCTACTCCACCTTCCAGTCCAAAGTAAGAGTAGCAGCAATTTGTCCTCGAAAAAATACAAAATCTCACTCAGGGAAAAAGTCCATTGTCCTGGCCATTATGTTTGTGAAGTTAAAAAATATATATTTTATAGCCGGCAAAAAAACAAAGAATAATTTCCCTGTCTACTAATATACATGTTTATATACCTGGTGGCTGAAGCTGCTTATATAATATATATATTTAAAATAATGATTCTAATGATGTGAACAAATTGCTTCATACATACATTATGTCAATTAAATATGCAATATAATTATTAGATGCTTTCAAATAAAATAAAATATCTCTAACAGTACCCATAGAAAAGTTTAAAAAAGCAATGTAAGGCAAATACCCCAGCAACAGTGACAATTCCCAGTTGTTGATAAAACACACACTCCAATGCCCTCTTATCTGTATCCATCCCTCTCAGGCTCACACACACTTTTCATGTCTCATTTGTCTGACAGTGAGCTGACAATAATGTGTTGTTTGCACAGGAGCACCTCTTCTTTGTAATGGAGTACCTGAATGGAGGCGACTTGATGTTCCACATCCAAGACAAAGGCCGCTTCGATCTCAACAGAGCCACGTGAGCACGCACTTAGAGAACTATGAGTAATACCTCGACTGTCATTTTCCACCATGGACTACCAGCAGCTTGTTTTAATCGTTGCTTTTGAACATTTCACCCTTCAGATTCTATGGTGCTGAGATAATCGTGGGACTGCAGTTCCTCCACTCAAAAGGAATCATCTACAGGTTAGATCCCACAGCCAATTTCCACTACGGTACTTCAAACAGGATTGTACATTGTATAAATCTCCTCCCGTGTCCTTCATCAGAGATCTGAAGCTGGACAATGTGATGCTGGACAAGGACGGACACATAAAGATAGCGGACTTTGGCATGTGCAAAGAGAAAGTGTTCGGAGACGTCAGAGCCACCACATTCTGCGGGACACCAGACTATATCGCACCAGAGGTTAGCTTTGGATTTTAGCCTTCTCAGACCTTTTACATGCACACAAACCTACAGTATACAGCACTGTACAGGAAGGTGAAACCCCCCAAAAGCACAACAGGACCTCTTTAAAACCAATTTGTTTAGCCAATTTGTCTAGAATATCTCTATTTGTTTTTGTTTTAAAGAGCCCCTTTCTTATCTCGATATGCATCCCTTCAATCATTCAGTTTAAAGACACCTTTAGTCGTCAAAGAGCTTGCATCTACACACTGTGCGTCCTTATTCTGATATGTTCTGTGAACCCGTCTCTCCTCTCAGATCCTGCTGGGACAGAAGTACACCTTCTCAGTCGACTGGTGGTCTTTCGGTGTGCTGGTGTACGAGATGCTGATTGGTCAGTCCCCTTTCCAAGGCGACGACGAGGACGAGCTGTTTGACTCCATCCGGTCGGACACGCCTCACTACCCTCGCTGGATCACCAAGGAGACCAAGAGCCTCATTGAACTGGTAACTACATCTGTTATGAAGCACGCTTTGTTCCACATATTCACAGATTGTGTTGAATTTACACACAAGAATAGATTTCACTGCAGGGCGGTGCACATTTTTTAAAGATTTGATTGAGGTTTTCCAAATAAGATTTAAGATGCCATCATATTTTATGACGTTCATAATACTTTGAAACAGTAGGGAATACATCTTTTAGTTTTATTTCGGTTCAAATTAAAAGCGTTTGGTGCAATCATATTAAATGTTTAGTAACATATTGTGAATTTTGGAAAGTATTCAATGTTACATGGCTCTGGGGTTATTGGAAATGTTTGGATCAGACGGGTTGGAAACAATTCTACGCAGCCACCCCTGATATCTTATTCTACAAATATCCTATTAGTGTAGCGAAACCTTTATCTGCAAATAAAACACTTGATTTCCTTATTTTTATAGAATTCTACTTTGTGAAAAAACCTATTCAGTGCAGACCTACGTGGCATTCAGTATTAAGGGGAGCTGATTTGTGTTGTTTCTCTAATCAAAATCTTCTTTCTTCCTTTTTCCAGTTGTTTGAGCGAGATTCCACTCGCAGGTTGGGCGTGGTGGGAGACATCCGTGCACATCCGTTCTTTAAAACCATTAACTGGCCAGCACTGGAGAAGAGAGAGATGGTGCCTCCGTTTAAGCCCAAAGTGGTATGAGCCTTTTTCAATTACCCTGAAATATGAGTTACCTGTATGATAAAGATTGCATCCAGGAAACGGATGACTTGAGTGTGTGCTTTGTTACATTAACTGAAATCCCTGACTGCCCCCCCCCCCCCCCCCCCCCCACACAGAAATCCCCCAGTGACTGCAGCAACTTTGATCGAGAGTTCCTGAGCGAGAAGCCGCGTCTCTCCCACGCTGACAAGAACCTCATCGACTCCATGGACCAGGCAGCGTTCGCCGGATTCTCCTTCATCAACCCCCAACTGGAAGAAATGATGAGCAAATGAAGAAGCTGCCTTGAGTCTTAGACCAGCACTTCGGAAAAAAAAGTTCAACTGGATGGAAAACAAGAGCATAAAAAAGATTTGAGCTGGACTATGACTTCCTCGCTTCCTCTATCAGAAGAGAAGGATACGACAGATCTGAGATGTTTGCTGGCATCTAAAGCAATAATCATGTCTCAGCTGTCAAAACTGTATAGGTGTATAAAATAGTATAAAACTCCAGGAGATTAAGGGAGATTGTTATTAAACGAGGTAACGATGATTTTTAGTCAATAATTAAATCTGTTTTTTCTTACTTTTCTAATTGTGCCTTTTGTTGACACTTTAAATCTAAACCAATCATCTAATGTACTGTATGTGAACATTTTGAATTCAAATGCACAAGCACGGTATTTACTGTCGCCCTGTGTGCTTTCCCTACTGCATGCCTCCTGTTAAACACACGTGTGTGTGTGTGTTACCACATGCATACAAAACATTTGGGTGTGTGCACGTATCTTTTGGATGCAAATGGTGCTACTGTAGTCAGGAACGTAGTCTGTATCCCTCTGCCAGACGTAAAGGCATCGTGTGAAAGGCTGTAATATAAAGTTGGGAGGATTTATATCCATCTGACGTGAGGTAATGAAATTGCAGAGCTGCATAGTTCCCTGTATTTCCCACTGAACTGTCTGGAGAGATTGGAGATGCTCTAGGCAAATCCCAGTCTCACATAACCTGAAAAGCTTTAATTTGTTTTTTAATTTAGCCAAGGATGTCTTCAAGTCTTGTGTGTGCCATTGGGGAGAAAAGCCTCTTGCTGTACGTCAATCTAAAGCATAGAACAAAAAATCATTCCATACACAATGTATATTTCATCTCTTATTGGACAGCTATGGTATGGTACTGTACCTTCACATGTGTTTGTGTTGAAGGATGTGTTATTTTACATTGGGGGGAATGGGCATTTCTGTGTAAGCATTGAGTGTTTGAACATGTGTAACATTACTTGAATGTAGGAATTTTAACATGGAAAATAATAATGCTGTGTATGGAAAATTAATATGTACATTCCAATGAGCTGCCTGTAAGTTATGGGTTACTTTTTTTTACTCTCCTTGTCTTTTACATCTAATTATAAATAAATACATTGTAAACTCTTAAATGTCAGCCTGTGTCGCTTGATTTCATTCACACAAGTAACAGACTTATGTATATCACAAGGCTTCATATGTAGAGGCTCTTAAAACAACACAAATGCTATTGTAAAGACCTGCATACCACAGAGATTCCAGGACTAATCACTGCATTCCTGCTGGTGTGTTGTGGCGCTCAGCTGGCTTCCTTTAGCTGGGTTCTTTATTTCATAATGCCTGAAGTGTACACGCATCCACAGAACTTTACCTTAGGATAATGTGAAGTCCTTTTGTAAAGGCACCAAAACATTTTAAACAGGGAATTTGTCAACATGAGAGATAGACCTGGCTGTCAGGCTTTACTGCTATCTAGCGTTCAGGTGCTGTAACTGCACCAGCAGGCGAGGAGACATTCCTGCAGTGCGCATGGCTCATGACCTGTCCTCGTCCTCTGTCCCCAGCTGTAATCCCCTGCCTGCTGCAGGATGTGGACAGGGAGCAAAAAACTATCCATCACAGCCACCTGCACTGTGCGACAAAACCTCTCCAAGTGGTTCAGACATTTGCCTTTATGCAAACACCTTGTGCTGCATTAAAGTTGTAGAGCCTTTAAAAATTATCAACACAAACAGCAGGTTTTAAAAGCATTTATTCAAGTAATATATAATTTAAGAAACGTGATTTATTCGGTGGTTTGGAGCTAAAAATAATTTCCCAATATCAGTCGTCTTCTGTTCAAGCTTATAGTGAGAGCAGTTCTACACTTTAATCAAATGACTGAATAAATGTGGACGAAATGCCTGCCCCCTATTGATTTATTCATGGCTCTCCGATTGTTTCGACTGTTCAGGATCAGATCGCTTTTCTGTAGCTCACATGTATCGTACTGTTTCCAGCTCAACGCGTGCACATTTTTCTTTTGTTATAACAGGCATCCGAAGGGTTGGTCTGCTGTGGAGGATAATCTGAGGCAGCAGCCCAAACATATATTTATATATGATCCAAGTCAGCGTCAAAAACATGTTTCTGGTTTATGGAGACGCTTTTCAAAACGACAAATACGCGTATTCAATAAAGAAATCACATTTCCAGTACAAACAAGATGGACTTTGAGCATTGCATTCACAGTGTCTAGCATATTTCCAGCAGTTTCTCCCGCCCTCTCCAAAAAACCCGACTTGATATCGTTGTGCAGCAGAAGTACCGTAACAGGAGGCAGCAATGCCATATAGAATCATTTCATTATGGTCTGGATATTATGTGATTTATTTTAAAAAGTAGGCCTACTTTCAAATTCTGCCTTTTATTGCGCATTGTGCTGCTGTTTTATTTACTTAACAAATATTATGTTGAGGGAAATTAAGGCAATTCGAGGTCACCTTCAGTAACACAATCTGTTTACTACTTCGTTACAGAACAAATAGGTTTTTAGTGACAAATAACAGTCTACTTATCGAAAGTGGGTCGATTATATGTGCAATTAATTCCAGCTCAACCATTAACTAAGTGTTGATTCCGCTGGGGATTACAAAAAAAAAACCATAACGACTGTTCGGGTTAACCCTCGTGTCTGTGTGCGAATTAAAGGAAACAGAAATCATTCAGCTTTTCTTTTTGTGTGAGGTTTTTACATATTTTTGGTATTGCTTCTGGTTGTGTGATATCGTAGTGTGTGTGTGTGTGTGTGTGTGTGTGTGTGTGTGTGTGTGTGTGTGTGTGTGGTGTGTGTGTGTGTGTGTGTGTGTGTGTGTGTGTGTGTGTGGTGTGTGTGTGTGTGTGTGTGTGTGTGTGTGTGTGCGTGTGTGTAGATGGAAGTCAGTGTGATGTGGGCTCCGAGGCATATAGGCGGCAGAACATGCGCAGTGGCCGTTTGTGCCATATTGGAATGAGGTCGTGAACGAGAACTGCGTCAAGCTGGCGACACGCAACCGGAGTGACACCGGAAGTATCGCGAGAATAAACCCTTCACACGAAGAGAGCTTCTGTTGCTCTGACGACAGTGGCAACTTCCGCCCTTCTAACCAGAATCTAAATTCCCTTATTCGGGGAAATGTACATTGTTAAAGTAATAGATAGAGTTATAGATGGAGACGAACTAAATAGAACAATATTATACAAAACACAAATGCATAATATAGAAAATAAAAAGTATTATGATTTACAGAAGATTTTAGAACATATTATTTTGAAAGGTCTAACCGGGGTTGTCGGTTTTTACTCACTTTATCTTAACGTTGCTACGAGAGAGCAGGCGGAGAGGAACAGCATCTAAAAAACCGACTTGGAAAAACTACTTAGCGGTAAGAGGGGAATTTTGAGACTAAATATTCACGTACTCTGTGTTGTTAGTTATACGTTGCTTGAGGTGTTTTGCACTGTGGAGGCGCATTCGTCTTTTTTCCCGTCTCTCAAAAAGATGAGTCGAGTGTAAGCGCCCTTATTGCTCGGCAGCTCTTATTGCTCAAGCCGTGACGTTCAGTAACTTGACTCGGACACACAGGCGGTTCTACCATGTGTGCAGCGAGTCCCACACGGTGGTAATACATGTAACACGTGAGTTTATTCATTACACTGCATTTTATTAATTTAAAAAAAAATCGGTATGTGCCTTGTTCTGCTCAGTGTGTGAAAGTTAGACCCTCGGCGCTGTAGTGTATCTGCAAAGCCTTCGCGTTAATGGCCCATCTCTGTTTGTCAATGCAGCACAAGCAGTGCAATCTCAAGCTAGTTTAATGATTGTGTGGGTATTTTACTTACTAATCTGCCCTTGGATAACTCAGAATAATGTCGAAGCCTTGCATAATGAAGGCTTGCACGACCTTAGCCGATTTTTTTTGTGTGGAGCTCGCACATAAACTCATGTGTTCATCACTGCTACTCGAGCTTTTAACAGCTGATGGACGGGAGGAGGATGCTTGGGAGGTTTTCAGTTATGTCTTATTTCACGTTTTGTTAATGCAACCTATTTTTCTTGTGGCGCTTAACTTCCCTATTGTGCAACTTGAGTGATCCGCTGGCAGTGCTGCTGGCTGACGTGCCGCTATGCAATGGCAACTGAAAGAAACCGACTTGTTTGCTGTGTGCAGGAAATGTGGATTTTTTATCGATCGATTTGTAGTGAAGTTATATTAATAGAGGTCCGTTTGAGAGAGCTTATGGGTTACCATCCTATTGCTTGGTCTATATGGCAACCCTTTGTTGACAACGTCTATATAAATTAAAGTTATATATAAATAAAGGCATGACAAGTCATCATAGAAACCTGATCGAAACCTCAACTTGGCTGCACAATATTTAGCTCTTCAATTTTATCAGGAGTTCAATTGAGTATAAACCGATACTATCCGTTTTTAAGGGTCATTTTTACCTCAAATAGCACATTAGAGCCCCGTATGTCTGCACACTCTAAGTCGATTAGTCAACTAATTGGTGGTTTTGGTTTTATTTAATTAATATGTATTAAGTCGATAATTCATTGTTATGCTTTGTCCATTAAAAAAAATGGCTTAAAGGCAACAAACCTATTAGCAGGTCTCTGGTAAACACAACAATAAGTGGTGCTTTTGCTTTAGCAGATATGTTGATCAACGCTACAAATGAAATAATTGTAAGTGTTAGTCATCTTAAACCGACACTTTGTTCACTTAACTTTTCAAGGTTGCAGGTTTTGTATTTGCATTGTTTATCTGAATACACAGAAGGATTGGAGTTTTGTTTGTGAAGCTCAAAGCATTAAAAAATGTAACACTTTCCAGAAACTCCAACAAACCCTAAACAAACAAAACACTGTGAATAGTTTTTCATAGGAACTATTTATTCTGTGGAACTGCTCTAATGGAACAATGGTTACTGAGAGGTCTTGGTTTAACAGTCAACACCAACCACCATAAATGAAACCAAAAGCAACTCAATAGCACTAAATGCACTGTAAGTACACAGGGTTATTCTTGAATAAACAGATACTAGGTAGTAACATATATTTTTGTGCTTTGGTTAAAACTAACTTTTACGTTTTTCATTCACACCATGGTATAAAACCAATGCAATGTTTTGTTAACGCGCTTGAGTTCAGACACCAGCATGAGCACTTACTCATTTTCTGCTTCATTACAGCCTATAATGTAATTCTGGTTACCAGCAGAAGCCATTAAATAGTGTTTTGGGAGATTGTTCAGCAGTTAATTTTTTTTTTATTTGGATGTATTTCCTGCAGGTTTGTATACCATGTGTGGAAATGTATTTTTTGTTTAGAAATGCTCAATTGCATGCAAAGTGCTGATAAGAATATAATTCAGGAATTGTTAAGAGGTTGTGTGTGTGTGTGTGTGGTGTGGTGTGTGTGTGTGGTGTGTGTGTGTGTGGTGTGTGTGTGTGTGTGTGTTGTGTGTGTGTGTGTGGTGTGTGTGTGTGTGTGTGTGTGTGTGTGTGTGTGTGTTGTGTGTGTGTGTGTGTGTGTGTGTGTGTGTGTGTGTGTGTAGGTGTGTGTGTGTGTGTGTGTGTGTGTGTGTAGTGTGTGTGTGTGTGTGTGTGTGTGTGTGTGTGTGTGTGTGTGTGTGTGTGTGTGTGTGTGTGTGTGTGGTGTGTGTGTGTGTGTGTGTGTGTGTGTGTGTGGTGTGTGTGTGTGTGTGTGTGTGTGGTGTGTGTGTGTGTGTGTGTGTGTAGTGTGTGTGTGTGTAGTGTGTGTGTGTGTGTGTGTGTGGTGTGTTGTGTGTGTGTGTGTGTGTGTGTGTGTGTGTGTGTGTGTGTGTGTGTGTGTGTGTGTGTGTGTGTGTGTGTGTGTGTGTGTGTGTGTGTGTGTGTGTGTGTGTGTGTGTGTGTGTGTGTGTGTGGCGTGCTGCAGAAAGACTGAGACAGATGCTGCTAGCTGTCGTCCACGCAGACCACTTGCTCTAAATGAGACAGGGGAAGTTGCTTTTCTTCCTGTCTGTCGTACGAGCGGAGGCCGTGCTGTTCTGCAAAGTTAAGTGCTGCAGAAACCCACGGCTTAGACACTCAAATAAATTCTAATGATGGCTTCAGAAGTGTTGTAATCAATAAACCTCTTAGAGGGTGAATGCAGACACTAGATTCTTCTTCTGAGAATGACTTATTCTGTTACATCTTGTTTAATTTGCATCAAAATGCTTCACATACTGAAAAACCGAGAAAGGCTCCAGCAGTTTGTAGGTAGACATGTGAGATGTACAAAGAATCAGTTTGAAATCAAGCTATGGCTGCAACCATATGACAAATATATAGTTACATTGATTCATCGCTTTGTCAATGTAATGTCTGAAAATAGTGCAAAATGTTTTTTATATCTCTTGTTCTATCAGTCCAAAACTCTGAAATATTCTATTTATCATAACATGTAACAAATAAAAGCAGAACATACAGAGAATTAGTTTGAACTAAATTGATTATCAAAATAATTTAAGAATATTTGTTTGTCCTTCAACTTATTATTGAGTTGTTTAAGCATTGCATCCATTATTTCCAACCATAAATTATATGAATATGAAAACTCAGCATGGTGGTAAAATTACAGCTTTTGAATAGGCCATTATTTCTCCTCCTGTCCCTCACTGCTCTTTTTTTCCCACTCACATGTCAGGAGTGTGACCCCGGGGACAATAGGGCCCTCTGGTGTGTGTGTGTGTCAGAGGGAGTCTGGGGCAGGGTCGCGGGTGAAAGGTGGCACTGATCCCGGTGGAGCACGGGGGTCGCAGTTGCAGTCCGGTCGTCGGGGGGGGGGTTAGTTGTTTCTGACGGCGGGACAGGCTTTAGTAGAGACGTCAGACACGACAAAGACGAGGCTGACAGGCGAGCTGAAAGGATCCGCGGTGACAGAGCAGCTCTCCTCAGCACCCATACAGCTCTCTACACTCCCTTCTGTCTCATTCATCCCATCTCTTGTTGTGTTAACTTATTTCATCTGCTTTTCACAATGCTGCGGGTCAGTTTGATGTGTCAAAGCTTGTCCACATTCACGTCAAGGCACAGTTTGAGATCTTCACTTCTGGTTGGGGAACGTCTTTTTTTTAAAGATGAGTTTAAATGAGTTTCACAACTAGAGGTGGATGAGAATAGTTAAATCTATTCCTGCCAGCACGTACCATCTGCTGTGTGAGGTGGTAGCAGCCTGGGCCATCTTAATGAATGACATTTGTGATTGTATTCTCCACTTGTCCTGGTTTGCATTGATTGGGTCCAGGATCTGATAGAAGCACTTGGATATTGATGTCTAAACTTAACCAGCTTTATCATCAAGGCCTTGGAGACTTTGGCTTTGGAACAGCTGGAGGAGCCTTGAAGGAGGTTTTGTAAAATAAGGCTTTTGAATCTTCTCTCTGCAGGTTGCTCTGCTCCTGTTGCTGGTGTATTAACTTAACTTGAACAATTGCAATAAAACAACTGAATCTGAATCACATAATTGAGTAATAACTTAAAAAAGCTAAACATGAATTGCTTTTTTTATTTTTTATTAAATGCATCAACAAACTTGAAACTGAATGCAATATTTTGAAATGAAGTTTCTGTAGTGTTGCTGATCCTTTTATGATACTGGAAATACAACTTTCTTCAGTTCTACATTATGGACTTAATGAACGATTATTTTCCGTATCAAATATCAGCTTTACTTCGACATTAGGGCTGAAATCAATGATTATTTTCATTAACAATTAATCTGCGGATTATTTTCTCGATTAATTGTCAAATAAAATGTAAAAAAAGAGTGAAAAATGTCCTTTCCATATTCTCATAGTCCAAGGGGATGTCTTTAAAACCCCACATATTTTTAACTTTATTATCTTAAAATAAATATTTGTAAGGCTAAAAACAGCTTTGGATAAAATATTGCATTAAAAACGACTTTATAAATCATTTAATTATTTATATCAAACAACATTTAATGCAGTTTAGGTGTATTTTTAGCAATTGAAATGAAACAAAGACACATTCAGTTTGTAGTGACATGTATTCCTGCCCATAGATGAGTAATAATACTTGTATTATGTGCACCTGTTGGCTGACTCACTGCAGGCTGATATGTGTCATGTGTTCGTTGGTGTGCTGTAAATATAGTAGCTAGCTACAGAAAGTCTTGACCTCTGTTTCCGGATCCTTTGTGTAACTTTGTGCTACAATTTGTTTTGTGAACTGCTGAGCGGGCTGTTACAACCCAGCAGTATAACATCTCTCATTAATCTTATTGTTTGAGAAACCAGAAGCGAGGTCATTGATTATGTTATGATGTGGAGAAAGTGATTTGATTATGCATAGCACAGCATGCTGCATGACTGCGATAGCTGCAGTTCTATGTTATATCCTCTCTGTCGCCATAGTTTCACTCCAGTGCTCATTCATTTGCTCTCGCTGGATAATAATCCTCCTCCTCCTCTGTTCCTCCTCAGAGCCCCTAGTCTTGGCCTTGAGGGGGCACCAGCATGAGTCAGAAGTTGCCGGAGTCTGGTAAGAACTACTCTGTGAACAGCTGCGTGAAATGAGTACGTAATATGTTGGAAAGCAGGTTGGAAAATAAAAGTGTGTGTGTGTGTTTTCCAGAGAGAGACTCTGCTCAGGATGCGTCTGACTTTAACTGGGACGAATACCTGGAGGAGACTGGAGCCGTGTCGGTGCCGCACCACGCCTTCAAACATGTGGGTGCTGACAACTCTCACATACAACACAGATCACAGGAGGAGCTTGTACCAGCTTCTCGTAATCAGCCACCGAACATCTGTGTAAAGTTTTCAAGATACTGCAAGTTAGTTTAAATGACTCGATGACTCAAATGTATGGAATGTGTCAGCTTGTAAAAGCATTGAGTCATAAAACAATCAAGAAGTGACTGTAGCACCAAGAGCAGTAACAAAGCTTCTTTAATTACGCATGATTCCTATAGTGGCAGGTAGGTTTAACTGGAATACAAATTACAACACAGAATCAAATATGCTTTTCTTTTCTGTGTGCACTCTTGTATAAGAAGCCAACTAATGGGGTTAACCTGTGTTTACTGCCTCAGGTGGACCAGGGCCTGCAGACCGGCCTGGCTCCGGGCATGAAGCTGGAGGTGTGTGTGCGCTCCGAGGCCGACAGCCCTTACTGGGTGGCCAACATCATCACCACATGTGGCCAGCTGCTGCTGCTGCGCTACGAGGGGTACCAGGATGACCGGCGGGCCGACTTCTGGTGTGACCTGATGACTGCAGACCTCCACCCGCTGGGATGGAGCCGCCAGCACGGGAAGACAGTGAAGGCCCCCGAGGGTGAGGACTGGCGGGAGATGTTTTTAGTTGTGAGAGGCGTAGTAGTGAAAGGAGTAATCACCTCGAAAAGTTGCATGGTGATCTCAGCACTCGTCAGCCATGAAATGATCGTGTGGGCAAAATATGAACCTTTTTTTTGTAAATGTTGTTGAGACTTGATTCGAATTTTGAGGTTTCACATTTTTTTATTTAGTGCTTCTAGTTTCTTTTTAAAGTGCTTCAGGGACAGCTGAGTAGTGGAAGTAACACACCGTTTTTAGTACTGTGCACAAAATGCCATTTAACAGTGGAATTGGTGTTAAGTAATTGCACTTTTGTTCAGTATACCTAGGAGTTATACTGATACAGTGTGGTTGCCCTTGTGATGTTTTAGTATTGTATGAGAAAGATGCAGAAGCAAATTCAGTGTTTAATTTCTTCATTTTTTTTATTTATGTCACCTGATTAGCGCTTGACACCTCGATACGCAACATGTTAAAACAGCTGTGGAAGCTGCATCAAAGCGTTAAGATAACACAGATGAAAGTTGTTAACAGTATGTTGAAAAAGTGCTCATTTTGTATCATATCTTCCTGTATTTATTTTGTATTATGCTAATGCTGGTGACTCAGGGTGACTAAGAGGCAGAGGAGTGCATGTGTGATTAAGCCCACCTGCTTGTTTGGTTGATAAATAAACTCTGTATTTATATTCTCCTCCTCAGGTGTGCGTGAGAAGAACCAGGACTGGGAGGCTCTGCTGGAGAAGGCCCTCGCTGAGGAGTGCAGCGCGCCCGCTAACCTGCTGGAACTGGTACGGTGGTGTCTTTATTAGTCTCCTCAAGTGTAGGGTGTATTTCTCTGTACCAAGAACAATCTCAGTACCAAATATATTAATCTGACAACTTCAAAAACACATAATGCAGTTAGATAGAACAACTGAGTTTGAATTCAGACTTTCTCCTTCAGCTGTTCAACTGGCAAGGCAAGTGGATGAATACAACATTAAAAAAACTCCAAGTTGACAGTTTATACCCTCAAGTGATGGGAATCGTCAGATGTGACTCTGCGGTTTTGACTCACACACACAAACACAACTGTCATATGTACAAATGTTATGCTTTGTTTCTTCTTGCCTTGTCTTTTTGCCATTTAGAAATGTGCAAAGAGACCAGAACTTTACTAAAAGGATTAGGTGCTATCTATTAAGTTATTTTACGCCACAGATATAAATAAATAGTTCAAAAGTGCCGTTACAGGGCCATTACAGTCATTCCCCAGCTGCCTTTATGTGCAGAAACACTAAAAGTATATGTGCAGAAGACACAGAAAAACTGACCAATCAGAGCAGACCGTTTTTTTTTCGGGTTCTGTTTTAAAGAGACAGGCGCTAAAACAGAGCATTTCAGAAAGAGGTCGAACAGAGATAAATTCAGGCAGACAGTAGGAGAAAAATATTGTGTTTTTTTAACATTAAAGCATGTTAACATGTTCTAGTCCCGAAACCCAAGTATGAATCTGAAAATGTGCATCCAATCCAATCCAATCCAACTTTATTTATATAGCACTTTAAAAACCTTCGGACCAAAGTGCTGTACAGAGAGATAAGCTCACACAACATAATATAAATACATTTAAAATACAAGATACAAACACAAAACAAACCAGAATAAACGTAATAATTAAAAAATAAATAACAGCCATATAATAAAAAACAATAGACCACTGAAAGCAAATAAAAGCAAATAAAAGCAACAATCTACTTGTTTCTGAATGCCAAGGAGAAGAGGTGGGTTTTAAGACGAGATTTAAAAGCAGTCAGTGTGGGAGCCTGTCTGATTAACACGGGCAGGTCGTTCCACAGTTTAGGGGCGGCAGCAGAGAAAGCACGGTCCCCTCTACGCTTAGACTTTGTTTTTGGCACCCTCAGGAGCAACTGATCAGCTGACCTGAGAGTGGGAGTGGGCGTGTAGCTGTGTTACAGCTCAGAGAGGTAGGGCGGGGCCAGGCCATTGAGGGCTTTAAAAGTAAATAAAAGAGTTTTAAAATGAATCCTCAAATGAACGGGCAGCCAGTGGAGTGAAGATAAAATGGGGGGAAATGTGCTCGTATTTGCGTGTGCCAGTTAGTAGCCATTTTTGCACCATCTGCAGGCGAGCAAGGGAGGATGCACTTATCCCCATATATAGTGCATTACAATAATCCAAGCGGGAGGTGACGAAGGCATGGATTACCGTTTCAAAAAGGTCACTACTTAAAAAAGGCTTTATTTTGGCTAGTTGCCTGAGGTGGAAGAAGCTATTTTTAACAACTGCCTTGATCTGGCTGTCAAGCTTGAGTTCAGGGTCCATCTTTATCCCAAGATTTGTGATGGTAGGCCTGGTGGAGTGGCCCAGGGATCCTAGGTCTATCGGAGTGGTCCGAGGGGCACCAAAAACCATCACTTCGGTTTTGTCATCATTTAATTTTAAAAAGTTGCATGACATCCAGGATTTAATGTCTTCAAGGCAGTTTAACAGCGGTTTAATTGAAAATGAGTCGTTCTTTTTAAGTGGCACATATATTTGGCAATCGTCTGCATAGCAATGGAAAGCGATACCGTGCTTCCTAAGAATGGACCCAAGAGGGAGCAAATACAGGGAGAACAACAGGGGGCCTAACACTGAACCCTGTGGAACCCCACAAAGGAGAGGAGCAAACGAGGACTCAGAGTCCCCAAGGCTGATGCAGAAAGTCCTACCAGTCAGATACGACCTAAACCATTCGAGGGCTTTGCCCCTAACGCCCACCCACTGCTCCAAACGAGCTATCAGGATCTCATGGTCCACTGTATCAAAAGCGGCCGTTAGATCAAGGAGTAAAAGCATAATGCATTCACCTGAGTCTGTTGCTAAAAGGATATCATTAAAAACTCTTAAAAGAGCTGATTCCGTGCTGTGCAAGGTTTTAAAACCAGATTGGAAGACCTCGAGTACCTTGTGCTCTTCCAGAAAAGCGAGAAGTTGACTGTATACAATCTTCTCTAGGATTTTTGACATAAAAGGTCATTTGGAAATGGGCCTAAAGTTTGCAAGAGCAAGAACTGTGGGATCCAGACTAGGTTTCTTAATAAGTGGTTGTACAACGGCATGTTTCCAATTTTCCGGAACAACCCCTGTGAGCAGACTGCTGTTAAAAACGTCAAGAACAAAAGGTCCTATAGTGGGGAATACCTCTTTAAAAAATCGAGGAGGGACAGGGTCGATTGGAGAACCAGAGGGTTTTATTTTGGAGACAATCTCCTGCACAGAGGACAGAGTCATAGGCTCAAAACGGTCAAAAACAGCAAAGCAGGGGGCAGAGACAGAGGTGTCGTTTGATGGAGCAGTGATTTGAGTCCTAGTTGAAGTGACTTTATTAATAAAAAATTGAAGAAAATGCTCACAGACTGCAGGGGAGGTCTCCACACAGGTAGTCTGAGGGGCATTAAGAGCTGAATCTATTGTCTGAAATAGTACACAAGGTTTGTGACAGTTTAAAAGAATGATGTCAGAGAAATGTTTTCTTTTTGCCTCTTTTACAGTTTTCTGATAGAGAAAACACTGCCTCAGCATTTGAAAAGAGAATTGTAGTTTGTCCTTATTCCATCTTCTTTCAGCTCTACGGCATTCACGTCGGGCAGCCCGAGTCGTGGTATTTAGCCAAGGCTCGGATTTAGTTTTGGGTTGCCTTGTTTTTGATGGAGCCACAGTGTCCATAGCAGCTTTACATGTGGAGTGAAACCATAAGCTAAGCTCCTCCGTAGTGTTAGACATAGGCTCATGTATAACACCGTTTTTATGATTAAACACGGCCGAAAACTGACCAGCAGTGGAAGTGTTAATGATACGAGATAGCCGGGCAGCAGCGCGCGGTTTGACAGTAGTACAGGCAAGTGTAACATCAAATAAAACAGGCATATGATCTGAGAAAACAGCGTCACATATCTCCAAGTTAAGAACAGGCTAACCATATGATAAAACAATATCAAGTGTGTGTCCGCGTTCTTGCGTGGGGCCAGACACATACTGAGTAAGACTAAAAGAATCAACAAGGTTTAAAAAATCCTTTGCCATAGGTTTCTCAGGACAACACACATGAATATTAAAATCCCCAACAATAAGGACACGGTCATATTGCGGCATAATTTCAGCCAGAAAGTCAGAGAAATTATTTAGGAAGTCCTTATTGTATTTAGGAGGTCTATAGACCACTGCACACAGCACTGTGAGAGCGGCCGAGCTCGAACACGCTCAGTTCAAAGCTGCAAGGAGAGAATGACAGCGATAGTTGCTGACATTTAAAATCACTCCTAAAGACTGTAGCTACTCCTCCGCCTCGGCCCGAAGTCTGTGGAGAGTTAAAATAGCAGCAATCTGGAGGTAAAAGTTCGGTAAAGGCGCTGGACTCACCAGTACCGAGCCATGTCTCAGTGACGAAGAGGAAATCATAATATGTCCCCTTTTTAAAATGTTGTTTAGAATGAATGCAAACTTGAACTAAATATGACTTTTAGCCTATTTTTGCATGCGTATCCTGCATTAAGTCCCAAGTCTACAAAAACAAGGCTGTGTGCTTTTCTTTACAGCACCATGGTCGTGCTGTGGAAAGCAAATTGGCTGTAGGAACATCCTGTGAAATTATTTGGGGCTGTTAGTAAGCTTTGAGTGACAGTGCTTCAGTTCAGCCTCTTAGTCATGCAGAGCACGCTCTCCCTCTGCAAATTCCTCACCTTGCCTAGGCGTGCGCTTATTTGTGTTTGTGTAAGTGTGTGTGCTATTAGCTTCTCATTTACCCCCCCCTACAGCCGCAGCGGGGCAGGGACCCGGTGGAGCTGCTGTGTGCCGGCTGCTACGTGGAGATCCAGGACGGTGCTGACCCGGGGTCAGCCTGGGCTGCTGAGGTGGAAGAGAACGTTGGAGGAAGGCTGAAGTTGCGTCTGTTAGGAACCGAGGGCCTCCCGGACACACCCACAACCCTCTGGCTCTTTTACCTCCACCCACGCCTCCACTCACCCGGCTGGGCCAAAGAGCACGGCTTCACCCTCAGGCCTCCCTCAGGTCAGTGGCACTCTCTCAGGTCACACTTTATATTTAGGAACAAAAAGAGGAAAGGAGAAAAAACAATGTCTGCATCTAGAGGTTAAGTGCCAAAGCATCCAAGAGTAATAGCTTCTGTCGGGAAGACGTGAAGAATCCACATGGTACTCTACATTAGATCTAAAGGGTTATTACTAATTATCATATGAGTTGCATACACATTTTCCAATACTTTGATGAATTCACAGTCCTGAAATACAAGGAATTTAAAATGTCATATCATTAGACATCTAAATTGATTATACAGGATTAGATGGATCTTTTTTTATAAGGGGAACAAACTGCTTTTGATAAACAAGTATTTCATTTAAAAAAGTTAAAAGGGGAGATATAATGCTTTTTTAAATGTAATTAAAAGTAACAACAGAGGTTTGGTCTTGTAAATTCTGCATGTTTTTGTATAAAGCCTTTTTTTATCACAGTGACTGGCGATAAGAAGGACCACACTGTTTTGTGTTTACTTAACTAATCATGGTGAAATAATTAAAGGTTATTTATACAAGAAAGTCTGAAGTAAAGTCCACACACTTTTGTCTTAGCTTTTCATTAAATACACTTGTTTTGTTAATCAAATGATGCCCCATCCACCAGTAAGTCACGTTTAGATCTTTGTGTTGTTGTTTGTTTCAGACTTGTTGGCCCTGCGGACAGAAGCAGAGTGGGAGGAGGTGAGACAGAGGATCAGCGACCTGCCTCAGGACGAAGCTCTGACTGCAGAGTTCAGTAAGGTACTGCCACCTGTTGTCTCCTGTCTGTCAAACACAGCACTGCTCGAGATCTGATAATCAGGCACTGAGCTAACAGTTGTGACATTCTCCTCAAAATGAGTATCTCAGAGCTGAACTTTTTAAAAAACGGCATGTGTTCTTGTTTTGCGTCTCAGGATCAGCCTGCCATCGCCGCCCATTGTTTCAAAGAGGGAATGAAACTGGAGGTTGTTAACCCGGCTGCTCCCATTTCCATCAAGCCTGCCACTGTCACCAAGGTAACAGACTTTCCTATCAAACCTGACTCTCCTACACTGTTGTTTTTCTGGGTGCTGTTTATTAGCCTTAGTTTTGTATGCTTTCTGTCTTCATGTTCACTTAACTATCTATAAGTCTTTGATGCGACTTGGATAGTAAAACATTTTAAAGCCGTCAATTAAGAACGACTGCAAGTGTCCTAAAATGACCTCCTCTCCCCTCCAGGTGTTCAATGAGCAGTACTTCCTGGTGAAGATGGACGACCTCTGTGGCATTGAGGAGTCAGACGGTGCCGCTGGGAGGTCCTTCCTGTGTCACAGAGACAGTCCCGGGATCTTCCCTACTCAGTGGTGCCTTAAAAATGGAGTCACTCTCAGCCCCCCACCAGGTCAGATGTTGTCCCTTTTTTTTTTATAGAACCACTCACTTTAATGGTTATCGGTGATATCAGAGACTTGAGGAACAGCGGTGATTAGATTGCATGTGTTCCCTGTGTGATGTTCTTTCTCACTTCTTTCTTTATTCGATCACAAACAGGACACCAGGGTCCGGACTTTGACTGGGCGGATTACCTGAAACAGTGCGAGGCTGAGGCAGCTCCTCAACACTGCTTTCCAACTGTAAGTCAAGCTCAGTTTTAGCGTTTGTATACCGAGTTCACACCGATCAGGATTTGGTGTTACGGGTGGCCTTTTATACAAAGCCATCAACAGATTCATGTCAGTGAAAGAGTCGATGTGAAAAGAGTTATTAACATGATCTAAGTGCATTTGGTCCTTTCCTTTGGTCTGTGGCAGAATGAAAATGAAATATGAAATTGTAGCTTACTTTGATTATATAGCTGTCGTTTAAGGCTGCTTGACATGTGTTATCATGCGCTGTGCCTGCATGAATGGAAACTAATTAATCACCATTAGCAAGCGTTCAGATATCTAGCCTCCTTCCTGTTACTGATGTTGTTTTATCCAAGCAGCAATTCTGGCTACGTAAACAAAATGTTTTTAAATTTCCGTCTAAATTAAATTAACTTGAAAATAAGTATAACCAAGGTTCTCTGAAAGCTTTGTTCTGTAGCAGCCTCCTGTATCTGGTGATCTCTTGTTGCGTAAACCGTATGTGACGTAGATGGGTTCGGTACGTTTGAACATTGCTCAGATCAATGATGTCATCCTGCAAAGCAAACAAGTGATCATGTTGTCAGTTTTCTTTTTATCTTTGTTGCAACAGACAGCATTATGAAATGTGATGCAATGAGTTGCAAACGGGTGTCTCAGTGTGACTTATCTCTCTATTTTTGGACAAAAACAAAACAGGAGCAGTGCGACCACAGCTTCAAAGAGGCCATGAAACTGGAGGCTGTCAACCTGCTGTCCCCTGAGAACATTCACGTGGTGACTGTCACCAGGGTCAAAGGGCAGTACATCTGGATCAGCCTGGAAGGTGAGAGGCGGTAATGAATGTGTTTATTTTAGCCGATGAAAGTAGAACATTAACATTTCAGTGCACAGGCTAATGCTTTACTGTACATGTCACATGGCTTCATGGTTTAGTTGCTGCCCTTCTATTGTGTGTGGAGATAAGTTTTGCACACCTCAAATACAACATGTTCATATTTTGCTATCGCATGTAAAAACTATTAAAACATTTTGAAAACTGTTGATACACGTTTTAAAATTAGCATTTATAAATGTCACATATGAGCCTCCAAGTAAAAGCAAATCATTTGAATGTTGTGACAGTTGTTGTTTACTTTATTATGGGGAACATTATGTCCATACACTGTAAATACATCACTATGACAATGCGCTCATATTTAATGAAATTACAGCACAAAATACTATTCCTCTGAAAATGTGATTGGACTGTAGATCTCTTCCATGTGTGTCTCTATTTCCTCCCAAACCAAAAATAATAACATTGAAATTGTCCCGTCTGCGTTCTTTGTAGGCATTCTGGCAGCTAAGATAACAACATTTGCGATTGATTTATCGTGTATCCTGCAGTAGATCCTAACATATTGGGTATGGAAGTAATCAGGAGGTTTTCCAGGTCAAAATGAGAGCAAACTTTCCTATGGATGTCAGTTCAATCTCAACAAAGGCCAAATGTGTGCAGACAGATTGGGTGAGGCTTGTTTTAAGACTTACCAATTTGCCTAATATGCTATGTTGCTACTGAAGCAGTTGTTAATCATGTAAAACAGTCAATAAAGTTATTTTTGCAAAAAGTGTGCATCACAGAAACCACGACAGGTGGTCATACAGTCATAAATGTACACAAAAATATTTGGCTGTTGGTTCCAGTAGTAAGTAAGATAAGCTGCGGATAGACCAAGCACATGATCCCCCCCCAGGGTCACTCGTAGCGTAGATAATATGTGTGTAAGGAGTGAAGAATGTCCCAGTTTCTGAATTTGGCATCTATGCTAGGGTAAGTCTGGGATGCCGTTGCCGCTGCTTGTTGTTGTCGGTGATTGTTTAATAACAGTGTGTGTTTGTACAGGACTTAAGCAGCCCATGCCCGAGCTGATAGTTCATGTGGACTCCATGGACCTCTTCCCCGTCAGCTGGTGCGAGACTAACGGGTACCCACTCGTCTTCCCCATCAAACCTCAAGGTAAAAACATCATTATCATAGTGGACTGTTGATCTTTACACATCTGCCCTAATGTTACTAAAGCTCGAACAAACACAACACAAACAAGTTATCACCCTGACATCTAAATGAGTAGCAACATGTCCTTGTGTGACTTGGAACAAATGAGTCTGTCCTTGTTTTTCAGTTGAAAAAGACAGGAAGATTGCTGTGGTGCAGCCAGAAAAACAGTGAGTATAAGACGTTTTCTTGTTGCTTTATTGGTCAAAATGGACGAGACTTATTGACCTTCGGCATCTTAACTATTTTTTTCATTTTGCAGTCGATTTCCACCTAAGTCATCATCACCTGACGTCAAGCAGCACATGGGCTACAATTCAGAGACAGGTGAGTGTAATGTCTGTGGTGATATCCACACTGTGATATGTGCTGTCTCATGTCTGTGGTTGTTGTATCATTTGTTTCCTGTTTTGTGTCCATGTACAGGACAGGGGAACGGGAAATACACCTGCCCCAAGATCTACTTCAACCACCGCTGTTTCTCTGGGCCGTACCTTAACAAGGGACGCATTGCAGAGCTTCCTCAGTTCATTGGGCCTGGAAACTGTGTCCTGGTGCTCAAAGAGGTGAGAGGGGCTAGTCCAGCTATTAACTGCATAAATACCACCAAAAAGTTATCGATTCTAAATCTTTGTTTTACGATACAATACGATAATACTTTTAGCTATGCTAGTGGGATGACTGGCTAGCAATATTGGTTTTTGGGTCTGCCTTCATGTGTGGTCATAAAGATTTGTACAGACATTTTTGATTCCCAGTACTGAAAACTTTGAGAAAGATTAGCATTCAGTAAAATGTGTAATTTCAATTGCTGGAGATTCTGATCAGCCTCAGCTGTGCTATGTGTTTTTATGTTAGCTTTTTATCATGCTAAACTAAGATAATAACCATGGTAAAGTAGTATAGTTGACCATTGTCCTTGTAAACATGTTAGCATGCTAAAGTTAGCGTTTAGCTCAAATCACTGTGCTATAATCAAAGAGTTGCTAGCATGGCTGTAGAATTACAAGTCGTTTTTTCAAACCCTTTATCTCACAAGATGGTTTTAAGACCACATTTCCCAGAAACCCTACTGCATTCTGACCGAATTAGGAAGTTTCCACATGTGCTCCTTCCTTTCATTTCTCAGTAAATGAATGTTATAATTTCTGAGAATTCTGTGTTTTGCTCAATCTTTCTCTCCTTTACTTTGGGTGGCAGTGCCCTTTCTACTACAAAACAATCTTAATGATTAATAACCAATGACACACAATATAAAGGCTGCTAATCTACAGACAACAGCCACACCTAAATGATAATGAAATTCTTGTATGCGTATTAATATTTAACAGTTGGATTTTTAAATGCTGCGCATAGCACAAAATAAACAAATCCCTCCAAACTGCAGATAACCTATGAGTGTTGCAATTCTCTGCATGTCTCATTGTCATCTTTTCGTTTCCAGGTACTTACTCTGCTGATAAACTCGGCATACAAGCCCAGCCGGGTGCTGAGGGAGCTGCAGCTGGACCAGGAGAGCCGCTGGCAGGGCCATGGAGAGACACTCAAAGCAAAGTGAGGGGAAGCACCATTTAATCTTCATCTCAAAGTACTGCACTCTGTAGAAAACCTGCAGGAGTAGCAGCTGGCCCATTTTAAAACACATGCTGAATTTAAAATGTGGAAATAAATATCTGTACAGCGGAATTCAGCACAAGCGTCTGATGATTCTTTAAAGCGATGATTTAGCATCTGAGTTTCTTTTAAGAGAGAACTTGCAGGTCCTTGTTGGATCAAACATGAATATAATAGAAGTTTTAGTGAGTGGGATGAGTCAGTTTTTAAATAATGTTTTTTAACTAAATATTGTGTGGAAATGTTAAGGATTCAAAGCTATGTATTTAATATGTAACCTTGATTTTCCTTCAATGTCAGGTACAAGGGGAAGAGTTACCGGGCCACTGTGGAAATAGTCCGCACTGCAGACCGTGTGGCAGACTTCTGCAGGAAAACATGCATCAAGCTCGAGTGCTGCCCGAACCTGTTCGGACCTCGCATGGTTCTGGAGCGCTGCTCAGAAAACTGCTCTGTCCTCACCAAGACCAAATACAGTAGGTGGTTTACAGAACTACACACTGCAGATTGTGGAGAGGTCTCTTTTCTATCAGAGCAGACTATGAACATAACCTCTAATTGCTTTAATGACTTAGTACTCTCTATATTTGCTTGTCAGCCGTGACCTTAATTCTTAACATTATTCAAACGTATTCTAATTTAATACAAAGCTCATTATTTTTTCCTTTTTAAGAAACCTTCAGCTCTTTTCATTTCTGTTGCTCATGAATAGAAATGATTGAGTATGTGAATGCTCGCCTAATGAATAGAGAAACCCTGCAAAGCACACGGACAGAATGTGTGATTTAGATATGTCATTACTTCCTACAGGCAATGGATGTATGTTTTGCTTTAAACATGTCAGAATTGTCCTCTTTTGTCTTTAACTGAACTATTTTGACCGCAGAAAGTCACTTTTTTTCAATTTCAAATCTAATTGTTGATGTGTTTACGCTGCAAACCTGGAGCTAAAGACTGATGCAATGAAAACATTTTCACACTTTCACTTTTTTAATATCACTCTAGACAGCACATTTCCCCTCTTGGGTATTTATCACCGCTTCCCTTAAGAGAATACATGTATTACAATACATTTTTTTTAAAAGTATTCAAAACGGTTTGATCGATTCATTTCCATCTATATCAATGATGCATTAAAATGTTGCACGTCAAATGCAACAATTCCACAATAACCCTGTCGTCTTGTCACCAGCTTATTACTATGGAAAGAAGAAGAGTAAGCGTGTTGGCCGTCCCCCCGGGGGCCACTCCAACTTGGAGGGTGGAGTGAAGAGGAGAGGGAGGAGGAGGAAGAGGAGGAAGCAGCTCTTTGTCCATAAGAAGAGACGCTCCTCCGCCTCGGTGGATAACACGCCTGCTGGGTCTCCACAGGTGACACACGCACTTACATATTTTCTTGAATGCACCAATCACCATTTACTTTGATTCTGCCTCTGTGCACAACTACACTGTAGCTGTGTTTAGGACATTAAAACCTTTGAACAGTTTACCTGAATCTGTGCTAACTGTCCTTTTGACGTACAGGGCAGCGGCGATGAAGAAGATCTGGATGAAGATGACTCCCTGAGTGACTCCGGCTCCGACCTGCAGGATGATTCTGAACAGTCGATCGAGAAGTCTCAGCCCGCCACGCCGTGCCCCTCCCCCCCGGCAACACCCAGACCCACGCGCCGGCGCAGGAAACCCCGCTCACCCTCGTTCTCCGATGATGAGAACCGCCCTCCTTCCCCAAAGGTAATGAGAAGACACTTTTAAAGATCATTATAAATACTAGAGACAAAACGGGTATAGTATGCATGTGCAACACTCTTTTAGAGGTGCAGGATCAAAGAAGACTGGGAAAAAAAGATCTGCATACAAATCTTTTGACAATGCCTGATGAAGTTCTCTGCTAAATCAAATAGTTAATAATGAATATTGAAAGAAAATGGAAATATAATGTTTTGGTATTTATATTACAAATCTGACTATAGTATAAACCGCAATACAAATACAACTGCCTTTTTTTGTCTAATTCATCCATTCCAATATTGTTTTTACGGTTTGAACTTGCCCTTACTAGTACATGTATAAACCAATAAGACTGAAGCAGCCAGTGTTTTCTTTTACAAATATCCTCCTCCTTCTCAGCATGAGTTGGGATACTCTCAGAGTCTTTGTCTGACTCACTATCTGTGTGTTTATAGACTTCAAAGATTGAGGCTCCTCCGAAGTTGTGTTTAGACACCAGCCCGCTGGAGTGGAGCGTTACTGACGTGGTTTGCTTCATCAGGACCACTGACTGTGCTCCTCTTGCTCGGATTTTCTTGGATCAGGTAAGAAATACTCAGACTTAATGGCCACTCAGGATGAGAGCTCACTCTATTCAACTGCAATAAGTGCATAACACACTTGTTTTGAATCCATGGTCACAGATACAAAACAACACTTTACCCTCACTGGAAAGCAATGCTATGTATGTTTTGCAGGAGATTGACGGACAGGCACTTTTGCTGCTGAACCTCCCAACAGTGCAGGAGTGTATGGACCTGAAGCTGGGACCGGCCATCAAGCTGTGCCACCACATTGAGAGGGTCAAGCTGGCGTTTTATCAGCAGTTTGCCACGTAGCCGCCGGCGAATGAACACGGACCTGACTGCATACTGTTCTGTGTATTCATTCTGTGAAAAACTGTTTTTTCCAATTTTGACTTTTACAACACTGGACGTCCTTTTACTATCATGAATATACTTTGTTGTGTTGGAAAGGAATTAAGAGCTACTTTAAACCTCAAAAACAGTTTAGGCGCCCCTTAGGAAAGACACAGCAGGAAACTGAAAAACGGAAGCGATTCAAGACACTTTGATGTCTTAAGTCAATTTAAATGACAGCATATTTCGCAAAAACAAGGCAAGCCATCATCAAGGACTTACTTAAATTCTTTTTAACTTGTGTTTCTTCAGAGTGTCCCGAATTGTACTCTTTTATTTATGTGGATGACCAAGTGCCAGTGCTACAACTCAGCCTGTTTTGGCCATTGTTGATTTCTCCCTGACCTGCTGTCTGTACAAGGGAATACCACTGATTCACAGCTTTTACTTTAACCTGGAATATCTGTTATCTGCGATCACTTGGGTCCAGTTTTGTTGAAAATACGTTCTAGTTTTTTTGGTGCAGATAAGGCTAGAAGCAAGACATGACAGACCTCCTACATTGAAGTGCTTAAACGCAAACCTTTTCACTAAATCAAGACTAGTGCAAATGCTGTATCTTTAAGCCTTTTTTTATGGTTTCTAGTTTAGACACTCTTTTTATTTTTAACAAAACATTTATCCCAATAATCAAGCAAAGAAAGAAAACTGTTTGCATACAGGTGGAATCAGAAGTTTTGTAGGATTATTATTTTTTTAAAGCCAGATGTAATAATAAACTAGAAACTGATTGTGGAGTTGACAGTGTCCCAAGGTTAAGAGATTGATAATAGTGTAAACACCAGACATGTATGTTGTACTAACAGTTTGCAAATGTTATCCAGGTGAATTCAGATACAATCTGCTAAAAAAACTGATGTAAAGTGGGCCCTCATCTCAAGATTTCAAATGTTGTTCAAGCTTATACAGTATGTAAGAGCAGTTTACAATGTAAGGTAATGCAAGCACAAGCAACACCATGTACTATATGGTGGTATGCAAGTATGACGGTGCATGTTTGTATATAGTGTATATATAATCAAATACCTTCTAGTGCAACAGGGTGATTAGAAAAAAAAATTAGAAATACAATTTCTACATAAGCAATGTGTAATTCCCCTAAATATACAGTATATTTGCACAGAATACACCTAAACGTTCTCATATGGGGTGTTTTAACTAATTCAACTATAGTTGATTATTTGAGCCATTTGTTATTTGTTGTTTTTAACAATTAACTTAATAACTTGGCAGTTTCAAACCAAGACGGTATTATCAAAGTGCTTTTGTGAATTAGTTTTCCTCTTTTTACCAGTTTTTGTAGTGTGATTTACTGTATTGTTCATTTTGTGTGAGAAAGAAAGCTCTATAGGTTCTCTGTTTACTAATGTGCTTGTTTGCGTTATATTAAAAGCAATTGAGCAGCTTTGTTTCTCCTATTCCAAGACGATAACTGCTATTTAAGAGATGACTGCAATTAAATCAATGAAAACAAAATCTTGCAGTCTCCTGGTGTGTGTTTGTGTGTAGGCCTACGTGTCTATATACTTTTTTCAGGATGCAGTTTGAGTACTCATTACTTTTTTAACATATAATGTGTTTATCACAGCTGTTAAAGGTGGAGCTACTTTTAATTGTTTTATACACTGCTGCTTGATATCTTAACCTATAATTATATATATATATATCAGTTTATCTATTAGTTTATTTATATTTTCTTTTAGCTAATGAATCTGTAAAGTAACTAATTTAGTCATAAATGTAATCGAGTAAACAGTATAATATTGGCTTCCAAATTGTAGTAGAGTGGAAGTATTAAGTCGCATAACATAAAAAATACTCAAGTACAAACCAGCATTTTAGCTGGTTTTTACTGGGGCTGGGGCAGTTCAACTTGATTTGGGGGGGGGGGGGGTGTCCCATAGTTGATGGGCGCTGTACGAAATAGAGGCGTAGTTCTGTTAGTATAAGATAATAAGATGGAATTTGTTGATCCAAAATCGGGAATTTCTAACTTTTTTTTTTTTCCTCCCCCGATGGGTTGATTCGCCTATACTGCCTATGCCAAGGGCCGGCCCTGAGTACAAGTACCCCAAAATCGTACTAAAGTACAATGCTCGAGTAAATGTATTTCACTACTGATGAAACTAAATCCTGCATCCTCCCGCTGTGTCATACATTTTCCAGGATGCAGTGCGAGGCTACGCAGATCACGTGAGTCTGTCAACATGAGTGGGCTCTGCTGGCCAGGGAAGCAGTTGGATGAACGCGAGCCGTGACTGCAATTATTCATATTCAATTCTCGTAAACTAGCTATTTTTTAACTTTCTTTAAAGCAACGAGGAATCAGGGCACCGGACAACGCAGAAAAGGAAATGTTAAGTTTGCTAGCCGAGTTAGCTTAATATAACTGAGTAGCTAGCTTGGGGTCTAGCTAGGTGTAGCATCTGGATTTCATTTTTACTATGGACGCTTGTCTCTCGCCTGAATATCACGTGTGGTTGACATGCATTGTACAACACATATAAAACAAGTAGCACCTGCCCTTTGTGTCTAGAGAAGCTGCATGGCAGGTTAGTTGTGATGTCATGAGTGCTGGTTTAGATGGGATACGTTATCACCGCAAAACTAAACTAGCTATTGATTTGTAATGTTGCAGTCGGTTCCTGCTAACAGGCATTGTAACTTCTTGTAACCTTTTGGCGATTTTCTTCTCATGACACCTTAGCTATGACTGCATGTATGTGTGTAGCATGAGTGTGCGCCTGGACGGGAAAAGATGCCACCCTCTTTCACCGAGCACTGTCCGGCTTATCCCATCGATTAGCTGACCGACACTTGCTGGAGAGGACTGGGAAGCTACCGTGTGTGAGAAGCTATTATCAATTACTCTCGTGCTGCTCGTCTGTCCCATGGCTGCTGTCGGCGGTGTGAACATGCTCGGTCCTGCAGGGCTGCCGCCCGCCATGTCCTTCACCAACACCTCGGTGTCCGACAGCCCGGCGCCGGGTACCGATACTCGGGGCTGCGAGAATGGAGCCCTAATGGACTCGTTTGGGATTTTCTTGCAAGGACTCCTGGCTATGATGGCTTTCAGCATACTGATGCGTGAGTATGGACACTCAGATACCTGACACCGGCTGCTGATGTGAACGAGCAATTAACCAATAGCATCACTCTGTCAATCAATGCGATATTGATTTCAGCTGGGAGGCGCGTGCTCGATTCTATAAGAGAAGGAGGCAAACACTACTAGGATGGAAAGACCTTCTGTCTGTGTTGAAGCAAAACATAGGGTTTTCAGTACAGTGTGTCACTACTCGGTGGTTGTATTAAAATATGCTTACTCTTCACACTTCCTGGTACATGTTCGACCTTCTCTGCTGTCAAATATTCATATATATTTGTCGAAACTGCTTTTCCCTATAGGGGTTTTGTTATGCAGGTGTCAGCCGGAGTTTGTAAAAAGTCAGGGAGTTAAGGGAGCAATTGCAGGAAAAAGGACTAGGCAAGGCATATTTATTTATATAGTACTTTTCAACACAAGGCAATTCAAAGAAAATGGCATTTAAAATCAGTCATTAAAAAGAAAAGCTAATAAAATAAACATCGAAAGAAAAAATACATGGATAAAAGTTACAGTGCAGTTTAAGATATGAATAGTTCAATTAAAAGTCTTCAGCCTGGATTTAAAAGTATTCAGAGTTGCAGCGGACCTGCAGGTTTCTGGGAGTTTGTTCCAGATATTTGGAGCATAATAACTGAACGCTGCTTTACCATGTTTAGTTCTGACTCTGGGGACAGAAAGCTGACCAGTCCCTGAAGACCTGAGAGATCTGGATGGTTCATAATTTAGCAGGAGGTCAGAAATGTAATTTGGGCCTAAACCATTCAGTGCTTTATAAACCAGCAGCAGTATTTTGAAATCTATTCTTTGACACACAGGAAGACTTACCTTAAGTGTTTTAGCAGTTCACTCAAAAACTGTGCCTACACTTCCAAGTCACTGTAATAGTGATTTGTGTTACACTTCCCCAAGGGACTGTTACAAAATGTTCCCTGCTGATACCGTAAAAGCCACAATTATTTCTCCTCAGTGTTTTGTAAGAACTTCTGTATATGTATTTTAAACGGTGTTATTGTTCTATTTGTCCCGAGCTCTCCATGAGTAGGCTTTACATTAGAGGTGGGCAGCCAACCTCATAACTAGATAAACAGGGAAACATTTGTATAGGGAGAAAAATCACCCTGGCTCTTTAGCTGTGGTTCCATTCAGTCAGTGTCTGGCACAGCTCTGACAGATGTGTGACCTAATGAGAGCAGCCTCAGTAGTGTGTGTCCCACAGCCACGCAGCAATGAGGAATGTTCAGCACATTCAGACTTTCCCCAGAGGCAGCTCTCTGAGCAGAAGAAGTGGGCTGAGGGCTGTGTTCACATCACACCCAGCTGCACACAGGGTACACACCCTGTGTTAGTCTAAAGTCACGCTTGTGCTCGAAACAGAGACTGAGGTCACACCTCCCTGCATAGGTCGCCTGCATGAAAGCACAGAAAGCCTTGGGAAAAGCTCAACTGCAACTTTTAAGAGGTGACATTGTCAGAATAAAGGGGCTCATGTAGAAGGTAGACGTCCAGGGAGGTATCCGAAACATTTAGAGTATGTCTTAACTTTAGAAAATGTCACAACGTGGTAAAGCTCGCCTCTGCTGATGCAGCACTGTGTCATAGGAGTTAAAGAACATGGTGTGATGGAAAACAAGCTGCTTTTGTCAAGAAGAGCAAGAGCTTCATTTGTGTTGCTTCCAATAATGATCATGCGTGAAATGCCTCACTCATTTTACAGAGAGATCAATTCAAGTAAGCATGTCTAAAAAGCCCATCATTTAAACACCATTTTGTATTTGCAGTTACGTTTTATCTTTACAACACTCTTATTTTTCAGTTTGCTTACAGCCTAATCTTTGTCCCTTTTTTGCTTTTTACAAATGTTATCAGACTATATGTAAGAGTTTAATGACTAAATATTGAAGTGTTCTGAGTGTGATTATCTTCAAAAGGGAGAACCTTTTGGGCATCGAAAAAAAAACGTTCCTCTGTTTCCTGTTAACTGTTTTGCTGCAAAGAAGGGCACCGGATTCTTCATTTCCCAGCTGCTGCAGGTTTTAGTCTGGACCCCTAGTTCTGCTTCCTCTGTGACTAACAACACATGTTCTTAAAAGGTTTCTTGTTCTGCATTAGCCAGTTATATAGGTTTAGCCTGTATTTTGTTGCCTGTCTTACTTTACCCAAACAGCTACTACTTACTACTGTTTTACTCCTCACAGTTTAACTGCACTAAAAGGGAAGTCAGCCATTGTTATATCGTGCAAATGTCAATACACGACCTTCTATAAAATCAACAAAATGCTCCCCTGACTCATGACAGCTCACAAAAACATATACCTTGGTCAAATGAAAGAATAAAAACATATTATATTTGATTGATTCTGTCTTTCATTGTGTTTGTGTGTCATTAAAATCCCACTATCTCTGGTACACTCTTTCCCTCACAGTGAAACGCTTCAGGGAGCCAAAGCATGAGAGGAGACCCTGGAGGATCTGGTAATGCTGCTGAGCCAGCTTTAATTTGTTTCTCTGCAAAGGCATCAAATGAATCCCGCTGGAGTCCCTTATCAAATGTCCCGTCCCTCTGCAGGTTCCTGGACACCTCGAAGCAGGCCATTGGGATGCTGTTTATCCACTTTGCTAATGTCTACTTGTCAGACCTCACGGAAGAGGATCCTTGCTCACTGTGAGTCAGTCCTGTATTCCTAAAAGCTCCTTGATTCCACATCAGATTTCCAAGAAACTGTTATTAAGATAAGTAGACATGAGGTTGAATTCTAACCGGGAATCGCTAGGCTGTCCAGCAGGAAAGCTCAAGTTACACTTTACTGTCTCTCCCCAGATACCTCATTAACTTCCTGTTGGACGCTTCTCTGGGCATGCTGCTGATCTATGCCGGGGTGAGAGCCGTCAGTGCTATCGTAGAGTGGAGGCAGTGGGAGTCTCTGCGTTTTGGGGAATACGGTGAGTGTGCTCCAGCAGATTCTTTAATGCCTGTAATGCCCATTGGGGGGCAGTAGCTGCCCTCAGGACTGCAGTGCTGCAATGTCCTTTCCTACAAACCAGTTTGACCCTCAAACAGTTTGTGTATCACTGAAGCGGTGAAATCTGATAAAGATCTGTGCTGTACATATACCTCAGCAGATCTTTATTACCATATTCTGTTTTCCTGTGTGTGTGTGTGTGTGTGTGTGTGTGTGTGTGTGTGTGTGTGTAGGAGAGCCGGTGCAGTGCACAGCGTGGTTGGGCCAGTGCATCCTCTACATCCTCATCATGATGTTTGAGAAAGTCCTCATCATGCTGGTCCTCCTCATCCCTCAGTGGAAGAAGGTCAGGAAAAAAGAGTTTCACTTATTTGAAAATAAAGTCACACAAGTCCTCAGTTTTGCCATAGTTATCTTTTCAATTAAATACACCGTTTCAATATTCAATACCTTCAGATCCATTATTATTGTCACCCAAACAAGTGGATTAGGCAAGGAAAAACAAGCTTTATCTTTCGTACCGTCTCTCACTCACCATACTGTTCGGCTCACGTCATGTTGTTTGCTCCATTTGAACAGATTTGGGGGTTTTTGTGCGTTGAAATTATTGTTGTAATTTTATTTCGAGAAGAAGAGAGCTCATTGATTTTAGAGTTAGTGTAGATAATTGTATCTTTAAGTGTATTGAGAGGCAAAGTAACATGCTTTCAATATAGCTATCTATCTATACCTTTTCCTCTAGTAACAACAACATGAACTCAGTGAGAGTCCAAAGCTTCAGGTTAACATCTCATTTCCATCCCGAACAATCCCTTTTGTTCGGGATGATACCATATGGCAGACTTGCTTTTACTCTACACTTCAACTTTTACCAATTGCAGACTCTTGTGGTTACGTTTAGTAATGTCTGGCAGATTCCAAGAAGAGGTGTGAGCTTCGGCGGACTATCCTTCTACTTAATTATTCTTTCAACTGGTCTTTGAACTGTGTGTGTGTGTGTGTGTGTGTGTGTGTGTGTGTGTGTGTGTGTGTGTGTGTGTGTGTGTGTGTGTGTGTGTGTGTGTGTGTGTGTGTGTGTGTGTGTGTGTGTGTGTGTGTGTGTGTGTGTGTGTGTGTGTGTGTGTGTGTGTGTGTGTGTGTGTGTGTGTGTGTGTGTGTGTGTGTGTGTGTGTGTGTGTGTGTGTGTGTGTGTGTGTGTGTGTGTGTGTGTGTGTGTGTGTGTGTGTGTGTGTGTGTGTGTGTGTGTGTGTGTGTGTGTGTGTGTGTGTGTGTGTGTGTGTGTGTGTGTGTGTGTGTGTGTGTGTCAGCTGGCTCTCCTCAACCCCATACAGAACCCAGACCTGGAGCTGGCCATCGTCATGCTCATCGTTCCGTTCTTCGTCAACGTAAGTCCGCTGTTACTTTGTGTTTCTCTTTGCCCCCTCATTTCACTGCTCCGGCTTCACCAACGCTCGACATGTCAAGTTTAATTCAGATTCATCCTTTTTTGTTCATACCATGTTCATTCTCTCGTGTGTTTATGAATGTAAAAAAATAACTTCTATTGTTTCCCGGTGGCGAGATATAATTCACGGAAGTATTTTCTGTTTGCTTTTAGGCCCTCATGTTCTGGGTGGTAGATAATTTCCTCATGAAGAAGCACAGGACAAAAGCAAAGCTGGAGGAGAGAGAGGAGGACTCGCGGGGGAACAGCAAGGTGCGCTACAGACGAGCTCTGTCCCATGACGACTCCGAGTCCGAGGTAAGTGTCACTTCAGTTCAATCAGCAGAGACTAACAACCCTCACTCTTTAGCGATAAGACCCCAATCATGATAACACATATCTTAAGGGGGATGTGCAGCAGTAAGTAGAATAGGAACTCCCCAGGGGTCTAGGCCGCAGCATTAATGCCTGAAATCACAGCTGACTGCAGGAGAGAGTAGAACACATTTATATGTTGACTGCAGAACGATGATCGGCTGCTGGAGATTGTGGTAAAATGTAATTGTCTAAGAGTGGTTGCCCATAATGAGCTCTTCTTGACTGAACTAACGCTTTAGCTACATTTAAACAACTGTCGGCACACCTGAGTTGAAGGAGACCAACAATCAAGGATTTAGACTACAGCCTTTCTGAAACAGTCCCAGTATGGCACACTGATGTTACTGTTTAAAGCTCAGCTGCAAGGCCTTGTGGGAATGCATTATTTGCTTTCCTTTCGTGAAGGATGGTCAGCGTATCCTATGCTAAAGGAGTTCACTAAGAGAGCATTGAAGCAACTTTCCTTATCAAAAGCATCCTCCCCTCTGTCATGAACCTTGGAGTGACCTTCAATAGCGCTTTTAAATTTGATAAGCAGGTCAGCACCGTAATCAAGACCTGCTTTTTTTTTAAATACGACTATTGGCCAAGACCAAGTCGTTTTTATCTTTTAAAGACCTAGAAAGGGTTATTAACGCCTTTGTTACCACGAGGCTGGATTATTGCAACGCTCTGTATGTGGGTATGGACCAGGCGTCAATTAGACGCCTCCAGCAAGTGCAGAACGCAGCTGCACGTCTTCTCACTGGCCACAAAAAGCGTCACCACATCACCCCAATTCTGGCCTCACTGCACTGGCTTCCAGTTCGGTTCAGAATTGATTTTAAACTTATTTTATTTGTTTTCAAAGCCCTAAATGGGCTGGCTCCGGCTTATAGCAGAACTCCTCCAGCGCTACATCCCAGCCAGAGCCTTAAGATCCGCTGACCAGCTGCTGCTGGTAGTGCCCAAGACCAGGTTCAAAACCCGAGGTCACCGAGCCTTCGCAGCAGCTGGCCCCAGGCTCTGGAACACTCTGCCCCTCCATGTGAGGTCGGCCCAGACCCTAGGGGTTTTTAAATATACACTAAAGACTCACCTCTTCTCTCTGGCCTTCTAGTCAGAGCGGAGCACGACTCCTGACATTTCCCTGTGTTTTGATTTTTATATTTGCTGTTGTAATTGATTGTCTTCTGTTTGCTATCGCACTAAAGTGTTTTTATTACGTGTACAGCACTTTGGCTCGACCAAAAATCGTTTTTTAAAATGTGCTATATAAATAAAACTTGATTTGATCAAGAGAATTCAAACAGTTCTTATCATGGCTGCCATTTAGGTTCTTCCGGGTCATTTCTCTCAGTTAGGAACCTTTTTAAAGGGGCTCCATTATGCTTTTGGGGGTTGAACCTGAAAATGAGCATAATATGTCCTCTTTAGGCAAAAAAGACCACCCGAAGCACACCCCAATGTCCAGGCTCTCAGACGCAGTGCATTGTGGGGCAG
The DNA here is from genome assembly GCF_902827175.1 of Gymnodraco acuticeps. Lineage (NCBI taxonomy): Eukaryota > Metazoa > Chordata > Actinopteri > Perciformes > Bathydraconidae > Gymnodraco > Gymnodraco acuticeps. The sequence goes on along the minus strand of NW_022989983.1, from coordinate 3,193,317 downwards.
TCGAGTAGGTGAAAAAAACCTGGACGCATACTCAGATCGTGGCAAAGAAGTAGTATATTTTGTGTATGAATACTTTTTAAGTACACAAACCCTCAGTGAGAACAGAAAGGGAGTATGAGGCAGGCTGTTGATTCCTCAGTGTTATAGTTTCCTTTAACATGTATAAACGTTGATGGCATAGAGTTGTCCCCTGACCGATTATCGATCAAGGATATTCTTCTTTGGTATTACTGATTATTGGATATTGAATGCTTGGAAAGTGACAGGAAATGCTAAGGAAAAGAGTGTCATGCAGCAGAAGGCCCTTGAAGTTCTCAGTGTGTGTACTTCACTAAAAGAATAAAAAAATGAAAATACTCAGTTAAAATTCCTACTTTCAAAATGTTACTCAAGTAGAAGTACAACAGTATTATTAAGCATCAAAATAGACTAAGTTAAAGTAAAAAGAAAAAGCACTCAGAGGCCCATGTCAAAATCATATATGTTAAGTTTTTGTATTATAATTATTGATTCAGAATCAGAATATCATTATCCGTCCCACAGATAATGTGTTTGTTGCAGCTGGTAAAGGATGAGCTAACTTAAGGTCTGTATTTACTGCTGTGTAGCTGGTAGAGAAGAACAGGTTAGGCATAACAGGAAGAGGAAGTATCAGGTATTCAGGTTTGTGTTTTTTGCTGCTCCTCTGTGTTTTCTGAGCCACACAGAGGCCGGTGGTGTAATGGATAACACATTGATTTGACTATGAATCAGAAGATCCCGGCTCTCCCTCCTCCCCGGCTCGTGAATTACTTTTGACGTTAATATGTCCATCTATCGACCCATTTACTTTCTTGGTCTGAAGTGTGTGTAGCAGACACAAGCACTGTCCATATCTAGATTTATCCAAGATCGTTTTACTAGGAAGTGTTTAGAGTGGTCAAATGATTGCAACGATTAAACCCAGATTACACACTTGTAGTGCACACATGTCCCTGCAGCTTGTCTTTGTAAACCGGATTCGCCATCTCCCTTTTTCCCCTTTTTCTTTTAGTTCAAACACCTTTGAATCCAAGTTGTCTCTGAGGTTGTGGTCACACATGTAAAGTGACTCACTGTACCAGAGGCAGCAAAAGCAGAGGCAACCTAAAGTCGTTTTTGCCTTCTCTCTTATATCTTAAAGGTCCCCTATTATACTCTTTTTCAACAAAAATATTATAGGTCTCAGATATATATATATATACAGGGTTTCCCACACATAGACTATACTTGGGCGGGCCGCCCAGGTATATTAACGGCCGCCCAAGTATATTTCGCGACCCATTTAGTTTTTTTTAGTTTTTTTTATAATTTTTTTTTTATGTTTTTATTTTTTTTTATTCGTCCGTGACCACGATGCCATCTGCGATCGATTAACTTGTAGACAATGATCCCTCGCTCCCTTGCTCTGATCTCGCCTCCTTCTGGCCTGTTAAGTGGCCTGCCTCACACAGGGTGACTGGCTGTCCACATGATGTGGCCTGCCGACATGGCCACTGTCATACAGATCATAAATCAAAGCCCTTGATTGGTCTCTGTGTGTCATTCAAGCTCGGGATAACCTCAGCTCAGGTGAGGTAAAGGACTTTCTGAGTGTTTAGATAGTTAACTTAGTCTAAGTTTTCAGTGGGTCTCAAACGGTGTGGTCACCATTTATGTAAACACATATTTCCATTTGAGAGGGTAGTGATTGGTCTAATGGATAGTGAGGCGGGCTGAAGATCGGAAGGCTGTGAGTTCAAATCCCGCCAGGAACACCACCACTAGTGTGCCCTTGAGTAAGGCACTTAGCCCTTAGTTACTCCAGGGAGAATGTCCCTGTAATCGGTCATTATAAGTCGCTTTGGATAAAAGCGTCAGCTAAATTACATGTAATGTGATTAGTAAAATATGCATGAATAAATAAATAAAAAGTTAACTAGGTGAAAAAAGGTAAGATACACTTTTAAAACTTGTTCATAGAAAACTAGTCTTTGCTGCTGCCTCAAAGAGGAGCAGGGGGAGAGGATGGAGAGGGGGGAGAGGAGGGAGAGGGGGGAGAGGAGGGAGACAGGAGAGGCTGATTCAGGAGCACAGACACACTCCCAACTATAAATGAACCAAAAATAAATTAACAAGTTTCAGTGTTTTTTTCATATTGGAAATGGGATGTTGTTGGTTATGGCCTTGATTTTATGATTATTGAAATGTATACAGTTCTGTTTAATATAGGTGTTTCCATAGATCTAGTCTCTTTATTTTCCCCCTCAAAATGCACCAGATTGATGCATTTAACTCCAAAATAAAAAATAAAATCTTACCGGGGGGGCATGCCCCTGGACCCCCCTAGAGGATTTGAGGTCGACCCCCACTAAAAATCACATGGATAGGTTCCTAAATACATTAATAAATACATTTATTTTTTTAAATAGTAGCCCATTTCCATATGTTCATGTGTGGGTAGTAGATTTAAACTATAGGGCTATCATTATGGGCCCTGCCTGTACCTGTTCGCTCTGCCATCGCGTGAAGGGTCTGCTAACAAGCGACCAACAGAAAGGTTAATGTTAATGTTGTTGCACGTCACCTCAACCCCCCCCCGCTACCACCACCCCCCAAAGTATATTTCAGATCTGTGGGAAACACTGGCAGTTAATGGACCAGCACCAGAGGCATTCCCATACACACAGGCGTTGGAGCTGTTCTTCATGAAATCCCAGAAGGATGAAGTGCTCTGACAAACAGTGCCATCTTTGCGCAAAATGATTATACCGGAATGAAAAGTCAATAAATAATGTTGTTAAAACTTTTTTTTTTTTTCGCGCACCCCCCCCCCCCTTGCCACCACCCGCCCAAGTATATTTCATATCTGTGGGAAACACTGATATATATATATATATATATATATAAAACATGTCTCTGAAGTGTTTGGCTCGAAATACCAAACAGATCATGCATTGTAGCATCCCATAATCCCCTCTGTTTCAGCCCTGTTTCAAAAGTGCTGATTATGTGTCTGTAGCTTTAAATACAAATGAGCTGCCGATTTACTACTTCCATCAATCATAACTTTTTAGTTTGACATTCGATTGCATTAAGGCTTTATGATATCCTTCACAGTAGACATTTGAACATATACAATTGCTGATCACCACTTTCATTGAATTTTGGATGATTTAGTCAACTTTGTAACAAAAATGACTGCCATAAAGAAAAGGAATTGGTAACCATCCAGATCAGATAGAACACACACATACTCTAGATGTGTGCCCATCCCCCACGTGGATCACACCTGGCACACGCAATACATGTTCAGTGTCTATTCTGTGTATATTTACTGCAGTTGTTCATGTACACCAGTAGTCTGATACATTATGTACAGTTTGAAAGGGTGTTAAATGAAATTTGGTGATGATTAATGGTTTTTGTGTTAATGTAATAGCAGTTAAAACAGGACCGGTCAAATTTGACCGTGAACACCAAAGTAAGGGGGGGGGGGGGGGGACAAAGACAATAGGAGGGTTTTAAGTCATGAGAAATCTGATAATATCAAATTCAATTCAATATCAGAATGGGGAAAGTAGTAAAACATGTTATTTTCCATTCAAATATAACTGCTGGTGACTGCTGTAAAAGATCAACAGTGTTGTTTTTGTCAGATAGTGGTGCATTCCTTGTCAGTGGGCTAGTGAGGAAATGTAGAGCTGCTTTGAGGCATTTTAACATTTGAATGGTCAAAGCATTGCAAACAAAAGCCAGCCTCATGGCCTGTTGCACTGCATGCTTGTGTTCTGCAGCTGCCTGGTAGAGAGCTCGCTTTCTGCAGCGCCTGAGCTGTGGGGGAAGGGCAGAGCTGCTCCAGCTTCTATAAATAGCTCACAACAGCAGAGAGTTTCACAGCGGGCCAGTGGCGCAATGGATAACGCGTCTGACTACGGATCAGAAGATTCTAGGTTCGACTCCTGGCTGGCTCGTGGATCTTTTTCGTTGTGTGGAATCCGGCTTTAGCTGATCTTATTATCAAAATAAAAGTATTACTTGATCATGTTTTTCAGAGGAAACGGATTTAGAAGCATGTTAGTCACCGTGGCTTCTTCCCACAGCAGATACATTACTGAGTAACACAGAAACAGGACTTCTCTGTGCTTTAACATACATAACTTAACATACAACACACGTGTTATGTTTTCTGGGGGGCTTCATCGACTGTGATAATAACCTTTATGTCATGCGGGTTCTTTTTGGTTTGGGCTTGAGGCATAACATTTACAACAGAAAGCGTGCCTTACAAACGGTAGGGGGAAGGGTTTGAAATAAGTGAGGCGGGGAGATTCTAATAAAAGCTGTTATCTAGCTGTGCCCAGTGTTTTTAGAGGATGATCCATTCTGAGGACTATAGAGATATGGAGGGCAACTGCTGTTTTGAGTTTACCACTCGTTTACATGTTCTTGAGACCCACAACCAAATGTGAAAAACAATATTGTTGGACCCCTTTTTGAGTCACAGCAGTCATCATATCCTCAGTCGAAGTAGAAAAAACAGCTAACGTTATGTATTTAATTAACTCTTATGGCTAAACATGGCTTATTTCCTTGTTTAGCTTTGCAATATATTCCAGTTTTTAAGAGTTGAAGAAGATCCTTGGATTCATCTCAAAACATTCAGCCATTTACCACAACAAATATATAAAAAAACAACCCAGATATTGTAAAGATTGGGCTTTTCTTTGGGCATTTCTGAAGTGCTGTATCCCTTTGAACTCAGCCTCATGAACATGCCTCCCACTTTGTTGTAATGGTTGCTTATCTCTCTTCTCTGTTTCATAGATCCTTTTCTCAGCAGACGATGAAATGGACGAGTCGGACGAAGACGATATTCGCCGGCTCACCGGCATGAAGACGGTGAAGAAGAAGAAGCTTCGCATGGGGATCCCTGTTTGACCCGTGACCACAGGGTCAGATTTCCTCTGGTAGCTGCTCACCTCGCATATACACTCCCCTTCCCTCCACAGATGCCCTTCGACGACAGAAGAAAGTACTGTAACTGAATTCCCTTTACGGTGACTCCTGGAGGACGGCCAACCTGGGATTTCATTTGACTCACTGGGAGACATTCGTTCAATTCGCCGGGTTCTTCGGATCCCTGTTGCATTTTGACATGGCACATCTGGGAGTTTCGGAAAAGGAATCCACCATGAACAACTGAAATATCGTTGAGTCCTTAATGTACGTGTAATAGGAAACCGGTAACACTGGTTTAATAAGTTTTGGACTTCAGTGTGTGTGGTTGTGACAGTAAAAGGCCACAAGGAACATCATGCAAAGAAACTGTCCTATGGGTTTGTTACCTTTGGTATTCAAACGTTTCCATTAAGGTGATTGTATTCCTGATGTTTATGTAAATGTTTTTTCACATAGATGTACCACCATGGCCGTGTGTGTGTGTGTGTGTATGTGCAGGGCTGTCCCTGGCCAACATGAGGCCCCACGCAAAGTTATATGATGAGGCCCTCTGTTTCGCGAGCGTCGACGGGGGACGGGGGGTGCTAGTGGAGCCTTGCAGCGGCGAAACCGTGCCGCGCCACACTCATTTCGGCTCAGTTGAGGCACCCTCCGCAAGGTGAGGCCCCAGTCTGCATGGTCGCCCTGTAGGGAGGTGTGTGTGTGTGTGTGTGTGTGTGTGTGTGTGTGTGTGTGTGTGTGTGTGTGTGTGTGTGTGTGTGTGTGTGTGTGTGTGTGTGTGTGTGTGTGTGCTGTGTGGTGTGTGTGTGTGTGTGTGTGTGTGTGGTGTGTGTGTGTGTGTGTGTGTGTGTGTGTGTGTGTGTGTGTGTGTGTGTGTGTGTGTGTGTGTGTGTGTGTGTGTGTGTGGTGTGTGTGTGTGTGTGTGTGTGTGTGTGTGTGTGTGTGTGTGTGTGTGTGTGTGGAGACAAACCTTTACGCATTTTGTCAGTGTTTGAATCACTGTACTTATGCAACTCTTCCAGCACAGTAACTCACTAAACTACTGCATATCTCGTTTGTAATGTTACTCGTGTCATTAATGCTTGCAGCAACCTTCCATCTGTATCTTGACCGAGTACTTTCCACTGTTAGACCTGTAGGACTGCAACATCCCTCGAATATCAGCTCGGCATGTGTCTTCTTGTGATCGTTTTACCGATGTATTTTGTCATTGAATGTCTTTTGTCTCGTTTTTGGGATCTTTTTTGTATAGAATTCGGTGTTATTTTTGGGCCAAAAAGGTGACTATGCTTGTTCCAAAAGTGTTCTTTATTCCTTAACTCCAACAGGGAGAGCAGATACGGGAACCATTTCTTGCACAATTTCCCTGCTTTCAACTTTCCTTTTTGTGTGATAGTTGTTACTTTTTTGTGTTACAAAAATGTGCCTGAGTGAAATTACCAGCAGGTGTTTGTTGTTGTCTTTTTGTTGGTTAGTTTTTGGACTGTTTTTATCCAGAGCTCCAGATGTTCAGGCATGAAGCAGCATTCAGCAGGCTCTGATGTTAAGAATGTGACATGCATAGACCTCTAAACTGTTAAGTGACTGCAGACCAGACAGAGAAAGTAAAGGGTGTGTGTGTGTCAGTGTATATATAAAGTATAACTGCATGTACTGGTGTGGGCTGTATGAGTGTGTGTGTGTGTGTGTATAGTTGGTGTGGCTGCTGGTCCTCTTTAAAGTAAATGGAGAGTGACATATACTGTGATGGTGATGATTTCATTATGATGTTGTTGGCATGTTGGCAAGGAACATATGACTGCGCATTTTAAAGGAGGGAAATACAGAATGATGCAGCAGCTTTGGGAACTCAATCGGGACAAAGAGGGCTTTTAGGATTTTTCAAAGTGAAACTACTAGATCAGAGGTTTTCAAAGTGACCGTGTGGGCTCCAGGAGGAGCTCCCAACAGTCTTTAAAGAGGCTGAATGAAAGGAAGATCACACACCCTAAATGATTTGATTGGAAATGGTTCAGATATTCTGCAGTATTTGGGGACATTTAAAAAATGTTTCCACTGTCAGGAACTATTACATTCCTAGGATATACCCTTTTTACGTATTTGCTTTAGTACGAGGCTATCTTGACTCAATTGATGGCTGACTGTTATCAAATAATATATTCATGAGACCATAGGCATCCAGCCATTGAGCTAAAGTAATGGGGGGGGGGTACTTTCTGTTGTGCTCTGAAGGGAGGCCTACTGTCCCACACTTTGAAAACCACTGCTATAGATGAGAACAAAGAAAAGTGATGGAGGTAAATTATCATTCTAAATGCTTTTCCAATAAAGGATGTGATACACTACCTTCATAACAGACTACTTCAGTTTATTTCACGGTTTCAGTTTTGTGATATGGGATTCCAGAAAAGGCGTGTTTTGAACTTGTATGTGTGAGTTCGATGTCTTCACCTCTGATTCTTCAGGATAAAGTGGCTTCAGAGAGTCTTCCTCCGCAGGGCTACACCGTCAAGCTGGAGGGAGAAGAGAGCGCAACGTGATCCATCTCTCTGTGGTACACCTTCAGGGTGGATGATCCCCACACTGCATGCAGGCCAGCAGAGGGGCTGTTTATAGACATGTGCTTGTATTGGAGCTCAAGTAGCTGTTATAGGCAGCACCCTAAAGCCTTTAAACAAACATTTATTCTAAGGTGAATCAACAAGAAGGGACTGCATGACTTGTTTTTTCATACAGATGGGTTGCAGTAAATTTGATTTTTTCTTCATAGCTCTAGTTTAATTTCTTTGAACTGGCTGCTCATTTCACTCAGTGATATGTCGTTGTATGTGCTCCATAATGGTCATAGCACTTTTCATAATGTTTTTGTTAATGCATACTGTAGCAGTGCTGCTGTTTTCAATCAGTCATATGGTTTTCTGCCCTTACTTGTGAGATGGCGTGAAGTTGCTGAGTAGTAACAACTTGACCACCAGGGTGCGGTATAGGTTAACATGGAGAACAATCCAGCTGCAACTGATACCAGCTAATTAAATCATTGTAAAAAGGTTTGTGTAAATAAACGTGTGTGCATTGCTTGTTCTTTACCACCAGGCAGATTCACACAGCAGACTGACAGGAGAGGCGCAGTTGCCACTAGAGACGCCATCCTTCAGTCCTGATTGTATATCCAAAAATAGATCCAGATGGTAGGCTACTTATAGCTTCTTACAAATACCTAAGGGAAGACACACACTTATCATCAGGCGTCATGGTCATCCTTCGGGAGCTCTTGAAAAATACTTGACATCCTGCTCATCAGCTCCAGATAACATATAAGCCAGTTTTCTGGACGTGATTTCAGCCCATGTCGAGAACAAGCATATCATTTGTTGTGTTGGTTGTTTTTCTGTCATACATAAGTACAGCTTATAAAGGAGGTTAGAGGACGCATGTGCAATTACCTTAAGCCTTGCATTTTTATAATTAGCGCCTGCATAAACATGTATTATCTCGTAAGACAAACAAATGGCTAGTTTAGCATTTCCTACCAGATTCAGTGGGAATACTCGCAAACATTAGGAGTTAGATTCTGTTTTTTTAATAATGTTTAAATCTTTATGTCAGGACAGATTCTGTACTCTCCCATTTTAAGGATTGGACAGCCATCAGCTTTAATTGAATATCTCCAAACTGTGATGCTGCCTAAATGAGTTCACACCTCAATATAGTGAGTCAGTTTCCCACAGTTCACATCACACCTCAATATAGTGAGTCAGTTTCCCACAGTTCACACCTCAGTTTCAGAAAGTGATGTCGAGTTTTCTGACTGCTAAATAGGCCTATTGACTTAACTGTTTGCTTACTGATTTCATCTCAAATATATATTTTAAGATGATATCAGTAAGCAAACAGCTAACGGGAACCCAATGAGTGAAACAAGTCACATGGACACAAGCAAATGTGTTTGTTGTCTGTCATTTTTTTTAAATTGTATTCATGGTTTATTTTAACTATTTAATAAGTGGGCCCAATGTGAGGGTTTTCACTTCCTCTATCGTAACCTTCTAAATGAGTGTAGATTTCTGAACTAGACGTATACCATCTTACAAACTAAATATTTTCAGATGGAGATCCCTGTAGAAAAATCGTTTCAATTGTGTATCCCATGGGGCCTTGACATGAAAAAGATTAAAAAGGAAACACTCATCAATTGCAAACATGTTCAAATTAGGTTTAATATTTAGAGCATGATCAGAATATCCTTTTACACATAATTTCCCTTCTTGATTTATTTAATATTGTGAGGTTTTGCTTTCACCTTAACAGGGAGATTCAAGTATTTCCTGAAACATAAGACATTTTCATGACTGAAGTTCAACACCACATATAAAAAAACGATACCATTTGAATATAGACCTGCCTATGCTAAAAATGTTGTACATATGTTGCCTATTACTCACAATAAAAAAGCACTACTGGCCTTACTGTGTGACTCAAACAAGGTGGTGGGAAAGTTTTCTTAGCTGTCTTTTTGGTTAAGCCCTAAATGTGTTGGGTCATGTGTTGACTGTCTGAAAATGCTTTTATCAAGATCTACAATGTCCTCAGGCTTGAACAAAGTTGCAGCAATAGACAGGCGGAGTCCCGGAGCTACAGGGAAGAGGTGGCGATCCGTTTTTAGTCACACAACAACATTTAAAAGATGGGGTATCTCTGCCAGGAGAGGAGGGGGCCAACAGCCACTTGTGTCCTGCATTATCAGCTGTTGACCTGTAAGCTTATCGTAAAAAAATGGGAGACCCGTTCCAACTGTAGGATCCTTCACGTCACACCTAATAATAAACCCTGACAACAGACAGAGTGGGACAGAGGGTAGGGGTCTGACCAGGACTATATATACTGTCTGGCTGGTATACACACACTAGAAAACTAACAGCAGATCTATCACACTGCAAAGAGGCTTCTGTGCATTCATTTAACCAGCTTTAATAAATATGTCACAGGTACGTTTGGTCTGATAATGGTGTTTTGGTTATTTACAGTGCATTATGTGTGATGACAGGTTGTTTACACTCTTAGCGTTCCTGCTTTTTACTCCTAACATACCACCTTTGTTCAATTCACTCCAGCCAGATGAGGTGAAGAGGAAGAAGCGTCCCCCGATGAAGGAGGAGGACCTGAAAGGAGCTCGCAGTAAACTGGGACTGAAGGGCGAGGTCAAGAGTAAGACCTATGAGGTCATGGAGGAGTGTGGTGAGTCAAGCCTTTTGTCATTCTTCTGAAAAACAAGACAAGTGATGTAACTCCTTGTCAGATGTTAAGCTCTCTATGTAAAGATATTTTGAAGCACTTTCTTTACAGCAGTTACATTTCTTTTATTTATTCATGCTTGGTCTGTAGACTTCAAATAATATGTTTCTTGACAGTTTAATTATATAACTTGACTGTCTTATTAACAACTGAAGAGACTTTATCTAACATTGAGTCATTTGAGGTGGTGGATGAGTCTCTGTTTTTAGATGCTATGTTTCATAGACAACATATTTATTCATCAATAAATACATATATTAACGGTGAAATAAACACAGAAATGTAAATATTTTTAATTTAATACATTTGAATAAATAAAATGCTAAATAAATCAAAGCTGAAATGATTACATTGATACATTGGCATAATTAAAATGTGAAATGAAGAAAATACAAATGTTATAGAAATGAAGAAATTAAAACGTTTTTCCCAACATGTATTGTATGTAATTCATGTATTTATAGATTAAGTAAAGCCTTTATGCATTATGTCAAAATGTATTTATATATTTCCTTTTGTAACAACATAATTAGCATTATAGCTTGATTTATATTTTTCGAAATGTATCTATGTGTTGAAGACTTGTATTGGCAAGTTAATCCTTTGTTATCCTCCACTACTGATCTGATATAAGGTAGCATTGTCACTTTCCTGTGTCGATAAATGAGAAGGCATAAAACAGTAGTTCCCTGACCGGGAATCGAACCCGGGCCGCGGCGGTGAGAGCGCCGAATCCTAACCACTAGACCACCAGGGAAGGATGCGTTGATGTATGGACGTATCGATTTTTTCTTTTTTTTACAATCTGAACATTAGCAAAAACTTAAAATCTAGTAGGAAGGACGCGTTTTCTATAACATTTAGCTGCAAAGATACCAGTTGATACCAGGCGAATTTCCTTGTAAATTAGGCCTTATAGTAGGCTATATAGACCACTAGTGAAACTATCATGTTGCTATGTTTTGTTAGGACGTTAGGACGTTTGTTAGGACGATGCTCTGACGTCATCACCTCGCACATTTGTCTTATAGTAGGCTATATAGACCACTAGTGAAACTATCATGTTGCTATGTTTTGTTAGGACGTTAGGACGTTTGTTAGGACGATGCTCTGACGTCATCACCTCGCACATTTGTCATGTTTACAAAAAACGATATATATGTTTTTCTTAATATAGACTATATTTAGGGTCGATATGTGTTGACTTCACTTTAAAATAGCAGATCTCTGTGACCGGATATAGTTTGTTCGGCTTATTGTGTCTCTTCCTCCTCCTCCGTGCAGAGAGTGAGACTGCAGCGGTGTGTGTGTGTGTGTGTGTCAAAAATATGCCCCCCCCCTTCAAACAGAGTCCCCCCACATATCAAATCCTAATGTAACCCCTGGTTAGGACTCCACACAAACACATACATGAGCTCTTGCTTATAGAATATAACACCATCCACACCCAACCCCCCCCCCTTGCTACTCTTGCACAACCCCCCCTCCCCCCCACCCCCACCCACTGTAGGTTTGCTTTTATGCCCTCTCATCCTCAAATATTGTCTCACTGATCTTAAGTCTATATTTGTGAGTTTGGTTAGAATTCAAACAAACAACCAACTTTCATTACAGGTCAATGAGCTGTAACCACTTTCTGAATCTTGCTTGGTAGTTAGTGTCAAAGAATAACGTGTGTATGGCTACATTGTCCAAAATCAGACATCATTCACGAAATCTGACAATATTTCTCAGTGAAATTATTAAAAGAGGTTATGTGAGCTGGACATAAGAGGCAGGGATTACTGTATAGGGACATAACAATCACAATTCAGACAAGAGTATTATAGTGCTGAAAGACATTCGACCTCTCACATACTTCATTTTAAGATATCCCAAGTGGAATTTTTTTACTTTTTGATTTGCAGTCACCTGGTTTAAGCATCTGTTTTTCTGACCTTACATAATAATAATAATAATAATAATAATAATAATACATGGGACTTTTATAGCGCATATAACATATCTGTGTGTATCTGTGTGTTCAGAGCGTATGGGCAAAACGGCTCCGTCGGTGTTCAGTGGAGTGAGGACGGGGACGGAGACGGCCCTGGGGAAGCCTGCTGCTGCCAAAGCTCCTGGAGCCAGTGTGTTCAGCAAGTAGACAAGAGCACTGAAGAAAACACACTGTATGATCTCATGGTGATGCTGCGTTTTTAATATAATAAAGAAGGATTTGAGAGGTAAATGATTTAACTTTATGCCAGGTGTGTTGACTTTACTGCTATGTTAACAGTTTTTGTACTTTGTTATTTGTGTAGTGCATCAGACTTGGCTTGGATTCATGTGGCTGATGCTCTGAAGGAGTTGTGAAATGTATTTATGTTTGTTGAAACATTTGATTTCTTCTTTTTTTAAACTGACATTTTTCCTAAATAAATAATTTCCCCCTGTATCCCCATGTATTACATTTTATTTGGAAGTAAATTATAAAAAGAGGTTAATTTCTATGAAAAAATTGTAAACCTGATCAAGTAAACTGGTCAACTTGATCAACTAAATTCCTGCTAGATTATGTTTGCAAGCATAATAAGGCTAAATACATAGCGTCATCAGTGAGAGCACATAGCTGCTTTTAGCCCAAGTATACAAATAATATTGTTTGTTTATATGTTTACATGAGATAAATATGCTGACCCAAGTTAAATCTAAGCAATGTATTACTGACACTCAAAGGTGCTCTGTGGTCATGTTGTCCCGGTATCACATCACAACGCTCTGATTCATCTACATGCAAGAGTTTGCCTGATTTTTCTACACTATTCTACTGTCTGCTTGCTGGTAAATGTGAAAGGACACAAACACACACTTACAGTAAGTGAAAACAAGTGGTTGAGGGAAAGAGACTGGCAAAAGAGCAGAAAAGTGAGGGCTGAATGAAGCAAACATAGACAGCATTTTAGTAAATGTATTTATTTTACTACACATAACAGGGAGCATCACATATATCTAGCTGCTATAGTAACTATAGTAGACATAATGTACCTATCACTAATAAACCGGTCTTAAGGATTGGTGTTGGCAAACTTACCTGTTAAGCCCCAAAGACCGCTTCGGCGGGTCTTTTTCTTTTTTTCACGACACTGTGTCTCAGGGCATCTTAATATTTAAGAACCTAATGTGTCATACCAGATTAACGGGAAGAATCTCAGCTAACTGACGATACAAACCATTTTTACCAAAACAAAACACAAGTCCCATAAGTAACATCTAAATGACCCCTGAGCGAAAAATGCTAACACACTTTGGCACAGAACTCAAGATAAAGATACCCTTATTACTTATCGTAACTGCATATACATATCCGATTAAAGCTGAGGTTCCACAGATTATTTAGGTATATAGTATCATCACTGAGCGATCCGAACTCGCGACAGGCAAACACAGACATCACAACACGTATACCTTTACAGAGCTTTTACGGGAGATCGTCTCACCGTAGCTGTCAATCTGATCAAAAGACGTGTTCAATGGCATTAAAACGAGAAAAAACGCAGCTGAATCGGTTAATCCATAGGTTGATAATGTGTCTGTCGCTTTGAAAAAAATATTTATAATCCATAATTCCATTTTTATGTAAAAATCGGAAAGTAAAAGTTAGCTGCTAATGGCAGAGTTATCGCAGCTTCCGGTTTTGGCTATGCGTCACTCACACTCCTTATTTGGTAATGTGTGTGTGTATGTGGGAGTTCCCCTCGATTCCATTGGCTCTGACGTTTAGAAAGAGATGTCAATCATCAAAATCGACCAAGGGGGAAAATCCACCCAAATGACCCCAGAAGTGTTTTTTGTTGCTAAATCTCTCTGAAAAGGTCACATTTAACTTGTTTTGTATCAATCTTGATACAGGGTACTTATTATATGTTGTTTGGATTCCTAAAGCTTTTAGTCTACCAACCCATCATTCAAGGGTGGTTTTCAATAAGTAATTTTTTTTTTTGACGGACACAATCATTTACACTTCTTTACTGTGTTCAATCTGAATTTACTTTAAAATAAAAACATATATATTGATTCTGACACTTCTACATCCAACTCACAGGTGTAACCTTGCTTTGAGAAAAAAGATGATTAATGTAACCCTTTTAGAAGGGAAGATATGGTCATTTGTTCTGGGAATGTCATTTTCGAGGCTGAGACATGAAAAACAGGCTCGGGGTTTAACTTAAAGGGGTTCTTGTTATGCTTTTGGGGGTTTCCCTTTCCTGTAGTATGTTATATAGGTTTTCTTGCATGTGAATGGTCTGCAAAGGCTAAAATCCCTAATGTTCCTCCAGAAGGAGTTGCTCTCCCACACACAGGTCAACATTCACTGATGTTTTCGGTGTCCGGGCCTCATGCACATTGAGCCCAGGTCTGTTGGTCAACACACACACACACACACACACACACACACACACACACACACACACACACACACACACACACACACACACACACACACACACACACACATACACACACACACGCACACACACACACCCACACACACCCACACACACACACACATACACACACACACGCACACACACACACCCACCCACACCCACCCACCCACACACACACACACACACACACACACACACACACACACACACACACACACACACACACACACACACACACACACACACACACACACACACTTTGTCCCTCCCCCTGGACAGGGAGCTTTATTCTCAGCAGTGAAGCTGCTGTTCAGTGGACGTTTGATCATGTCTGGACTGCAGGGTGTTGGACTGCTGCTGCTGTGGGGTAGCGCCTGCCTGGGGCCGCCCGGCCTGGTCCGGGGGGCTCTGGTCATTTCTGGAGACCAAGTAGCTCTGCAGGTAACTTTTTGTAACTTTTTTGTACTCTGAATTTATCTTAAATTACATTGTTTTACCAACATAAGCTATCAGTTCATCAGCTGGTTCATTATTTTGTCACTAATCGGTTTTCTTATGAATAATCTCTTTATCACCAACACTGCTACTTTGGAAATCCTTGGTTTTACAATTAATATAATGTATTTCTGATGAACTGGTCCTTATATTCTGGCACCATGTTGGTTCACCCTGGCATATTTGTATTTCAGGAGCCAAGTGGCGCTGCCAAATCACTGCAGGTACTTTTCAGAAACTGTTTAGAGAAAGAAAGCCCTTTCATAATATGGTGAAAACATTGTGCAAAAGTTGGATCTTTCTTAATTAACATTAATCATTCTTCCATTTTCTAAAATCCCAAAATAATCACATTTTTTCTCTGTTTGTTTTTTTGTTCCAGAAAAGAAGTACAAATGAGGACATGGTAAGAAAATGTTTGATTCTCTGTTAATACTAATACTGATAAAGATATATATTCAGTTCAATATAACTTCATGTACTGCTGTAAAGACGGTATACAACGGCTTAGCAACCACAATGTCTAAATCAAACATTTAAAATACAACTATTAATGATACTATACTGCACCCACACTACCTCGCTGGTTACATATATTGACATATATCATTTCTACTGCTGATATATATATATTTATTGTTTCTTATTATTTTTTTCTTCTACGTGTTTATTATTACAATTTATTATATTTTCAATGCATGTGTAACACCTGTAAAAAAAATCCCAATTTGGGATGAATGAATCTTATGCTATATTATAAATGAATGCAAGCAAATATGTAAGAAGAAAATCTCGGAAAAAAAAATATGACGCTGTACAAAATCAAAAGCAGAGGAAATAAAATACTTGAGTTTAGAAAATAAATATACAAGCAGGTTACACATAGCGACAGCTTGAAGGAAGCATTGGCAATTAACAATAAATGTGCTCATATAGGTTCAATATGTTCCTTACAATCAACCAAAAATTATTATAAAAAACTAAACTGACTGAAAAGGAGTTTAGTGACTCACACACACACTCCCAAAGTGGAATCAGTGACATAATGTTCTCCAAACATTTTCTCTGGCACCAATCAGGGTGTCATGCTGTGGTCTGGACCCATAGCTGAAAAAACAGTATTGGAGTAATTGACTGTATAAAAAATGCTACTGGATGTGTGAAGTGCTCTCCTTCACTGGCGTTTCAACTTCACCTTAATCTCTCCCTCCCTCTCTGTCTGTCTCAGGTGGAGGTGTACAGTGTGAGGCTGGACTGCACCGTGATGTCTCGTTTCGCCCACACTGTCATGACCTCCAAGGCTCTGAACAGAGCTAACTCCTCCCAGGAAATCTTCTTCGAAGTGGACCTTCCCAAAACCGCCTTCATCGCCAACTTCAGCATGTCAGTCTGTCTCCACTCACACTTGCATTATGACCATTTCTGTGTTGCAGTATGTATCCCTGCTTCCTCCTTATGTTCATATTTCTATTTTGTGCCTCTACTGTGACATGTTTATATACTTTAAAGGTCCCATGTCATGGCCATTTCTACTGATCATAATTCCATTGTTGAGGTCTACTAAAATGTATACTGTACAATTTTCCAAACTCACATTGGTTTCTCATACAGCATCTCTATATAGTATGTGTATTCACTCTGTCCTAAACGGCTTGTTGGAGCTCCTGCCCCCCCCCCCCCCCCCCCTCCCTGTGAGCCCAGTGTGCTCCGATTGGTCAGCTCGGCCACTCTGTTCTGATTAGTCAACCACCAGAGAGGCTCCGCCCATGTCTAACAGTGCTTTTTTTTACAATGGCGTCGGTACAGCCGTATATGTTATACGCTAACTAACCGAACTGTACCTACAACTGTTGTTATTTGTGGTGCACTTGTGGAAACTGCGCCATGATGCCTACCGAAGTGGAAAACGTCTGTTGCAAAGAAATTAGAAAGGTGGCCTAGCTGACAGTTACTACATTATGTAGCCAGCTAGATGAAAACAGTAGCACACAACATTATATGCCAAGATATACACCATACACACCCCACACCCTGCAGAACCTCCATAACATGTACAGATTCAATTATATACCTTTGAGGCATAGAACGGAAGAAGAGTAAGTTATTTGTACCTGTAATAAACTACTACTGTGTTAGATGAAAAATCAAATCATGGTTTGCTTTATATGAATGATATGTTATAGGAGCAAATAATTCAGGGAGGAAAGGCTACTAAGTATTTCCATCAAACTTTATTTTTAGAAATGTACAAAATGAACATGTGTAAATATACATATATGCACTGTATATCATCCATTCCTCCCCTTATAGGGGTTTTCGGCATCTTGCCTATCGCAGCTTTGTAAGTTGGTGCTGTGGCTTTTTAGGACGAGGCATCAGAGTGGTCATCCCGTCATGTGTTGTCCGCCGGATACGCCAGGAGTTTCCTGATCTGGCTGGACGAAATCAAATGCAAATCACAAAATATTAGAGAAACTTAGTTGTTTTAGGTTCGTTAGCTTGCCAGCTAGATTAATATGCTAACCTACTTTTGCTAGTTGTTCAGTGTAATATGCCAACCTACTATGAACAACAGCTAGTGGTTCATATTAGGCTAGCAAGAACATGTTTACATGTTTATCTTTTAAATTGACAAACATCATATGTGTAATTCGTGGCACAGTTCAAACGGGATCGAAAGATAATCTTTCTCTCTCCATTGACTTCAATACATAATTTTTCCGAAATAAGGTCCCATGGAGGTCCACCGGAAAGGGAGGGACTTCGCCACTCTATCTATATATGTTCGGCTGGCAGAGGGTGCGGCCATAGCTCTGGGCGTGGCTACTGGGTATCCCTACGTCACGATACCCAGGAAGAAAACATTGGAAAATGAGAAATCTCCAACGAGGCGTTTTGGGAAGGTGTTAGAGTTTACTCCCTACAGGGTTTACTTTGAGGGTTTTTGACTCTGCAGACCGTTTACATGCCTAAAAACCTTCATAACACACAAGGGGACGGGATATAACCGGAAAAGCATGACATGGGATCTTTAATGTTGCTGCTGCACCTCTTTCACCTTCTGTCTGAAACCAGAGCCCAGTCTGCTCTGATAGGTTAGCTGGCTGGCTCTGTTGTGATTGGTCAACCGAAGTAAACAAAGGAGTCCAAAGGAGGAGTTTCGGGCAACTTTGGAATTTTTTCCTTTGACACACTACAGGACAAGGAAAACCCCAAAAAAACATAAAGGGCCCCATTAAGATGTTTTTTCTTAATGATACAGTAAGTTGACTTTGTTCTCTACCTTTCTTCCTCACAGGGAAATCGATGGTCAGGTGTACGTTGGCGATATAAAGGAGAAAGAGAAAGCTAAGAAACAATATGAGAAGGCTGTTTCCTCTGGAAAGACTGCTGGATTGGTGAAGTGAGTCAATCAAGATGAACAACACATAAAAACCCAGACGTGGAAGAACTACTTAGATCTTGTTCTTAAGTAAAAGATAAAACTGCAACAGTGTAGAAATACTATTACAAGTACAAGTCCTGCATTCAAAATGTTACTTAGGTAAAATTACAGAAGTTTTAGCATCAGCCCATACTTAAAGTACAAAAAGTACTCAATAAGCAGAATGGCCAACTTCAAAATAATGTATTATAATTATTGTTGCATTATTTTGTTTGTTGTAGCAGGTAAACATGGAGCATATGTTATAACCTTATAGTCGTCAACCTTACCTCTGAATTGTGGAGTAAATGTATGTGTAGCAGGAAAAGCAATTGCCCAAGGTAAAGTACAGGTACCTCATATTTGTACTTAAGTATTTAAATCAATCTACTTATTGCATAAACCCAGAATAAAATACATTTAAAAAAATGATCATACTGTATTTGTGTACTGTAGCATGGGTTAACATTATAGGCTGTCAATGATGTCTGGGTCATTACAGGGCTTCAGGAAGAAAGATGGAGAAGTTTTCAGTGTCTGTCAACATCGCAGCTGAAAGTAACGTGACGTTCATTCTGACCTACGAAGAGCTCCTTCAGAGGAAGCTGGGCCGGTATGAGATTCTGACCCGAGTTAAACCCAAACAACGGGTCCAGGAGTTTCAGGTGAATCCATTTTCATGTTCACTTCACTGTCTCTTTAAGATTTCAAATACAGGAAATGAGTGGTTTACCTTACAAACAATCTCTGTTTCTGTGTTTGCCTGTGTGGAGACAGATTGTGACCAACATCTATGAGCCTAAGGGTATTTCTTATGTGGATGCCCATGCAACCTTCCTCTCCAATGAGCTGCTCCCCCTGGTGGATAAACGCGTCACAGACAATAAGGTACGACCACAGACCTCGAAAGAAGTTGTCTCTGATGATGATACTCAAACTTCTTCCAAAGATTTAGAGATAAGCTAAATTGGTTGTATTTGTTCCCATGTTCAGGCCCACATCTCTTTCTCACCAACTATGGAGGAACAGAGGAAGTGTCCAGATTGTGAAGGAACTCTCATCGACGGAGATTTTCTCGTCACGTATGACGTGAACCGAGCAAAGAGCCAGTGGGACATTCAGGTCAGCTGTCAGAAATATTGTTCTAGTGAATTAGCAGAAAACAATAATAAGAGCTAACATATTTAATATAGAAAAAAAGAGTGGCAACATTTTAAAAAGCTAAGTAAACATGTTAAGGTGTTGTGATATTATAGTATGTGTGTGTGTATTGCACAATATTGCAACAGTCTGTGTTGCGTGGGGCCTGAAGGCTGAATTGTACAATTTAAATTAATGCATGAATCTGTTGCCCAACAACATGAATTACGCAGCCCTGAGATGAAAGTGAGAAAACTCTTTCCTCTGTTTGTGAGGTAAGAATATGTTTTCGTTGGTTTATTCTTTACTTTTTCCTCTATGAAAACAAGTAGGGAACATTATATTGGCCCTAAGAGGCTTACAAAATCACCACTACCCCATGTTCTTAATAAGATGGGGTAGTTGAGATTGTGTATGTCTTTTGTCTTAAAATGTGTGTCAACCATAATTATGTATCACACTTGGTTTAAGAGAACAAACAAAATACACGTATGCACATGTAAAAAAAAAGGCCTTGACTTTTTTCCACGTGTTTTCCAAAATTAGATTTGAAAAAAGGATCACCAGATTTTTAAAATCATTTTCCTCTCAGGGTTTCGGTATAAAATGAGTCAATGAGATATATATATATATATATACTAATTATTATCTTGCCTTGTCACTCTTATGAGTGCACTTCTGCTCTTTATTGATTCTCTCCTTCAGATTGTGAACGGATACTTTGTGCACTTCTTTGCTCCCCCTGACCTGCCCAGAGTCCCAAAGAACGTTGTGTTTGTGATTGACAGGAGTGGATCAATGCATGGAACAAAGATGGCACAGGTGGATGACTGTTCAGTATTTCAATGTCTTTCTGATATTTGAATGGCCACATGCTTACAATTTGCCCTCTGACAATCCTTTATAGACACGGGAAGCTATGCTGGCCATCCTCAAAGACCTCCACGAGGACGACCACTTTGCCATCATCCAGTTTGATGACTCAATCGACTCTTGGAAAGAGTCACTGACCAAAGCAACCAAGGAAAACCTGGATGAAGCGATGAAATATGTCAGCAGGATAGTGCACAGCGGATGTAAATAGAAAACAACAATAAACAACTGACACTAGCTTATAAGCTTACATTTCCTCTTAACTCCATAAATAGTGAAACTCACCGTCATACTTTACATTTTTACAATTTCTTGTGTTTTTTTCTAGCAACCAATATCAACGATGCAGTGTTGAGAGGCGTGAACATGCTGGTCAAAGACAGGCAGGAGGAAAAACTCCCAGAGAGGAGCATCGATATGATAATTTTACTCACTGATGGGATGCCAAACGCTGGTGAGCGTGCAGAGTGTGTGCATAGGATATACTGTGTGTTGTGTTTCTACACATTTAATTGATGTTCTTTGTATTCAGCATTCAACACCTGCATGTTTTATCTACGTTTGCAGGAGTGTCTAACATTGGGGAAATCCAGACAAATGTGCACTCTGCCATGGGAGGAAACATGTCTCTGTTCTGTCTTGGATTCGGAAATGATGTGGAATACTCCTTCCTGGATGTGATGAGCAAACAAAACAAGGGAATGGCCCGCAGGATCTATGAGGGTTCAGATGCAGCCGTACAACTCCAGGTACAGGCTCAAATCTATAAAACACGTTTGAGCCGTTAATGCAGTTCTTGTGGAGATTCAAAAGGTTTTATTTTCATATAAAAAATAGCTACAGCATTGTCTCGAACGAGCTGAGAATCAAAATGCAACACACGGGAAACCAGGGGACATCGGTAACCAGCTTTATTATAAAATGTTTCAACTGAAAAGTTCTGGTATGAGACAAACCGGCAGACAGTAGGCAAAGGGCTGGTCGGGGACAGGCGAGAGTTCCAGGAGTAGGCAAGACGGGAGACGCAGGTACAGGCAGGGTCAGGGGGCAGACGAGGCAGAATAATCCAGGTACAGGCTGGGACAGACGAGGTCGAAACCGGGAGAGCAATCTGGAGGTAATGCGGGAAAAGAACTGCATGCTGCGAAGTACGATCTGGCCCTGAGGTGAGAGTGAAGAGGGCCTATAGTGGAGCTGATGGGTGTAACAGAGTGTGAGAGAGAAACAGGGTGTGACTACCAGGTGACTAAGGTGGCTGAGAAATGCTAATGCAGAAAATAGCTAAGTGAGGGAGCAGACTGTGACAAGCGTAGTGGTTGGCAACATACAATATACGTAATACATTAAAGAAATAAGGATGTCAAATAGTGCAATAAATATAGTGCAAGTTATACAATGGTGCAGTTAAAATGCAGGGATAAGTAAACTCATGTAATAATAAAATAACATAGAACAGAGTGTGAAATTATGAAATAGCTACGTTACATTCTTCCCCAGTGATGTAATCACTGTTTTGGATTAGATTATAGTAAAACAGGACACGGGGCTCTTGAGTGGGCCGAAACGCCGACAGGCCATGGGAACTGGAGCCTGAAGCATGGAGGCTGGGGCTCGGGCTGCTTGGTAGCCTCGAAAGGGTCCTGGACAGGAGCAGGAAAGGGGGCAAAAGCAAGGGCTGACTCCAGACTGAAGTTCATTGTACCCAACACGCCTGACGTATAGTGTCAGTGTGACTGGCAGGTTGGGAAATGGGAGGCATGGGGCTAGCAAATCTAATACACTATAATGAGATGACATATTTGTTCCAGGGTTTCTATGAGGAGGTGGCCAGCCCTCTGCTCTTGGAGGTGGACCTGCGTTATCCTGAGAACGCAGTGGACTCCCTGACGACTAACCACTACAGTCAGCTGTTTAAACGGCTCAGAGATCGTGGTGGCAGGTCGACTGACGGACAACGACCTGGACAACTTCATGGTGGAAGTGTTCGCTCAGGGGGTGAGGAGAAGGAAATGTTGGACATTTAGAGACACTGGAAAGATGTTGTGCGTTTATTACCTATTTATTACTTTTAATATGATTTCTCCTGCTTCTAGTTTGATGAGGACTTTAAAGTGCAGGGCCAGGCCAGTGTTGAGGATTGGGACGTGTTGTACCCAGATGAGGAATACATCTTTGGGGATTTCACAGAGCGTCTGTGGGCCTACCTCACCATCCAGCAGCTACTGGAGACAAGGTCTGTTTGAGTCAATTCACTCAAACTGAGACCTGAATCACTTTAGCTTTTAAATATGTATTTACCATTAGTCTCATGAACATTTTTGTTATTGATACTTTGTCTGTGTTGTGTGAGAGCTTGTATACATTTCAGTGAGGTCGTGCTTTTGGAAGGTTTTGGGTTTGGTATGTATCCTTTGGCAAGATAATTCATTAAGTTGCTCCCGACAGCATGGACTACGGTGTGTGAATGTGACGTTAGCTTCCTTGAGCAGGTGGTACCGTGAATGAAGACTTGTATATGTAACACACTTTGATGAATCGTAAAGACTGAATAAAGCGCTATATAAATACAGTCCACTTACCATGTTGTTATTCTGAATGCGGTGTGAACTTTACTATATTTTCCTTCTTGCAGCAAGAGTGGTACCCCAGAGGAGAAATCCAACGCCAGTGCCAAGGCGCTGGACATGTCTCTGCAATACAGCTTTGTCACGCCTCTCACCTCCATGGTGGTCACCAAGCCTGACACTGAGGATGGACCAGACAGCCCTTTCATTGCAGATAAACTGACTGAGGGTAAGGTGGGGAAAAGAGGGTTTAATTTTGGCGCATTTCCACTGCAGGCCTCGCTCGGTTTGGTTAGGCCTTATTAGGCCCGGCTCACTTTAATGCTGCGCTTCCATTACAGTTTAGGAACTGGGGTAGTTACTATAGTAACGCAGTGTAGGCGGAGCCGTGACGTCATCTTCAATGAGCGCCCCAGAAAAACAACACAGCCGTTAGCTGTTAGCACTCAGAGCTCACAGCTCTTCACTTCATATCTGTTCAGAAACTAGACAACAGTTAAACAAGTACAAACCACAGACTGCCTGTGTCATGGCGAATACAGTCGCTGGTTTATTTATGTCTGTATAGGCCGTTGTTGTGAGTGTGGACGGTCGGAGCATATATAACGTTAGCTTAGCCAAGCTCCATTTAGAAAACACGCATTTTAAAAGGGTTTTTCGCCTGCCGTCTGTCTGCAGACTTGTCAAAGCATTAATTCATGGTTTTTACTAACCGGTATTAGTATGTTGTTACTTCGGCATCATTTTGAAACGTGTATTACAATTAAATCACGGTCAAATATGTTCATCTTGTTGTAGTTGTAGCCCCCTTGCCAGCGATTCTCTCTCTAGTTTAGCATACTCAGCCCGACTCAGCCTGGTTGTTCCTGGCCCTAGAACCACGATTTATGGGGCCAAAAAAAACTGTGAATTAGGACCCGCTAGCCGGTACTAGGCCAAGTGGAAACGCAACCAAAAACGGGCCCCGCACGGCACGGCAGGTTTAGCGAGCTACCCGCTGCAGTGGAAACGCGCCAAAATAGGCCAACCTCACATGGCTGCTAGGAATCTACAAACAAAACATGACCTTAAATCATTCTCAAGCATCACTGACTATTAGTTTTTACTCATTGTGTTTGAAATGTGAATTTTTTACAGAGCAAAGACAAAAGGAAGAACGAGTTGGTAAGCCAGTATTTATAACATTATATTCATTGACTTAAGTGAATTCACTGTAGGCTATTGATTTAAAACTTTTTTTTTGTTACTGTCTCTAGGATATCAAAGACATCCACAGGTTGCACATGTCCTCCGACCTGTTTCAAATTATTACCATTCAACACCCATATATTTAGGTAAGTACATTTGTAGCAATGGCAGCTGCAGATCTTGGGATGGCAATGTCAGTCTGTCTGTTAGTCTATATTCAAAACTATTAAATAAATTGACAATACATTCTGGACAAACATTATTGTCCTCAGAGGATGATGTCTTTGTTTGTTTGTAGCCTTTATTTAACCGGGTGAAAGCCCCTTGAGATCAAAAGATCTCTTTTTCAAGGGTGATCTGACTTTGTTAAAGGTAGGGTAGGTAAAAGTGGAGAAACCAGCTTGAGTAAGCTAGAATTTGAAAGTACACAACCGAAAAAAATCTGCCCCTTCCTTCAGACTTCCTTACGCGCACATGACCAATGAGGGCACAAGATAAGTTTGTGCACAGATGGAAGGCTGACAGTTATCTGCCGCGGATCGGGGCAGATAACTGGACTTGCTTTTACAGCCAAGGCTTCCACAGATTACATATTTGTATATATTTATTGTCAAAGCATTTAATTTATTCATTGCTATCGGGATGTTAAGAGTATTCCATGGAATAATAACAAAAAGTGTTTCTGAAGTGAATTACCTACCCTACCTTTAATAGGCGCTTTCACACCGAAGTATTTTCCCCTTTTAGTTCCGATAGTTCCTGGGCCTGCTAGAGAGCAGTTACTTTCCTGGGGAGAAAAAAGCTCCAATTTCTGATTGGCTGGGCGAACTACGCCCCGTAAAACTCGGAAAAGATTTGTGAAGTGTAGAAGCAAACACAGTAGTGGTGGCTTAAAGCCCACCTCTGCTCCGCGCCGTCCGTTTAGATGAGCCTGGTCAGATTAATAAAAGAAGGAGTTCAAAACACCGGCATAAAAGTTATAACAATAATCTGATTTTAATGGTAAAAAACACAATACGAAATACAGAGTGCCCTGTAACAGAGCACTCCGGGCTCCCCGCTCTACTGCCGTGCGATACAGATATCGGGACCAGCCAGTCAGAAACAGGGGGCATTTTGCATGAATAAACAACAGTATATATGGACATATTTGGGGTGGAGCGTCACTTCACTTCCTTCTTGCACCTGAGTTCACTCCTTTAGTTTCCCAAGGAAGATTTCACACAAACTCTATTCTTTCCCAGACAACCAAACATTGTACACAGATATATTGGTACCTTACTTCTGAACAGAGTGTGAGTAGACAACGGCAGAGTCAATCTTTATCTTCCACCTAACTTCACTCCTTTAACTTCCCAAGGAAGGTTTCACACAAACTATTCTTTCCCAAACAATCAAACATTGTACAAAGATATATTGGTATCAAACATTGTACACAGATATATTGGTGCTTGAGATTATATTGGCCCCCAGAAAGAACCTTGAACAGAACATGTGTGTGTGTGTGTGTGTGTGTGTGTTTGAGGAGGTGTGTGTGTGTGTGTGTGTGTGTGTGTGTGTGTGTGTGTGTGTGTGTGTGTGTGTGTGTGTTGATATATGGGTCAGTGAGTGTAAGTGAGAAGGTTTATATATATAGGATTACTTTAAAACAGTCCCAAATAATACATGTTCACTTCAATACAGTTCAAGATAATACCTGTTTACTTTAATACAGTTTAGAACAATATATGTTTACTTTAGAAGCAGCCATTGTATTTGCTGGCATTATCATTATTAGCATTAGCCCCGCGCACCAACGGAGAGAGAATAACTTATTGGCAACACAAAAAAAAACATGGGAGCGGTGGAGTGATCAGGAGGTGTCGGCGTTCTGGCGAAGGAGCGTCCACACTACAGCTTACTCGGAAAGGCTTCGCCAACTCCAGGTACTTCCGGCCGGGGACGTTGTTTGCGGCCTGCCAGTAAATCCAAAGCAGAAGAAGAAGAAGTGACGTCAGCGGCTTCATTTGCGTAATCTTCCCTCAGGGGCTTATTCCGGTGTGAACGCGATCTGTACTTAGTTCCATGGGGGGTGCTAAGTGCTGGGAACTAAGTACGGCAAAGTACTTGGCTGACTTTTCATTTAGTGCCACTATCAGGCCAAAACCTTTACGCTTGCATTGAGACATCTTATCGTTATTTTGAGTATTTTGTTTATCGTTAACAAGCTAATATTAGCATGCTAACTTGCTTAACTGAAATGGTCAACATGATAGGCTAAACATTACACCTGCTTAACATATAACATAAAATGTTAGTAGCCTATTGTGATTGTGACCATGTTAGCATGCAGCTATTAGCATTTAGCTCAATGCACTGCTGTGCACAGCCTCACAGAGCTGCTAGCATAGCTGTAAACTAGCATAGCCTTAGCTGCTAGCATAGCTGTAAACTATATTTTTTGTTTATTACTGGTATCTTTAAACTCTGTTGTCCCCTACAGTGGATGGAGATCCTCATTTCTTGATTGAGCTTCCTGAAAGGGACGACGCGCTGTGCTTCAACATTAACAACAAACCAGGAACCATTTTCAACCTGGTCAGAGACCCAATACCAGGTCCGCCCTAAGTCCTGATAATCATCATGACTTTTAAACACCATACTAGAAATATTATCTGCAGACCTTCTTTTTCTCTTTTCATAAATGTTGAAGTAGTAAATCTGCATTTGAGAAACAAGTGCTTCAATCCTCGTTTTTTCCTCAGGTATTTTGGTCAATGGTGAGACCATCGGAGAGAAGATGATTCCCCCTGATGGTCAAATTAACACCTACTTTTGGCGTTTTGGCATCGTCCACCAGTCTCTGGGGGTGAGGCTGGAGGTGAGCACTCAGGACATCGTGGTGCTCCAGGACGGCAAACAGGTCAAACTGCTGTGGTCTGATACAGCTTCTGTCAAAGGAACCAAGTAAGAGTCTGCACCATCACATTGTGTTCTCCTTCAGTGAAAGAGAACTATCCTCCTCCTACATGAGTTAAATGAAGTATACCATCCAGTTTAGGAGAAATAACTGGCAACTTCCTCTTCTTATTTCACCTCCAGTGTGGATCTTCTCTTGACCAAGGATCGCAGCCTAACGGTGACTCTAAAGGATTCGGTCAAGTTTGTCGTCCTGCTCCACAAAGTGTGGGCAAAGCATCCGTATCATCGGGACTACTTGGGTTTCTACACCCTGGACAGCCACCTCCTGTCCCCTCTTGTTCACGGCCTGTTAGGTACAACATGACACACATCAGAGAATAGATGCATGGTTTATAGTTTAATACCAGGTCAAGATAAGTGATGGGTATTGCATTTCTGAACATACTTTGGTTTCTCCTCAGAGCAGACCAAATATAAAAAAGATAATGATAAGATAAATTGACACCAACAAAATCAGTCAACCCATGGATGTGTTTCCATAATATGTGTTGCTGTGTTTTATGATTGGTCTGATATGGTGCACATGGTAACTAATAATTATCAACATGTAAAGGTTACACATTGCATTGCCAGCTCAGGTAGAATTGTACCTTATCCTGCAACCGGAAAAATATTATACAATATAAAAAGGTCAGTGAAAGACATTAAAGTGGCTAAAATTGGTACGGTTTATCAAATGACTTCACTGTTTTGGACTCTCCCACCTCTTGTTGTTTTTTTATTTTTAATAGGGGGTGGGATACAGGGCCAAAATACCTTTATTTTAAAATGATATTTACTTGAAATGGTGATTTGTCTTGCAGGTCAGTTCTACCATGGGATTGAATATGAGGTGTCAGATCTGCGTCCGGGGGAAGTCCCGGAAAAACCGGACGCCACCATGTATGTGAAAGGCCAGGAGCTCAATGTGACCAGGTACGCTGCATGCATTAACCCACGCCTCATCTCAGTGGGGGAGAGTCAGCATTCAATGAGTGTTTAAAAATGAATACATCGATGTTGCTATATACATGCACTTAAGATATAATTTGGTGTACATTTCTGTCCACAGAGGCTGGCAGAGAGACTTCAGGAAGGATGTGAAGAATGGAGAAAATGTTCCCTGCTGGTTCGTTCACAGTAACGGAACAGGCCTCATCGATGGAGATGCAACAGACTACATTATTTCAGGCCTTTTTAAAACTGTATAAAAACAGGTTAGGCTACTCAATGTCCATCAAATAAATAATAATTCATACAATAACAAATATGCCTGTTTTACACCATGGCAAACATACTTCATTCACAGCATTGTATAGAACGTTTCACAGTTTCTATCAGTGTAATTCTGGGTCTTATAAAAATGGACACTATCACAAAAAAGTGTGAGGTGGGATAAACCTCAATAAATTGTACTGAAATTAATGGGACACTTTTCTTAATGATTGACTAGAGCTGGATTTCTTTATATCCTTTTCTGTTTTTCAAAAGATCTATTTGAAAATGTTTGATAGTTTTACTGTAGAGTGTTACAGTATATAGTTTTCTGTGCATGTAAATGGTCCGCAAAGGCTAAAATCCCAACGTTCCACACTGGTGCACCCTGCTTTTTGTATCGTAGTTTAAATGTTTGCTGAGTTTTTGTTTTTTTACAATCTGAACATTAGCGAAAACTTAAAATCTAGTAGGAAGGACGCGTTTTCTATAACATTTATCTGCAAAGATACCAGTTGATACCAGGCGAATTTCCTTGTAAATTAGGCCTTATAGTAGGCTATATAGACCACTAGTGAAACTATCATGTTGCTATGTTTTGAAGGCTATGACTGTAAGGATATTGCTACACCGTGACATTGCATAAAGGCTACATATTGTAGCCTACGTAAAGGCTGAGAGTGCATATACCACCACTCTTTACTCTATAATCTAAAAAACTCAAAACCCAGTCAGAACTCGGTCAGAATAAAGATCAGTATGGTAAAAAGACTGATGTGTTAGGACCAGGTTAGGACCAGGGGTTATTGGGCGGGCCTGTCCGGGGCTAATCCCGGCACATAGGACGATG
Organism: Gymnodraco acuticeps; assembly: GCF_902827175.1. Lineage (NCBI taxonomy): Eukaryota > Metazoa > Chordata > Actinopteri > Perciformes > Bathydraconidae > Gymnodraco > Gymnodraco acuticeps. The sequence continues at coordinate 3,163,950 of NW_022989983.1, read as the reverse complement.
CTCTGACGTCATCACCCTCGCACATTTGCCATCTTTACAAAAAACGATATATATGTTTTTCTTAATATAGACTATATTTAGGGTCGATATGTGTTGACTTCACTTTAAAATAGCAGATCTCTGTGACCGGATATAGTTTGTTCGGCTTATTGTGTCTCTTCCTCCTCCTCCGTGCAGAGAGTGAGACTGCAGCGGTGTGTGTGTGTGTGTCAAAAATATGCCCCCCCCCCCCCTTCAAACAGAGTCCCCCCACATATCAAATCCTAATGTAACCCCTGGTTAGGACTCCACACAAACACATACATGAGCTCTTGCTTATATAATATAACACCATCCACACCCAACCCCCCCCCCCCCCCTTGCTACTCTTGCACAACCCCCCACCCAAAACGGCTCCGTCGGTGTTCAGTGGAGTGAGGACGGGGACGGAGACGGCCCTGGGGAAGCCTGCTGCTGCCAAAGCTCCTGGAGCCAGTGTGTTCAGAAAGTAGACAAGAGCACTGAAGAAAACACACTGTATGATCTCATGGTGATGCTGCGTATTTAATATAATAAAGAAGGATTTGAGAGGTAAATGATTTAACTTTATGCCAGGTGTGTTGACTTTACTGCTATGTTAACAGTTTTTGTACTTTGTTATTTGTGTAGTGCATCAGACTTGGCTTGGATTCATGTGGCTGATGCTCTGAAGGAGTTGTGAAATGTATTTATGTTTGTTGAAACATTTGATTTCTTCTTTTTTTAAACTGACATTTTTCCCAAATAAATAATTTCCCCCTGTATCCCCATGTATTACATTTTATTTGGAAGTAAATTATAAAAAAGAGGTTAATTTCTATGAAAAAATTGTAAACCTGATCAAGTAAACTGGTCAACTTGATCAACTAAATTCCTGCTAGATTATGTTTGCAAGCATAATAAGGCTAAATACATAGCGTCATCAGTGAGAGCACATAGCTGCTTTTAGCCCAAGTATACAAATAATATTGTTTGTTTATATGTTTACATGAGATAAATATGCTGACCCAAGTTAAATCTAAGCAATGTATTACTGACACTCAAAGGTGCTCTGTGGTCATGTTGTCCCGGTATCACATCACAACGCTCTGATTCATCTACATGCAAGAGTTTGCCTGATTTTCTACACTATTCTACTGTCTGCTTGCTGGTAAATGTGAAAGGACACAAACACACACTTACAGTAAGTGAAACAAGTGGTTGAGGGAAAGAGACTGGCAAAAGAGCAGAAAAGTGAGGGCTGAATGAAGCAAACATAGACAGCATTTTAGTAAATGTATTTATTTTACTACACATAACAGGGAGCATCACATATATCTAGCTGCTATAGTAACTATAGTAGACATAATGTACCTATCACTAATAAACCGGTCTTAAGGATTGGTGTTGGCAAACTTACCTGTTAAGCCCCAAAGACACTGTGTCTCAGGGCATCTTAATATTTAAGAACCTAATGTGTCATACCAGATTAACGGGAAGAATCTCAGCTAACTGACGATACAAACCATTTTTACCAAAACAAAACACAAGTCCCATAAGTAACATCTAAATGACCCCTGAGCGAAAGATGCTAACACACTTTGGCACAGAACTCAAGATAAAGATACCCTTATTACTTATCGTAACTGCATATACATATCCGATTAAAGCTGAGGTACCACAGATTATTTAGGTATATAGTATCATCACTGAGCGATCCGAACTCGCGACAGGCAAACACAGACATCACAACACGTATACCTTTACAGAGCTTTTACGGGAGATCGTCTCACCGTAGCTGTCAATCTGATCAAAAGACGTGTTCAATGGCATTAAAACGAGAAAAAAACGCGGCTGAATCGGTTAATCCAAAGGTTGATAATGTGTCTGTCGCTTTGAAAAAAATATTTATAATCCATAATTCCATTTTTATGTAAAAATCGGAAAGTAAAAGTTAGCTGCTAATGGCAGAGTTATCGCAGCTTCCGGTTTTGGCTATGCGTCACTCACACTCCTTATTTGGTAATGTGTGTGTGTATGTGGGAGTTCCCCTCGATTCCATTGGCTCTGACGGTTAGAAAGAGATGTCAATCATCAAAATCGACCAAGGGGGAAAATCCACCCAAATGACCCCAGAAGTGTTTTTTTTTTGTTGCTAAATCTCTCTGAAAAGGTCACATTTAACTTGTTTTGTATCAATCTTGATACAGGGTACTTATTATATGTTGTTTGGATTCCTAAAGCTTTTAGTCTACCAACCCATCATTCAAGGGTGGTTTTCAATAAGTAATTTTTTTTTTTTGACGGACACAATCATTTACACTTGTTTACTGTGTTCAATCTGAATTTACTTTAAAATAAAAACATATATATTGATTCTGACACTTCTACATCCAACTCACAGGTGTAACCTTGCTTTGAGAAAAAAGATGATTAATGTAACCCTTTTAGAAGGGAAGATATGGTCATTTGTTCTGGGAATGTCATTTTCGAGGCTGAGACATGAAAAAACAGGCTCGGGGTTTAACTTAAAGGGGTTCTTGTTATGCTTTTGGGGGTTTCCCTTTCCTGTAGTATGTTATATAGGTTTTCTTGCATGTGAATGGTCTGCAAAGGCTAAAATCCCTAATGTTCCTCCAGAAGGAGTTGCTCTCCCACACACAGGTCAACATTCACTGATGTTTTCGGTGTCCGGGGCCTCATGCACATTGAGCCCAGGTCTGTTGGTCAACACCACACACACACACACACACACACACACACACACACACACACACACACACACACACACACACACACACACACACACACACACACACACACACACACACACACCACACACACACCACACACACACCACACACACACCCACCACACACACAACACACACACACACCACACACACACACACACACACACATACCACACACACGCACACACACACACCCACCCACACACACCCACCCACACACACACACACACACACCACACACACACACACACACACACCACAACACACACACACACACACACACACACACACACACACACACACACACAACACCACACACAACACACACCTTTGTCCCTCCCCCTGGACAGGGAGCTTTATTCTCAGCAGTGAAGCTGCTGTTCAGTGGACGTTTGATCATGTCTGGACTGCAGGGTGTTGGACTGCTGCTGCTGTGGGGTAGCGCCTGCCTGGGGCCGCCCGGCCTGGTCCGGGGGGCTCTGGTCATTTCTGGAGACCAAGTAGCTCTGCAGGTAACTTTTTGTAACTTTTTTGTACTCTGAATTTATCTTAAATTACATTGTTTTACCAACATAAGCTATCAGTTCATCAGCTGGTTCATTATTTTGTCACTAATCGGTTTTCTTATGAATAATCTCTTTATCACCAACACTGCTACTTTGGAAATCCTTGGTTTTACAATTAATATAATGTATTTCTGATGAACTGGTCCTTATATTCTGGCACCATGTTGGTTCACCCTGGCATATTTGTATTTCAGGAGCCAAGTGGCGCTGCCAAATCACTGCAGGTACTTTTCAGAAACTGTTTAGAGAAAGAAAGCCCTTTCATAATATGATGAAAACATTGTGCAAAAGTTGGATCTTTCTTAATTAACATTAATCATTCTTCCATTTTCTAAAATCCCAAAATAATCACATTTTTTCTCTGTTTGTTTTTTTGTTCCAGAAAAGAAGTACAAATGAGGACATGGTAAGAAAATGTTTGATTCTCTGTTAATACTAATACTGATAAAGATATATATTCAGTTCAATATAACTTCATGTACTGCTGTAAAGACGGTATACAACGGCTTAGCAACCACAATGTCTAAATCAAACATTTAAAATACAACTATTAATGATACTATACTGCACCCACACTACCTCGCTGGTTACATATATTGACATATATCATTTCTACTGCTGATATATATATATTTATTGTTTCTTATTCTTTTTTTCTTCTACGTGTTTATTATTACAATTTATTATATTTTCAATGCATGTGTAACACCTGTAAAAAAAATCCCAATTTGGGATGAATGAATCTTATGCTATATTATAAATGAATGCAAGCAAATATGTAAGAAGAAAATCTCGGAAAAAAAAATATGACGCTGTACAAAATCAAAAGCAGAGGAAATAAAATACTTGAGTTTAGAAAATAAATATACAAGCAGGTTACACATAGCGACAGCTTGAAGGAAGCATTGGCAATTAACAATAAATGTGCTCATATAGGTTCAATATGTTCCTTACAATCAACCAAAAATTATTATAAAAAACTAAACTGACTGAAAAGGAGTTTAGTGACTCACACACACACTCCCAAAGTGGAATCAGTGACATAATGTTCTCCAAACATTTTCTCTGGCACCAATCAGGGTGTCATGCTGTGGTCTGGACCCATAGCTGAAAAAACAGTATTGGAGTAATTGACTGTATAAAAAATGCTACTGGATGTGTGAAGTGCTCTCCTTCACTGGCGTTTCAACTTCACCTTAATCTCCCTCCCTCTCTGTCTGTCTCAGGTGGAGGTGTACAGTGTGAGGCTGGACTGCACCGTGATGTCTCGTTTCGCCCACACTGTCATGACCTCCAAGGCTCTGAACAGAGCTAACTCCTCCCAGGAAATCTTCTTCGAAGTGGACCTTCCCAAAACCGCCTTCATCGCCAACTTCAGCATGTCAGTCTGTCTCCACTCACACTTGCATTATGACCATTTCTGTGTTGCAGTATGTATCCCTGCTTCCTCCTTATGTTCATATTTCTATTTTGTGCCTCTACTGTGACATGTTTATATACTTTAAAGGTCCCATGTCATGGCCATTTCTACTGATCATAATTCCATTGTTGAGGTCTACTAAAATGTATACTGTACAATTTTCCAAACTCACATTGGTTTCTCATACAGCATCTCTATATAGTATGTGTATTCACTCTGTCCTAAACGGCTTGTTGGAGCTCCTGCCCCCCCCCCCCCCCCCCTCCCTGTGAGCCCAGTGTGCTCTGATTGGTCAGCTCGGCCACTCTGTTCTGATTAGTCAACCACCAGAGAGGCTCCGCCCATGTCTAACAGTGCTTTTTTTTACAATGGCGTCGGTACAGCCGTATATGTTATACGCTAACTAACCGAACTGTACCTACAACTGTTGTTATTTTTGGTGCACTTGTGGAAACTGCGCCATGATGCCTACCGAAGTGGAAAACGTCTGTTGCAAAGAAATTAGAAAGGTGGCCTAGCTGACAGTTACTACATTATGTAGCCAGCTAGATGAAAACAGTAGCACACAACATTATATGCCAAGATATACACCATACATACCCCACACCCTGCAGAACCTCCATAACATGTACAGATTCAATTATAGACCTTTGAGGCATAGAACGGAAGAAGAGTAAGTTATTTGTACCTGTAATAAACTACTACTGTGTTAGATGAAAAATCAAATCATGGTTTGCTTTATATGAATGATATGTTATAGGAGCAAATAATTCAGGGAGGAAAGGCTACTAAGTATTTCCATCAAACTTTATTTTTAGAAATGTACAAAATGAACATGTGTAAATATACATATATACACTGTATATCATCCATTCCTCCCCTTATAGGGGTTTTCGGCATCTTGCCTATCGCAGCTTTGTAAGTTGGTGCTGTGGCTTTTTAGGACGAGGCATCAGAGTGGTCATCCCGTCATGTGTTGTCCGCCGGATACGCCAGGAGTTTCCTGATCTGGCTGGACGAAATCAAATGCAAATGACAAAATATTAGAGAAACTTAGTTGTTTTAGGTTCGTTAGCTTGCCAGCTAGATTAATATGCTAACCTACTTTTGCTAGTTGTTCAGTGTAATATGCCAACCTACTATGAACAACAGCTAGTGGTTCATATTAGGCTAGCAAGAACATGTTTACATGTTTATCTTTTAAATTGACAAACATCATATGTGTAATTCGTGGCACAGTTCAAACGGGATCGAAAGATAATCTTTCTCTCTCCATTGACTTCAATACATAATTTTTCCGAAATAAGGTCCCATGGAGGTCCACCGGAAAGGGAGGGACTTCGCCACTCTATCTATATATGTTCGGCTGGCAGAGGGTGCGGCCATAGCTCTGGGCGTGGCTACTGGGTATCCCTACGTCACGATACCCAGGAAGAAAACATTGGAAAATGAGAAATCTCCAACGAGGCGTTTTGGGAAGGTGTTAGAGTTTTACTCCCTACAGGGTTTACTTTGAGGGTTTTTGACTCTGCAGACCGTTTACATGCCTAAAAACCTTCATAACACACAAGGGGACGGGATATAACCGGAAAAGCATGACATGGGATCTTTAATGTTGCTGCTGCACCTCTTTTCACCTTCTGTCTGAAACCAGAGCCCAGTCTGCTCTGATAGGTTAGCTGGCTGGCTCTGTTGTGATTGGTCAACCGAAGTAAACAAAGGAGTCCAAAGGAGGAGTTTCGGGCAACTTTGGAATTTTTTACTTTGACACACTACAGGACAAGGAAAACCCCCAAAAAACATAAAGGGCCCCATTAAGATGTTTTTTCTTAATGATACAGTAAGTTGACTTTGTTCTCTACCTTTCTTCCTCACAGGGAAATCGATGGTCAGGTGTACGTTGGCGATATAAAGGAGAAAGAGAAAGCTAAGAAACAATATGAGAAGGCTGTTTCCTCTGGAAAGACTGCTGGATTGGTGAAGTGAGTCAATCAAGATGAACAACACATAAAAACCCAGACGTGGAAGAACTACTTAGATCTTGTTCTTAAGTAAAAGATAAAACTGCAACAGTGTAGAAATACTATTACAAGTACAAGTCCTGCATTCAAAATGTTACTTAGGTAAAATTACAGAAGTTTTAGCATCAGCCCATACTTAAAGTACAAAAAGTACTCAATAAGCAGAATGGCCAACTTCAAAATAATGTATTATAATTATTGTTGCATTATTTTGTTTGTTGTAGCAGGTAAACATGGAGCATATGTTATAACCTTATAGTCGTCAACCTTACCTCTGAATTGTGGAGTAAATGTATGTGTAGCAGGAAAAGCAATTGCCCAAGGTAAAGTACAGGTACCTCATATTTGTACTTAAGTATTTAAATCAATCTACTTATTGCATAAACCCAGAATAAAATACATTTAAAAAAATGATCATACTGTATTTGTGTACTGTAGCATGGGTTAACATTATAGGCTGTCAATGATGTCTGGGTCATTACAGGGCTTCAGGAAGAAAGATGGAGAAGTTTTCAGTGTCTGTCAACATCGCAGCTGAAAGTAACGTGACGTTCATTCTGACCTACGAAGAGCTCCTTCAGAGGAAGCTGGGCCGGTATGAGATTCTGACCCGAGTTAAACCCAAACAACGGGTCCAGGAGTTTCAGGTGAATCCATTTTCATGTTCACTTCACTGTCTCTTTAAGATTTCAAATACAGGAAATGAGTGGTTTACCTTACAAACAATCTCTGTTTCTGTGTTTGCCTGTGTGGAGACAGATTGTGACCAACATCTATGAGCCTAAGGGTATTTCTTATGTGGATGCCCATGCAACCTTCCTCTCCAATGAGCTGCTCCCCCTGGTGGATAAACGCGTCACAGACAATAAGGTACGACCACAGACCTCGAAAGAAGTTGTCTCTGATGATGATACTCAAACTTCTTCCAAAGATTTAGAGATAAGCTAAATTGGTTGTATTTGTTCCCATGTTCAGGCCCACATCTCTTTCTCACCAACTATGGAGGAACAGAGGAAGTGTCCAGATTGTGAAGGAACTCTCATCGACGGAGATTTTCTCGTCACGTATGACGTGAACCGAGCAAAGAGCCAGTGGGACATTCAGGTCAGCTGTCAGAAATATTGTTCTAGTGAATTAGCAGAAAACAATAATAAGAGCTAACATATTTAATATAGAAAAAATAGTGGCAACATTTTAAAAGCTAAGTAAACATGTTAAGGTGTTGTGATATTATAGTATGTGTGTGTGTATTGCACAATATTGCAACAGTCTGTGTTGCGTGGGGCCTGAAGGCTGAATTGTACAATTTAAATTAATGCATGAATCTGTTGCCCAACAACATGAATTACGCAGCCCTGAGATGAAAGTGAGAAAACTCTTTCCTCTGTTTGTGAGGTAAGAATATGTTTTCGTTGGTTTATTCTTTACTTTTTCCTCTATGAAAACAAGTAGGGAACATTATATTGGCCCTAAGAGCCTTACAAAATCACCACTACCCCATATTCTTAATAAGATGGGGTAGTTGAGATTGTGTATGTCTTTTGTCTTAAAATGTGTGTCAACCATAATTATGTATCACACTTGGTTTAAGAGAACAAACAAAATACACGTATGCACATGTAAAAAAAAAGGCCTTGACTTTTTTCCACGTGTTTTCCAAAATTAGATTTGAAAAAAGGATCACCAGATTTTTAAAATCATTTTCCTCTCAGGGTTTCGGTATAAAATGAGTCAATGAGATATATATATATATATATATATATATATATACTAATTATTATCTTGCCTTGTCACTCTTATCAGTGCACTTCTGCTCTTTATTGATTCTCTCCTTCAGATTGTGAACGGATACTTTGTGCACTTCTTTGCTCCCCCTGACCTGCCCAGAGTCCCAAAGAACGTTGTGTTTGTGATTGACAGGAGTGGATCAATGCATGGAACAAAGATGGCACAGGTGGATGACTGTTCAGTATTTCAATGTCTTTCTGATATTTGAATGGCCACATGCTTACAATTTGCCCTCTGACAATCCTTTATAGACACGGGAAGCTATGCTGGCCATCCTCAAAGACCTCCACGAGGACGACCACTTTGCCGTCATCCAGTTTGATGACTCAATCGACTCTTGGAAAGAGTCACTGACCAAAGCAACCAAGGAAAACCTGGATGAAGCGATGAAATATGTCAGCAGGATAGTGGACAGCGGATGTAAATAGAAAACAACAATAAACAACTGACACTAGCTTATAAGCTTACATTTCCTCTTAACTCCATAAATAGTGAAACTCACCGTCATACTTTACATTTTTACAATTTCTTGTGTTTTTTTCTAGCAACCAATATCAACGATGCAGTGTTGAGAGGCGTGAACATGCTGGTCAAAGACAGGCAGGAGGAGAAACTCCCAGAGAGGAGCATCGATATGATAATTTTACTCACTGATGGGATGCCAAACGCTGGTGAGCGTGCAGAGTGTGTGCATAGGATATACTGTGTGTTGTGTTTCTACACATTTAATTGATGTTCTTTGTATTCAGCATTCAACACCTGCATGTTTTATCTACGTTTGCAGGAGTGTCTAACATTGGGGAAATCCAGACAAATGTGCACTCTGCCATGGGAGGAAACATGTCTCTGTTCTGTCTTGGGTTCGGAAATGATGTGGAATACTCCTTCCTGGATGTGATGAGCAAACAAAACAAGGGAATGGCCCGCAGGATCTATGAGGGTTCAGATGCAGCCGTACAACTCCAGGTACAGGCTCAAATCTATAAAACACGTTTGAGCCGTTAATGCAGTTCTTGTGGAGATTCAAAAGGTTTTATTTTCATATAAAAAATAGCTACAGCATTGTCTCGAACGAGCTGAGAATCAAAATGCAACACACGGGAAACCAGGGGACATCGGTAACCAGCTTTATTATAAAATGTTTCAACTGAAAAGTTCTGGTATGAGACAAACCGGCAGACAGTAGGCAAAGGGCTGGTCGGGGACAGGCGAGAGTTCCAGGAGTAGGCAAGACGGGAGACGCAGGTACAGGCAGGGTCAGGGGGCAGACGAGGCAGAATAATCCAGGTACAGGCTGGGACAGACGAGGTCGAAACCGGGAGAGCAATCTGGGAGGTAATGCGGGAAAGAACTGCATGCTGCGAAGTACGATCTGGCCCTGAGGTGAGAGTGAAGAGGGCCTATAGTGGAGCTGATGGGTGTAACAGAGTGTGAGAGAGAAACAGGGTGTGACTACCAGGTGACTAAGGTGGCTGAGAAATGCTAATGCAGAAAATAGCTAAGTGAGGGAGCAGACTGTGACAAGCGTAGTGGTTGGCAACATACAATATACGTAATACATTAAAGAAATAAGGATGTAAAATAGTGCAATAAATATAGTGCAAGTTATACAATGGTGCAGTTAAAATGCAGGGATAAGTAAACTCATGTAATAATAAAATAACATAGAACAGAGTGTGAAATTATGAAATAGCTACGTTACATTCTTCCCCAGTGATGTAATCACTGTTTTGGATTAGATTATAGTAAAACAGGACACGGGGCTCTTGAGTGGGCCGAAACGCCGACAGGCCATGGGAACTGGAGCCTGAAGCATGGAGGCTGGGGCTCGGGCTGCTTGGTAGCCTCGAAAGGGTCCTGGACAGGAGCAGGAAAGGGGGCAAAAGCAAGGGCTGACTCCAGACTGAAGTTCATTGTACCCAACACGCCTGACGTATAGTGTCAGTGTGACTGGCAGGTTGGGAAATGGGAGGCATGGGGCTAGCAAATCTAATACACTATAATGAGATGACATATTTGTTCCAGGGTTTCTATGAGGAGGTGGCCAGCCCTCTGCTCTTGGAGGTGGACCTGCGTTATCCTGAGAACGCAGTGGACTCCCTGACGACTAACCACTACAGTCAGCTGTTTAACGGCTCAGAGATCGTGGTGGCAGGTCGACTGACGGACAACGACCTGGACAACTTCATGGTGGAAGTGTTCGCTCAGGGGGTGAGGAGAAGGAAATGTTGGACATTTAGAGACACTGGAAAGATGTTGTGCGTTTATTACCTATTTATTACTTTTAATATGATTTCTCCTGCTTCTAGTTTGATGAGGACTTTAAAGTGCAGGGCCAGGCCAGTGTTGAGGATTGGGACGTGTTGTACCCAGATGAGGAATACATCTTTGGGGATTTCACAGAGCGTCTGTGGGCCTACCTCACCATCCAGCAGCTACTGGAGACAAGGTCTGTTTGAGTCAATTCACTCAAACTGAGACCTGAATCACTTTAGCTTTTAAATATTTATTTACCATTAGTCTCATGAACATTTTTGTTATTGATACTTTGTCTGTGTTGTGTGAGAGCTTGTATACATTTCAGTGAGGTCGTGCTTTTGGAAGGTTTTGGGTTTTGGGTTAGATGTATCCTTTGGCAAGATAATTCATTAAGTTGCTCCCGACAGCATGGACTACGGTGTGTGAATGTGACGTTAGCTTCCTTGAGCAGGTGGTACCGTGAATGAAGACTTGTATATGTAACACACTTTGATGAATCGTAAAGACTGAATAAAGCGCTATATAAATACAGTCCACTTACCATGTTGTTATTCTGAATGCGGTGTGAACTTTACTATATTTTCCTTCTTGCAGCAAGAGTGGTACCCCAGAGGAGAAATCCAACGCCAGTGCCAAGGCGCTGGACATGTCTCTGCAATACAGCTTTGTCACGCCTCTCACCTCCATGGTGGTCACCAAGCCTGACACTGAGGATGGACCAGACAGCCCTTTCATTGCAGATAAACTGACTGAGGGTAAGGTGGGGAAAAGAGGGTTTCATTTTGGCGCATTTCCACTGCAGGCCTCGCTCGGTTTGGTTAGGCCTTATTAGGCCCGGCTCACTTTAATGCTGCGCTTCCATTACAGTTTAGGAACTGGGGCAGTTACTATAGTAACGCAGTGTAGGCGGAGCCGTGACGTCATCTTCAATGAGCGCCCCAGAAAAACAACACAGCCGTTAGCTGTTAGCACTCAGAGCTCACAGCTCTTCACTTCATATCTGTTCAGAAACTAGACAACAGTTAAACAAGTACAAACCACAGACTGCCTGTGTCATGGCGAATACAGTCGCTGGTTTATTTATGTCTGTATAGGCCGTTGTTGTGAGTGTGGACGGTCGGAGCATATATAACGTTAGCTTAGCCAAGCTCCATTTAGAAAACACGCATTTTAAAAGGGTTTTTCGCCTGCCGTCTGTCTGCAGACTTGTCAAAGCATTAATTCATGGTTTTTACTAACCGGTATTAGTATGTTATTACTTCGGCATCATTTTGAAACGTGTATTACAATTAAATCACGGTCAAATATGTTCATCTTGTTGTAGTTGTAGCCCCCTTGCCAGCGATTCTCTCTCTAGTTTAGCATACTCAGCCCGACTCAGCCTGGTTGTTCCTGGCCCTAGAACCACGATTTATGGGGCCAAAAAAACTGTGAATTAGGACCCGCTAGCCGGTACTAGGCCAAGTGGAAACGCAACCAAAAACGGGCCCCGCACGGCACGGCAGGTTTAGCGAGCTACCCGCTGCAGTGGAAACGCGCCAAAATAGGCCAACCTCACATGGCTGCTAGGAATCTACAAACAAAACATGACCTTAAATCATTCTCAAGCATCACTGACTATTAGTTTTTACTCATTGTGTTTGAAATGTGAATTTTTTACAGAGCAAAGACAAAAGGAAGAACGAGTTGGTAAGCCAGTATTTATAACATTATATTCATTGACTTAAGTGAATTCACTGTAGGCTATTGATTTAAAACTTTTTTTTTATTACTGTCTCTAGGATATCAAAGACATCCACAGGTTGCACAGGCCCTCCGACCTGTTTCAAATTATTACCATTCAACACCCACATATTTAGGTAAGTACATTTGTAGCAATGGCAGCTGCAGATCTTGGGATGGCAATGTCAGTCTGTCTGTTAGTCTATATTCAAAACTATTAAATTAATTGACAATACATTCTGGACAAACATTATTGTCCTCAGAGGATGATGTCTTTGTTTGTTTGTAGCCTTTATTTAACCGGGTGAAAGCCCCTTGAGATCAAAAGATCTCTTTTTCAAGGGTGATCTGACTTTGTTAAAGGTAGGGTAGGTAAAAGTGGAGAAACCAGCTTGAGTAAGCTAGAATTTGAAAGTACACAACCGAAAAAAATCTGCCCCTTCCTTCAGACTTCCTTACGCGCACATGACCAATGAGGGCACAAGATAAGTTTGTGCACAGATGGAAGGCTGACAGTTATCTGCCGCGGATCGGGGCAGATAACTGGACTTGCTTTTTACAGCCAAGGCTTCCACAGATTACATATTTGTATATATTTATTGTCAAAGCATTTAATTTATTCATTGCTATCGGGATGTTAAGAGTATTCCATGGAATAATAACAAAAAGTGTTTCTGAAGTGAATTACCTACCCTACCTTTAATAGGCGCTTTCACACCGAAGTATTTTCCCCTTTTAGTTCCGATAGTTCCTGGGCCTGCTAGAGAGCAGTTACTTTCCTGGGGAGAAAAAAGCTCCAATTTCTGATTGGCTGGGCGAACTACGCCCCGTAAAACTCGGAAAAGATTTGTGAAGTGTAGAAGCAAACACAGTAGTGGTGGCTTAAAGCCCACCTCTGCTCCGCGCCGTCCGTTTAGATGAGCCTGGTCAGATTAATAAAAGAAGGAGTTCAACACACCGGCATAAAAGTTATAACAATAATCTGATTTTAATGGTAAAAAACAAAATACGAAATACAGAGTGCCCTGTAACAGAGCACTCCGGGCTCCCCGCTCTACTGCCGTGCGATACAGATATCGGGACCAGCCAGTCAGAAACAGGGGGCATTTTGCATGAATAAACAACAGTATATATGGACATATTTGGGGTGGAGCGTCACTTCACTTCCTTCTTGCACCTGAGTTCACTCCTTTAGTTTCCCAAGGAAGATTTCACACAAACTCTATTCTTTCCCAGACAACCAAACATTGTACACAGATATATTGGTACCTTACTTCTGAACAGAGTGTGAGTAGACAACGGCAGAGTCAATCTTTATCTTCCACCTAACTTCACTCCTTTAACTTCCCAAGGAAGGTTTCACACAAACTATTCTTTCCCAAACAATCAAACATTGTACAAAGATATATTGGTATCAAACATTGTACACAGATATATTGGTGCTTGAGATTATATTGGCCCCCAGAAAGAACCTTGAACAGAACATGTGTGTGTGTGTGTGTGTGTTTGAGGAGGTGTGTGTGTGTGTGTGTGTGTGTGTGTGTGTGTGTGTGTGTGTGTGTGTGTGTGTGTGTGTGTGTGTGTTGATATATGGGTCAGTGAGTGTAAGTGAGAAGGTTTATATAGGATTACTTTATAACAGTCCCAAATAATACATGTTCACTTCAATACAGTTCAAGATAATACCTGTTTACTTTAATACAGTTTAGAACAATATCTGTTTACTTTAGAAGCAGCCATTGTATTTGCTGGCATTATCATTATTAGCATTAGCCCCGCGCACCAACGGAGAGAGAATAACTTATTGGCAACACAAAAAAAACATGGGAGCGGTGGAGTGATCAGGAGGTGTCGGCGTTCTGGCGAAGGAGCGTCCACACTACAGCTTACTCGGAAAGGCTTCGCCAACTCCAGGTACTTCCGGCCGGGGACGTTGTTTGCGGCCTGCCAGTAAATCCAAAGCAGAAGAAGAAGAAGTGACGTCAGCGGCTTCATTTGCGTAATCTTCCCTCAGGGGCTTATTCCGGTGTGAACGCGATCTGTACTTAGTTCCATGGAGGGTGCTAAGTGCTGGGAACTAAGTACGGCAAAGTACTTGGCTGACTTTTCATTTAGTGCCACTATCAGGCCAAAACCTTTACGCTTGCATTGAGACATCTTATCGTTATTTTGAGTATTTTGTTTATCGTTAACAAGCTAATATTAGCATGCTAACTTGCTTAACTGAAATGGTCAACATGATAGGCTAAACATTACACCTGCTTAACATATAACATAAAATGTTAGTAGCCTATTGTGATTGTGACCATGTTAGCATGCAGCTATTAGCATTTAGCTCAATGCACTGCTGTGCCTTTGTACAGCCTCACAGAGCTGCTAGCATAGCTGTAAACTAGCTGTAAACGAGCTGCTAGCATAGCTGTAAACTATATTTTTTGTTTATTACTGGTATCTTTAAACTCTGTTGTCCCCTACAGTGGATGGAGATCCTCATTTCTTGATTGAGCTTCCTGAAAGGGACGACGCGCTGTGCTTCAACATTAACAACAAACCAGGAACCATTTTCAACCTGGTCAGAGACCCAATACCAGGTCCGCCCTAAGTCCTGATAATCATCATGACTTTTAAACACCATACTAGAAATATTATCTGCAGACCTTCTTTTTCTCTTTTCATAAATGTTGAAGTAAATCTGCATTTGAGAAACAAGTGCTTCAATCCTCGTTTTTTCCTCAGGTATTTTGGTCAATGGTGAGACCATCGGAGAGAAGATGATTCCCCCTGATGGTCAAATTAACACCTACTTTTGGCGTTTTGGCATCGTCCACCAGTCTCTGGGGGTGAGGCTGGAGGTGAGCACTCAGGACATCGTGGTGCTCCAGGACGGCAAACAGGTCAAACTGCTGTGGTCTGATACAGCTTCTGTCAAAGGAACCAAGTAAGAGTCTGCACCATCACATTGTGTTCTCCTTCAGTGAAAGAGAACTATCCTCCTCCTACATGAGTTAAATGAAGTATACCATCCAGTTTAGGAGAAATAACTGGCAACTTCCTCTTCTTATTTCACCTCCAGTGTGGATCTTCTCTTGACCAAGGATCGCAGCCTAACGGTGACTCTAAAGGATTCGGTCAAGTTTGTCGTCCTGCTCCACAAAGTGTGGGCAAAGCATCCGTATCATCGGGACTACTTGGGTTTCTACACCCTGGACAGCCACCTCCTGTCCCCTCTTGTTCACGGCCTGTTAGGTACAACATGACACACATCAGAGAATAGATGCATGGTTTATAGTTTAATACCAGGTCAAGATAAGTGATGGGTATTGCATTTCTGAACATACTTTGGTTTCTCCTCAGAGCAGCCCATGGATGTGTTTCCATAATATGTGTTGCTGTGTTTTATGATTGGTCTGATATGGTGCACATGGTAACTAATAATTATCAACATGTAAAGGTTACACATTGCATTGCCAGCTCAGGTAGAATTGTACCTTATCCTGCAACCGGAAAAATATTATACAATATAAAAAGGTCAGTGAAAGACATTAAAGTGGCTAAAATTGGTACGGTTTATCAAATGACTTCACTGTTTTGGACTCTCCCACCTCTTGTTGTTTTTTTATTTTTAATAGGGGGTGGGATACAGGGCCAAAATACCTTTATTTTAAAATGATATTTACTTGAAATGGTGATTTGTCTTGCAGGTCAGTTCTACCATGGGATTGAATATGAGGTGTCAGATCTGCGTCCGGGGGAAGTCCCGGAGAAACCGGACGCCACCATGTATGTGAAAGGCCAGGAGCTCAATGTGACCAGGTACGCTGCATGCATTAACCCACGCCTCATCTCAGTGGGGGAGAGTCAGCATTCAATGAGTGTTTAAAAATGAATACATCGATGTTGCTATATACATGCACTTAAGATATAATTTGGTGTACATTTCTGTCCACAGAGGCTGGCAGAGAGACTTCAGGAAGGATGTGAAGAATGGAGAAAATGTTCCCTGCTGGTTCGTTCACAGTAACGGAACAGGCCTCATCGATGGAGATGCAACAGACTACATTATTTCAGGCCTTTTTAAAACTGTATAAAAACAGGTTAGGCTACTCAATGTCCATCAAATAAATAATAATTCATACAATAACAAATATGCCTGTTTTACACCATGGCAAACATACTTCATTCACAGCATTGTATAGAACGTTTCACAGTTTCTATCAGTGTAATTCTGGGTCTTATAAAAATGGACACTATCACAAAAAAGTGTGAGGTGGGATAAACCTCAATAAATTGTACTGAAATTAATGGGACACTTTTCTTAATGATTGACTAGAGCTGGATTTCTTTATATCCTTTTCTGTTTTTCAAAAGATCTATTTGAAAATGTTTGATAGTTTTACTGTAGAGTGTTACAGTATATAGTTTTCTGTGCATGTAAATGGTCCGCAAAGGCTAAAATCCCAACGTTCCACACTGGTGCACCCTGCTTTTTGTATCGTAGTTTAAATGTTTGCTGTATCAGGATCTCTCAGGATGTTTAGTGGGATCCAAATTGTTTCCAGGCAGCGCAACTCTGAGAAAAAGCTCTGTAACAGTTCATGTGAGGTCTACTGTGGGACTCCAAAACCACATCATTTATATAAACGTTACCATAGCGGGGTACAAATTGTTGAAACCTTTCTTCATTTAAAAAAAGTCTAAATGTCCTAATTCAACCTAAAGAATACCAACATGTACAGCAATAATTGTAAGTCTTATGGTCAATATATTTTTTATAATGTAGAAGAAATGCATAAATCTATGCACATGCCCTTTAAGCTTGTAGTGAACACATGTAAACACAGACGTAAGAAGAACTCCCGCTGGATAAACAAGTCTTGATTTGTATAATTTGAGTTGATGAGTTTCCCGCACATGCACTTGTAGGCCTTTTTACGGGAAGCACTGACGCACACACACTCAATAACACCACACTACTGAGGGGGTCCCTCCTCCTGAGTTACGTGGGTGGGTGGAGTAAAAAGTATTGTGGGAAGTCTTGATTCCCACATGCCTCGAATTCCCTATTCACTTGTTTTCAGCAATGTCAGTGCAGAGGCTCCTCTGTTTCCCAGCCATGCCTGCACCGTGGAGAGTCATGCTGCTGTGGTTTTGTGTTTGCATATTTCTCCCAACTCAGGCTCAAGGAGCTCTGGTGGTTTCTCGCGGAGATGATCCGACACAGGTATTTGAAATAAGTTGCATGTGCATAATTTGTGCATTGGCATGTGCACAAATGGCTGTGTTGTTGTCCCTCGCGATCAGTCGGTGGAGTTTTAAAGAGGAGTGTTTTGTAGGTCTAGCAGCAACAGTGTTTTCCCAGGAATACAAATAGAAAAAGTAATATCTGTTTAGAGGGCATATTTATCAAAGCTGTGCAAATAGCAAAATACAGGGATGTGATTTTTCCGGGTTATTTGGATTTCCCGAATTTCCGATTTGAAAACACGTGAAGAGATCCGATAAAAACAATATTCTAGTCCTAACTATCGAAACTATTCTTCCTTACTATTTATACGTGATCCATGTCCTGTCATCATTGGTTGAAACTTAAGTAACGGAGTAAATCTACGCAAGTGCTGTTCTTGGGTACAAATCAAGGCAGCCTACTTTTACTATTTTCTTTGCATACAACTTTATACTTCACAACATCTCATAAGAAGATATTTTATATTCTCCTTAATAAGTCTGACAACATCATAGTAGGCTATAACACGCTGTCAGGAAACTGCACAATGCTTACTTTTGAGACTTTAAGTAGGCTACATTATCTGATTATATTTATAACTTGTGTTTTCAATGCATGACTTTTACTGAAATAGAGTATTTCCAGTGTGCAGTATTTTTACTTTAAGGATTCATATTTAGCTGATTTCAGGTTCATTTCAGGTTCAACTAGTATACCAGAGATGCAGGTTTATTTAAGTGAACGAAATTAAGTTTTCTGCATTGAATGGATATGTTTTTCAACATCAGAGTTTAGAAAGTCAGTGATCCTGAGATGCATTATGAATAGTATGGGGAGGAGACATTAATGGTCTTGTTCCCTAAGTGACTCTTTGATTTGACATGCTCACGACATGTAACATCATCAGAGGCAACAGTCTTCATGCTGCTTCATTAAAAATGTGTTACCTTTGAAATGTTACCAGCGTGCATTTCACTCATACATTCATAACAGGCTACAGTCCTTCTGGCATAGCCGATAATCGTTGTCGGCTTGACTCGGTTTGCATTTATAAAGAATGCACACATGTGTTTAATCATTAATGTCAGATATGTACTAAGTAAATAAATTTGTTCCTGCTCAAGATTAGATTAAACTTTATTGTTATTGCACATATTACAGGAGACAACGAAATGCAGTTTAGCTTCTAACCAGGTGCAACAAGCAGTAAAGTGAAAAGTAATGTACACAATAGACAGAATAAAATATAGAATGAATTGAATGATGAATAAACAGTGAGGGGTATGAATATATATCAGCCTGTGAGCAGTATGAACAGTGTGTATGAATATGCTAAGATATATAAAGTATGAAAACGGTAAGCAGTGCAAGTATAGTATACAATATATGGATATTAATTTCATGATGATAAACATTGTGGAACAATGATGAAAAATGGGAATGGATGTGGCGACGTAAAACTGACACAAAACAACAACAAACTTTTGCCGAGCCAATTGGAGAGTTTCATCAGCAGCACGGGGTAAAAACCACCAATGAGCGCTCAGCTCGAGATACCAGCGAGTCGTTAGGCTTGTTTGAGACAAGCAAGACCTGCGCAGACCTGCGCAGTTGCGATCAACGTCTTGCTAGTGCGTTGCATGATGGTTAGTCATTTTGTCCGACTTGCTCTGGAGGCCCGCCCACATGAGACTTTGAAATTTCGCGGCACAAAGACGCCCGCAGCCTTGAGAGCGAGGCGAGGCGGCGCAGTTGCTCTCCACGGGCTGCAGAAGCGAAATGCTTGATGGGAAACGGCTCGCTGGTATCTCGAGCTGAGCGCTCATTGGTGGTTTTTACCACGTGCTGCTGATGAAACTCTCCAATTGGCTGGCAAAAGTTTGTTGTTGTTTTGTGTCAGTTTTACGTCGCCACATCCATTCCCATTTTTCATCATTGTTCCACAATATTTATCATCATTAAATTAATATCCATATATTTTATACTATACTTGCACTGCTTACCGTTTTCATACTTTATATATCTTAGCATATTCATACACACTGCTCTCAGGCTGCTGTGTATATTGTATTCATACCCCTCAATGTTTATGGAGAGGCGAAGTCACGCCCATCTACTTCCGGACCATGGGACCCCGGAAGTGAAAAATGTACATTGAATTCAATGGAGAGAGAACACGTATCTTTTGATCACGTTTGAATTGTGCCACGAACTACACATATGATGTTTGTCAATCTTAAACAATCATTTCCAGGTCAAAAAAGTCACATTTTGTCGTAAAACTGCTGAAATATAAGACTATGAAAAATACGCTACTACAAAGACTACAAATCCCAAATCCCATTCTGGGTCGCGTAAGTGATGTCACAGGCATGCTCGGTGATTTATAATAAGACTCGTAATTAAAGCGAAGAAGAAGAAGATCTCATAACTGATTTATTCCCTCCAATAAATTATAGATCGCTACAAATAAATTCACTTTTACAAGATGCCTGTGTGCTTTGTACCAGGTTGTAGTCATAAAAGTGATCATACCACTTGCTCCTTCTATCGATTCCCGTCTGATGAAAGGACCAGGAGTCGCTGGATCAGACATATCAGGTAATATCATAGGTAATATACATGTTGTGCATGGAACATAGTCAAGTTAGCTACCTAGCTAGTAGCGACGAGTAGCGAGCACGTTAGTTAGCATTACATTACTTAGCCTTGTCATTTTTAGTAGCCTTACCATGAAGTTATTATTTTATTACACGAAGTAAACCAAAATGTTAAACAGTAACCAAACATGATGGTAAGTATTTCGTGAAACATTTGAAGAGTAGCCTACTGCGCCCTCCACCGGGTGCTAAGGAAGCAGTTCAGGGAGAGTCGAAGGCAGGCATGGAGCTTTGCATGACATTCTTCTGGACGTGTTTCATTGTGATGACAATCTGTTTGTTGGAAAGACAGTCGTTGTGTGCTTATTGAGAGAAAATAGTTAGAAGAGATAATTATTCAAAGTGTTTCAAAGTGTTGTTACTTTAAACTAAGTGTTGTTACTTTAAACTAAGTGTTGTTACTGACCTTTTTCTCTTTTATTTTCTTTACCTCACCTGTAACTGCTGAGACGTTGAGGAACATGCGTAATAGTATTTGGTTATGGTATATTATTTATATACATCAAAGGCACAATGCACCCCCCAGAGACACACATGTATTGAGTGTGATATTTTGCATAGGTCATGTGAAATCATCTTTACATACTAGAAAACTGTAGGAGTGGCAACTTGTTTTGAAATTGAATTTTTAATATCCGATAATAAAGTTGATCTGTTTTCTTTATTCTTCTCTCTTCCCAGCTCCATCCATCACCATTCTCTGTTCCTGCAGGTCCTGCTTGCTAATCAATGCTCATATTTTTTTACACAGTTACAAATAAAGTCATTGTATTGTATGACATGAAGTTGTGCTTCATTCGGAGTCAATAATACATTAATTCTGCCTTCAACTGCACAATGATTGTGGACTGCACCGACATCCATGTAGCTGCCCCCCAGTAAGATGAACCAAGCAAAGAGGGTCCCCATCATGCCCAAGGACATCCAGCTGGCCCGCCGCATCCGTGGAGAGAGGGCTTAGACTGACCTGAGACCAGCACACCCAAACACAACGGCTCTTTTAAGAGCCACCTACAGTTTCAAAGAGTTGCCATCCTACGTTATTATAATGATTAAACTGGTTCATGTATCACTTAGTTTACTGAACCGTGATGAATGAAAGAAATGAGTGAGGTAGTGGTTTACTGAAGTTACAAAGACATTAATATATGAGTAACAGGTATTGTATTGTAAGTATTCGGTATATTCCTTGATAGCTTTTGGAGAAGGTTGTTTTTAAGTTTACTCAAATCTATCGTTTCAACTGTTTCACTTTATAAAAAAGGAACAGGTGAGTAGAGCATCATTGAGTTTCTTATTCTGTCAGTAAATTATCCAAATGAATGTTTTTCATTATTTTAGTCAACCCTAAACAAATTGATTGTACCTTTTAATGATGACCTTACACGGTCGGCAAAGTTAAATTAACTTCAGAAAATCAAATCTGTTCTGAGAAAAAACTAATAAATGTTTAAAGATAGGAACTTGCCATCCCACTGAAAAACAGTCCGTAGAGATTTAAAGGCGTAGTTGTAGTTCAGTCCAACGTTTCATTTGGATTCATTTGACAACAGTCAACTATTTTCATAAAGAATATATATATTTTTCAAAGTCAACTTTATTGTCAATTTTACTCAGTTTGAGAGATCAAAAAGATGTTTAAATAAAATTATACAATTTACAGATATGTATACAAATATATATATCCTATATACACCATCATGTATAATGATGGTGTATGATGTAGAAGGAAGTGGTAGATAACAAGTAAATATAGAGTTACATACAGATCCATGTTACAGCAAAAGATGGAATAACTAAGAAGCACGCAGAATAATAATAATTACATGCAACAATTAAATAACTGCTCAGCATCTCCACCACAATCTACCTCTACTGGCCAACACAGGGAGCATATGCTGGGTGTAGAATTTTTCCAGGAGGAGGAGATTTCCATGCCATGCAGGGTCTTTGGGGATGGGGATGATGATCACCTCCTTCGTGGTCCACACAACAAAGTAGCAGAGACTCTGGTCTGTGATATGCAGCTGCCCTTGGACCTGGTGCCAGTATGGGTGATTCTCCTTGAGAATATATGACCCACCCTCCTCACGAAGACAGAAGGATGGTAACTGGACTGCCTCCGCGATGGTCATGTTCCTCTGGCTGTGTGGACACTTAACCTCCAGCAGGGCAGATGGCTGCACAAGTCCATCGGGTGATGCTCCCAAAACACCCGACTCACTCACAAAGAGACCAGACTCGATTCTAAGCCTTCACCCCTTCGGCCTCGTTTACAACCCCCCAGTTGACAGTTGGCGATGTCTCTGGCCAGTGGGTTGTATGTCTCCTCTCGCTGTTGGTAAAGTTGAGACACCGACTGGACTACTTTTTAAGTGCCAGGCTTCCTCCACTGGCACTCACATCTGTGGAGCTGATCTGCCACATGGCAAATATTGCCAATGCTGCAGCGTGGCTGCATTTGTACATCTCCTGTGCACAATCACAGACAGCGCTCTGCATCGCGCCATCGTCTCCCATGCAGATCTGTAAAAATAAAGTAAGTACCATTTGTTAGCATGCTATAATAGATTGAATGAGCAATAATACAAGTATGGTCCGGATCTGGGGGTGGGAGGGTTTATTTTTCCATAGTTTTGTCCTCTTGTCTGATTGTTGTTATTGTTTGTTTTTTCTGTATTTTTTGTAATTTGTGTTGTATTGGTTGTGATTGTATATTGTATTTTTCTAAATGTGTATGAATACATTTTTGAAAAACATTTGATCAACAATAAAAAAGGATTTGGTCAGGATCTAGACTCAGTGTGTAGTTTATTAATTAATCAATGCTCTCTACATTAGGAAAACACATACCAGTGTACCAGAGGGAGTCACACACAGCTGTGCCTAGATAACCAAAATCCTTGAATCTAGGGCTGTGCAATTAATCGTATTTTAATCGCGATTACGATTATGGTTTGCGACGATTATGAAAACAGCATAATTGACAAAATACGATTATTTTTGCTGGGTGCGCTTTCGCCCCTCCCTGAAAGCCCACTCGGCCACGTGGGAGTGACATGTGTTGTGAGTGTTCAGCGCGAGCGAAGATGTCAGATCAAGAGCAGCAACTCGTTAAAAAGAAGGGTAAAACTATTTCCACTATTTGGAAGTACTTTGGCTTTCAGGAGTCCGACGTGGAGCAAAACAAAGTACAGTGCAGGATTTGTTACCAGGTTGTGTTGGCACCACACGCTAACACAACCAATCTCTTTAATCATCTGAAATACAACCACAAAGTGCAATACGACCGGGCAGTAATACAACAAAAAGCAGATGCCCGCTCGACTTCATCCACCACATCATCACAGTCATCGATTCTGGACGCATTGTACAGAGCAACGGCCTACGCGACGAGCTCGCAGAGACACAGAGATATTACAGGTGCCATTACATTTCACATCGCTAAAGATATGTGCCCAGTTAGCACTGTTAGCAACCAGGGCTTTAAGCAACTTGTCAACACGTTGCACAAGCGTTACGCGATGCCGTCTCGGTATTATTTCAGCAGGTCTGCGCTGCCTGCGCTATATGACAAATGCCATGGGGAAGTTGAGAGAGATGTGGCTTCAGCTGACTACTTTGCTACCACAACAGACCTATGGTCTAGCCCAGGGGTGCCCAACCAGTCGATCGCGAGATGTGTCTAAAAATAGAACAACAATATTCTGTTTTATCGTTAATGTCCTGTAACATAATCTTCCTGTGCCAGAATAATGCACTTGAACGCATCAAAGCTTTGTGATTGGCCGGCGTCACCCCATGT
The DNA here is from genome assembly GCF_902827175.1 of Gymnodraco acuticeps. NCBI lineage: Eukaryota > Metazoa > Chordata > Actinopteri > Perciformes > Bathydraconidae > Gymnodraco > Gymnodraco acuticeps. The sequence continues at coordinate 3,139,736 of NW_022989983.1, read as the reverse complement.
GTCGGGGCGTGGCTGAGGGTCTTCAGTACAGGTGGCAATATCGTCACCTGCCTGCGCTCATCTCTGAAACCAGACCATGTCAACAGGCTGGTGTTTCTTGCAAACAATCTTTAAGAGATGACATGAGCAGCCCTACCAGCATTTGCCATGGTGGCCTAAACATTTTTATTTGGTCTTAAATTGTATTTATTGCATTTATTTCCTGTTACTTCTGGACCATGACGGTTGGCCAGCCTTCAACGTTTAACTGAGTGGAATATGTTGAATATGTTTTACCAAAATGTTGGCTATATGTTAAGGAGTTTTCAGTAGGTTGTGACAGTGCACTGCATCATGTTTGATTTCATTTATTTTGGTCTAATTTATTTGTATTTATCATATTAATAATATATGTTTAGTATGGTTTTGGAAGTGCGCTCCAACATATTTGTTGATCTTGTTTATTGGTAAAATATTATTTGTTTTAAAGTTCAATAAATGGTCAATGAATAATCGTCAAAATAATCGTGATATCAATTATTGACCCAAATAATCGTGATTATGATTTTTGCCATAATCGCACAGCCCTACTTGAATCTACACACAGCAAATAAACTCAAATGACACAACGAGAAAAAGGAGATCACACATACAGTATAGTCGATATACAACTGTCCGCTTCAATCTGAAGAGCAACTAAAACAAAACACGGGAGTGTACCTTGTTCTTGTGAACACTAATGTTATCCACAGCATACACAGAGACCACGAATTTCTTAAGGAGAAAACTAGTTACTAAAACAAAACACGTTAGTGTACCTTGTTAGCTAATGTTAGCTAGCTGACATTAACGTTACACATTGCACTCATATTACTCACCGAAACCTTGTAAAGCCGGTCCCGCTGCTCTTACAGAACCGACTAACTCCCCTTTCATATAGGTACAGCTCTCAACGTGCCCAGACTTGTAGTGATTTTCACCTCGTAAAATACTTTTATTCTCATTCTGAAAGAATGTGGTGAAATGTGCTAACGTGACGGCCATCTTTATGTTGGTGACGCGTGTTGTGCGAGACGAGAGACCTGTAGTTCACTGAGCGGTTTCACACGAAAAAATGTGTAACTTCACAGTTTTACGACACATTTTTATTTTTTTGACTTGCAAAATGTTCTTTTAAATTGACAAACATCATATGTGTCATTCGTGGCACAATTCAAACGGGATCAAAAGATAACCTTTCTCTCTCCATTGACTTCAATGTATAATTTTCCGCTTCCGGGGTCCCATGGAGGCTTTCGGAAGGGGAGGGACTTCGCCTCTCTATTCATCATTCAATTCATTCTATATTTTATTCTCGAGAATCGGAGCGGTACTACAGTCGCTTTACCGCACCATTGTGACGAAAAGGGAGCTGAGCCAGAAGGCAAAGCTCTCTGTCTACCGGGCCATTTTTGTTCCTACCCTCACCTATGGTCATGAAGAATGGGTCATGACCGAAAGAACGAGATCGCGGATACAAGCGGCCGAGATGGGTTTTCTCCGCAGGGTGGCTGGTGTCTCCCTTAGGGATAAGGTGAGAAGTTCGGTCATCAGGGAGGGACCCGGAGTTGAGCCGCTCCTCCTTCGCGTCGAAATGAGCCAGTTGAGGTGGTTCGGGCACCTAGTTAGGATGCCACCTGGGCGCCTCCCTAGGGAGGTGTTCCAGGCACGTCCAGCTGGGAAGAGACCAAGGGGTAGACCTAGGACCAGGTGGAGGGATTATATCTCTTCGCTGGCCTGGGAGCGCCTTGGGATCCCCCAGTCAGAGCTGGTTGATGTCGCCAGGGAAAATAAAGTTTGGGGCTCTCTGCTGGAACTGCTACCCCCGCGACCCGACCACGGATAAGCGGGAGAAGATGGATGGATGGATGGATGGATTTTATTCTGTAGATTGTGTACATTACTTTTCACTTTACTGCTTTTTGCACTCCTGGTTAGAAGCTAAACTGCATTTCGTTGTCTCAGTACCTGTAATATGTGCAATAACAATAAAGTTGAATCTAATCTTGAGCAGGAACACATGTATTTACTTAGTACATATCTGACATTAACGATTAAACCATAGAACACATGTGTGCATTCTTTATAAATGCAAACCAAGTCAAGCCGACTCCGGAGGTGGCGGTATGCACCTTAAAGTCGTTTGCAATCCGCCAAAAAACCGAGAGAAGAAGAAGAAGAAGAAGACGAAGCCGACTCCGAGCTGTCCGACTTCAGGCGAACTTTTTGAGACCTCCCCCGGCTGCGATCGGCTACTCTCGTCTACTTTCGAGGCGAGCCGCTGTCAGTACCAGATATGTTCGGGCTACCAGATATGTTCGGGCTACCAGATATGTTCGGGTGTATTTCCGTCGCATCCGTCATATTTTACGGCAACTCAAGAGGGCCATCACGGTCAAATTCCGAACATTTAAACATAGCCGACACTTAATTCTTTACTTTGTCCGTTATTATATGTAGAAGATTATACTTTTTCTCCGTCATGTTGTTTCCTGAGCAACAACTTCAAACAGGCATAGCCTACACTTCATTCTTTACTTTGTCCGTTATTATATGTAGAAGATATTAATTTTGTCTCCGTCATGTTGTTTCCATAGCAACAACTTCAAACAATAACAACTAACCGCTAGCCGCAAAGCTAGCATCACAGCCACTGCTCCGTTTTCAGAGACTTTGCACACGTTTTTCACAAACATGTTCACACGCTAGGAGTACTTCCATTCGCTTCGTCTTGATCTGTAGATGTGATTTGATGTGTCGTGTGTCCCCCAACTCCTCTCCAAAGTTCAGATATTTAATAGAATACTCATGGGAGTTTCCTGAATGTTCATGCCAAAAGCCAAGCACTAGGCTCTGGGTAAATTAAGAGGCTGATCTCGGGCACTTTTGTCCACTTTCCCTGGTGGTAGAAACTCAAGCCAGACATCCCTGGAATCGTCTCAGAGAGTAGATGATCAGTGGGGCCTTGTTTTTACTGAATGATGTGTTTTTTTATGGGGAATTCAAATATGAGCTTATTTTTAGGATTTTCGGAGACGTTGCACACGTTTTCACAAACATTTTCACGCTAGGAGTATGGGAGTACTTCCATTCGCTTCGTCTTGATCTGTAGATGTGATTTGATGTGTCGTGTGTCTCCCAACTGCTCTCCAAAGTTCAGATACTATATACAAATACTAAAAGGTAAATAAAACATTAAACATAATGACAAAATAACAACCTGAAAGATATGTATTCTATCTACACATTTCATAATTATCTAATCTAGTGGCCTTATAAAAGTGTTGGCTAAAGTAATGCAGAATATATATATTTTTGAATTGTAAATAATTAGAAACATTATTTATGTGCACAAGTACATGGGACCCCACCATAGCACCCCACACATAACAAGCTGTCCCGAGTTCCTCCGGCTGCAGTTCCGCAGACGGCCAGTGTGTGGCAGCAGAGTGCTGGGAGCAGAGGGAGGTGAGTATATGACGGATATGACGGATGACGGAGGCGACGGAAATACACCCGAACATATCTGGTAGCCCGAACATATCTGGTACTGAAACCGCAACGCGTCTCAAACAAGCCTGTTATTATACATCCATGGTCGTTTCCCATCAAGCATTTCGCTTCCGCAGCCCGTGGAGAGGAACTGCGCCGCCTCGCCGCGCCTCGCTCTCAAGGCTGCGGGCGATATTTCAACGTCTCATGTTGGCGAGCCTCCAGAGCAAGTCGGACAAAATGACTAACCATCATGCAACGCGCTAGCAAGACGTTGATCGCAACTGCGCCCGAACTGCGCAGGTCTCGCTTGTCTCAAACAAGCCTTTTGACTCGTCTCTCTGAACTTTGTTTATATCAATTTTTACTTTTTTTATTTATCTTTTATTGTCATTTTAATGTACAAGTTTGTATGTTTATATATCTGATTTTATCTTATTATTGCACACTTCTGACTTCTTATGTTTATCTTATATTTAGTTTGATTAATCTTCTATTTTATTTTATATTCTTAAAGACCACTATATGCTATATAAATGAACTTGAATCAATTGATTCATAAATAAATATATTTAATTACTTGATTATTTAAACATAAGCTAAACGTTTCTGAATCTGCTGAATCTTATTTACAAAAAAACATTTTACAAAGCAAGTATTGCCAGAAGAATGAAATGTTCTGATAAATAAAGATTTTAAAATGATTATTTAACGATAAAGAAAATTGGCTTTTTGCACATTATCTCTTGTCATAATAATGAAACCCCCTTTTCTCTAAGGAATGTGTTTTTGTTGTATTGGAGAGGTTTGGCAATGTCTAAAAGGTAAAAAAACAAGAAGCCACATAATTAAGGTGGTATATGCTGAGGGCGTGTTGGTATTTTCTTCTTGGCTATAGGTGGATTTGGTCCTTTGCCAATCATTCCTGAAAGAGCTCCTCAGGAAATCTAATGCAAACGATGCCAAAGCTTTAGAGACGCGAGCATCTCCAGGAACACTTAAGCTTTTACAGCTGAAAGAAAGTATTTAAAACTTGCAAAAAACCCAGTTTAGTAATTTTTTTATTGGGGGAGTGATGTTACTTTTTTCGTAATAACTATTTTAAAAGATACATTTGAATGAGATTCCGGCTAATTTCAAGTCATATCTTCAGACTGCTGAACATAAAAAAAACGTAACATCTGAACCTTTTCCTTTCAAAGCAAAGTTAGTTATTTGAACATGAACATTAAATCATATTAACATGTCACAGTAGAAGCACAACACACACATATGAACCTGAAAATAATAGGGAAAACTTTAATGAAACACCATGTTTCTACTGCGTGTTTCTATAGCCCAATCAATGCAGTTACAAGAAATAGTGCATTAAGAAGAAGGTCATTGTGATGCCTGCCCTTCCCCCTCCTTTCTTTGTGTGTCCCCTCTTCCCACCTACGCTTCTCTGTCATGTGATTACATTAACGTTATATGACTTATCTATCTACAGTATGTTGCTGCCAGTGTACCTGCCGTTACTCGTTGATTTCTGCCAGCTTGTGATTTGCGTGACCTTAGATCCACAACTCTTTTCCCACACTAATTCAATCCTTCATCAGATTATTTTTGCCACACCTTGCTTTCGTAGTATTCTCTAAAATTAACTGTAAAATACATTTAGTAAAGGCCATGTTCATAACAAATGATGAAGATTAGAAGATGACAAATGTCTACTAAAGCAGTATTGGTTTTGAAAGCAAACCATCATTTATTAGGTGGACATTTCTTTCCAAGCCTGCTGTTCCTTTTTTAATAACCATGTTGTCATACTTTGTTGTTTACCAGGAAACAAAAGAAGCTATGGGTCCCAGGTCAATAAAGGTACAACAATTAAAATTACTTGCAATAATATAAAGTACTCAGCTGTGTTTATATGTTCCTTTCACCCTGTAATGTTGATTGTAAAAATAATCTCATAAATTATATTTTTGTCTCTTTTTCCTCTACAGAAACGAAGCACAAACCCTGCAAATGTAAGTAATCAGTTGTATCAGGTTCAATCACTGGAAAGTCATTGTGAAATCTGGATATAATAATGCAATACACATGAGACCATGGCGACTGGTAGCTTCTATCTCACAGTAGTGCCATTGTTACTGTCTGAAAAATCAAGTCCACATTAAGTATAAAGCTCATTGCTTCCAGATGTCCATGCACTCTTTCCCCCACAGTGCCGATTGGCATGCATGTATTCCTCTCTGTGCTTTGCTGGAGACAATAAACATGCGGGAAGTGATTTTTGTCCCTCTGAGCTTTTATTCCTATCTACAAAAGTTCCATCTCACATTGTGTTTACATAACACTGACCTATCTGGGTTGTGTGACATGAATTTTCCATTAAGGAGACAATTCTCATGACATCCGATGCACAACTCAGTAGAGAGACAACAACCAGCTGCCAGTTGTCTTAGCCACTGATCTTGCTGTGATATCATGTTTTAATATTGGTTGTGGGTATGACTTATTGATGTTGTTTCCTGTTTAGAAAGCATTTTACTCAACCCTTAAACTTACATTTGATCTGAGGTTTAAATCCTTTATTTGAAAACAGAGTTAAATCCCACATCAAATGTATGGTTGGGAAATTCTCTTGTGATTATAATGTGACGTTAAGTGTCTGTTGCTTTGTTTCTTATGTGTCCCTGTGGATGATGCAAATGGAGTTTCTGTGGTGCAAGAACAAATTCAGACTTAAACTGAACTTAAAGTATCATCATATCATCGTATTATATTCGGCATGACAGGTTTTGGGTATTTTGTGTCAAATTGCAACAAGGGGGTGAGAGCCATAAAGCAGACAGACCAGGTGACAGGAGGTATTCACTATATTCACTATAAGCTATTGGCAAACAAGAAAAAACAAAGGTTTTACTGGTTGGAGGCAAGCATGAACAGATCTTAATGATGGTCCCGGTGAAAAAGGAATGGAGCCGAGAGAGAAGGACAGGGAACAATGTGACAGTGCGTGAGTAGAAAAAGGGCTTGGTTAATACTGCAGGGCTTAGAAGGGAAAGTGGGAAAGTGGGGAGGGGAAGAGGTTAATGCAGGACAGACAAGGGAAGTAGGAAAGTCTGAGGGCATCTGGTGGACAGATGGAGAATGACGGTAACTGAGGCAGGATGAAACTGTGCTCATCCCTTTCAGATGGTGGAGGTGTACAGCGTGAGGGTGGACTGCACCGTGACGTTACGTTTCGCCCACACCGTCATGACCTCCAAGGCTCTGAACAGAGCTAACTCCTCCCAAGAAATATTCTTCGAGGTGGACCTGCCCAAAACCGCCTTCATCGCCAACTTCAGCATGTCAGTCCAAATGTTTTTGACTTTTAACTGTGAACACAGATGGTGGTTAAATGTAGTGTTTTAGTACAATTTGAAAGAACTTGTTTTTTAATCTCATGCCACTATCTACTCCAATACTGTACTAAATATTGAGCTTTTTCCTCCACTTAAATTATTTGATAACTTCATTCTCTATTACTTTTACATATTAAGATTTTAAAACCTATGAAAAGGAAGCACATCTATTGCTTGTTTGATATATTGACAGACCATAATTTGTCAAATATTTTTGATAAGGATTGAAGTCATTTTTTATAGTTCCAGCTTCTCAAATATTTGGATAGAATTCCTTTTTTTACAGTGTGGTATCTAAAAACTTTCTCTAGCATATTTTAACAGTCTCTTTCTTCCTCACAGGGAAATCGATGGTCAAATGTACGTTGGAGATGTAAAGGAGAAAGAGAAAGCTAAGAAACAATATGAGAAGGCTGTTTCCTCTGGACAGACTGCTGGACTGGTGAAGTATGTTGGACTGAAACATTTTACAGTGAACCCGTTGTAGTATGAATATTAAAGTAACACACTTCCATCATTACAGGGCTTCTGGAAGAAAGATGGAGAAGTTTTCAGTCTCTGTCAATATCGCCGCCAACAGCAGCGTGACTTTCGTTCTGACCTACGAGGAGCTCCTTCAGAGGAAACTGGGCCAGTATGAGATTCTGACCCGAGTTAAACCAGAGCAACCGGTGCAGGACTTCCAGGTTGGACATGATCTCCTCCTCTATTCTACGTCATAAAAACATACTGGTCAGGAGGAGCTGGAAAGCTGCCTGTCCACACTTGATCTGCCTCAGTGATAACGTGTGCCTGTGTGTATGTGTGTGCCTGTGTGTGTGTGTGTGTGTGTGTGTGTGTGTGTGTGTGTGTGTGTGTGTGTGTGTGTGTGTGTGTGTGTGTGTGTGTGTGTGTGTGTGTGTGTGTGTGTGTGTGTGCCTGTGTGTGTGTGTGTGTGTGTGTGTGTGTGTGTGTGTGTGTGTGTGTGTGTGTGTGTGTGTGTGTGTGTGTGTGTGTGTGTGTGTGTGTGTGTGTGACAGATTGTGACAAACATCTATGAGCCTCAGGGTATTGCTTTTGTTGAGACCACTGCGACTTTCCTCTCCAACGAGCTGCTCCCCCTGGTGAAGAAAACCGTCACAGACACAAAGGTAGACAGATTTCTAAGCTTCTGAACATTATGATGAATTTTTTAAGCAATAATGATGTCTCCAATAATGTCATGAAATATATATTTTTTGGCTCTCAGGCACACATCTCTTTCTCTCCAACGCTGGATCAGCAGAGGAAATGTCCAGAATGTGAAGGCACCATCATTGAAGGAGATTTCATCATCAAGTACGATGTGAAACGAAAAAAGGGCCTCGGGGAAGTTCAGGTCAGGAGCCAGCAAAGACTTTTCAGCAGCACATAAGACTCACAATATTATAAATTAGAGGAGCAAAGCCTAAATAGACTTTTGGATAGCTTACAGCATTTTTAAATGAGGTTTAAAGGGATTGTTCAGATTTTATGAACTACTTATCCTTATTCTACCTACATTAGATTGCATTCATCACGTCCCACGTTTAGAGAAAAAGGAGTACTGAAGCAAAGCAATGTTGTTTTGGAAGAGCGCGTCAGCAAAACACATTTTTGCCCTTTAAAAGAATCCCTCCAAAAAAAACAATTTCAGTCCGTTTGCTTTTTTTAAATATTGCGTTACCTTCTTGTCAAACAGCTTTCCCCTATAGGGAGAAGCATAGGCCGTTATATCAATCGAGACTTGTTGACAAAAACAACAATTTTACCTCACAAAATACAGATGTTGCTGGTTCACCTGTGCCCAATTGGTAAGTTTGTTCGTGTTATTATGCTACTTTGGTGAATAGTGTCTTCTGGGTTTTGCGAGGTAACATTATTGTTTTTGTCATAGGATCTCGACGCTCTGAAGTTAACATAAGTTCCTCTTCAAAAAGAGCTGTCATCCATAAGGTTAAAAATATTCTTAAAATACACTTTAAAGGGCACCTATCATGCAAAATACACTTTTGTACGTCTTTTATACATGAATATGTGTCCCTGGTGTGTCAGGGAACTCACCAAGTGTCAGAAAACACAACCCTCTCTCTTTTCCTCCATACCCAAATCTCTAAAAACGGGGCTGCAACGGATCTGATACAGATTGATCCAGATTTGAAATTGTTCTGACGTCAGAAACGGGGTGCTCCGCCTATATGGGCAACTCTCCACCTATCAGGGGAATGAGAGGTTGCTGTGGCATGGTAACAGCATGGTAACAGCATGGTAACAGCATGGTAACAGCATGGTAACAGCATGGTAACAGCATGGTAACAGCATGGTAACATGACGCTCGTGCCTCGCCCCTCTCCTTTGCAGCTCAGCCACAGAATCAGCCCTTGCAACAACAGGGCTGGAATAGAGCAAATAGAGCGAAATGAGGCATGGCTAAAAGGCATGATCTGTTTGGTATTTTGAAAAAAAAACTTCACAGACATGTTTTATATAGGTATGGCCCTACAATATATTATTCAAATATAGCATGATAGGTCCACTTTAACTAATAGATTTTTTTGAGGTGGGTCTTTCTTTGAGCTGGCTAAAGTACCTTGTTTGCTGCCCCTGTCCAAACCAGGTTATTGTTCTATCTTGTTACTGTTGCTGCTAAAACAACTGGGGATCAATAAACATTTATCTTATCTTATTTCCAACATTCTGAAAGATCCCTTTAAAAAAAGCTTTACTCCTGATCTTAGTTTTACTTCCATATTCCTTTGAATGTTAGCATAGTTTTGGCCTGGTATTATATATTCACAATAGCCTTGAACAAGTGCTTTATTTCCCTTCAGATTGTGAACGGATACTTTGTGCACTTCTTCGCTCCTCCTGACCTGCCCAGAGTCCCAAAGAATGTGGTGTTTGTGATTGACAGGAGTGGATCAATGAGTGGACAAAAGATGAGTCAGGTAAAATGCTTTTTGTGTAAGTGAAATCCATACTGTATTCACCCCCCTCATCACTTTAAGGGGGTGAGATTAAATAAGTTATACTTCTTCTCACTCCTTTTCGAACACTAGATGTGGCACTGTTTATGTTGCTAATGCTGTTGTTGTTGTAAATGTCATTTTTTGTTTTGATTTCTCTTACATGACTGCACTGCAACATTTGTTTTGTTTTGTAATTTTTATTTTACTTGTTCGAAAATAAAATGTATCAATCAATCACTGTTTTGTATGTCTTCATATGTTAATTTCGGTACCTTTGCAGACCCGCGATGCACTTGTTGCCATTCTGAAAGACCTCCACGAAGAGGACCACTTTGCTCTTATCCTGTTTGACGATCAAATTATCACCTGGAAGAACTATCTTACCAAAGCTACACAGACAAATGTGACTGAAGCCATTGCCTACGTCAAGAAGATAAGAGACAATGGATGTAAGAAGAAAACATGTGGTACCAACTTGTATGCCATATTTGATGTGCATTTCCTAATCAGATTAATTTAAAGATCCCATGTCATGGCCATTTCTACTGATCATAATTCCATTGTTGAGGTCTACTAGAATAGATTTACATTGTTCAATGTTCCAAACTCACATTGGTTTCTCATACAGCATCTCTGTATAGCATGTGTCTCTGTCCTAAACGGCTTGTTGGAGCTCCTGTCCCTCCCTCCCTGTGAGCCCAGTGTGCTCTGATTGGTCAGCTCGCCCACTCTGTTCTGATGAGTCCACCACCGTTACAGCGGAACATCAGTGTTTATGTGTTACAATGGCGTTAGCAACCAGAAAATGACACCAGTAATGACAAACAGATGAGAATGCTGCGTGGGGTCTGGGTGCTGTGTTGGCAGGACATTGCGCGGCTCGCTGCTGTGAGGAGGGGACAGTGTGAGCTCTATTACTGGTGTCGTTTCCTGGTTGCTGTGTGGGGTCTGCGAGGCTCCACTAGCACCCGCACCCGCATGGGACCTTTAAATATTTACACATTTTACAATTTGTCAACAAGGGAGAAAGACTCACTCCCATAACACCATGATACTGACTGTTGCTTTAAAGTGAGTTGACAGCAGTGTTATTGCTCATCTCATCTAAGATTCACAAAGAAAATAAATGTTGTAGAAAATGCTATACTATTCCTATTGAGGATTGTTACTTTGTTTCCTAGGTTGTAATTTATCTCAGGAAATGTTCATGTTTACCTGCTCATTGTATTATTTCTTTTCAGCCACCAATATCAATGGTGCTGTACTGAGGGCAGTGAAAATGCTGGAGAAAGAAAGAAAAGATATGAACCTGCCAGAAAGGAGTACAGATATGATTATTTTACTGACTGACGGGATGCCCAACAGCGGTAAGATGTCTTGATTTGAAGATTATAATAAGATTTGTGCATTCTGCATAAGCATTTTGAATTAGGGGTGTCAGAAAGTCAAAAGGGATTTGTTCTAACTGATTTATTTCTGAAACACCCATTTTAAAAAAAATACCCAATGAAGATTACCTTTTTCTAAATTACAAATATCGTACAACTTTGCTGAGTAACTATCTTGTGGAAATCACAATGCTTTTATTGCATGCTTAGAAATAACACTTGTGTTTCTGCATGTAGGGGAGTCAAGACTTACAAAGATTCAGGAGAATGTGCGCTCTGCTATCAACGGGAAGATGTCTATGTTCTGTCTTGGATTCGGAAATGATGTGGTATACTCCTTCCTGGATGTGATGAGCAAACAAAACAAGGGAGTAGCCCGCAGGATCTATGAGGGTTCGGATGCAGCCGTACAACTCCAGGTTTGGATAAAGATCAAACTAAATAATGATAATGTCCATGCAAGGTTGGGAATATTTGTCATATATATTCCCAAACAATAGGGAACAGACAAGGCCTGATTTGGACTATGTCCTTGTTCCAGGGTTTCTATGATGAGGTGGCCAACCCTCTGCTCTTGGAGGTGGACCTGCGTTATCCTGAGAACGCAGTGGACTCCCTGACGACTAACCACTACAGCCAGCTGTTTAACGGCTCAGAGATCGTGGTGGCAGGTCGACTGACCGACAACGACCTGGACAACTTCTTGGTGGAAGTGTTCGCTCAGGGGGTGAGGAATAGACAGTAGTAAGCCAATAAGCATGAAAAATGTCTATATAGTAGTTGTTTCTCGAGACAGTTCCTGTAACTGAATATTCAATGCTAAGTATAGTATTTTTAAAGAAATTTAACTTAAGTAGATTGCTGTAGTCTAACTCACTATGCTATCATGTTCCTTTTTTACTTTTCAAGGCTAGGGGGATGGTCAGTCCTTCACCTTGAGACTGAAAGATACAACAATTTTGGTGGATTTTAATGTAATTTTGTACATAAAGTCATAATCCCAAAAGGAACCATCCTACTGACATAGTCCATTACATTTTTCTTGAGGCTTAATCATCAGGTCAACATTTAAATTGGTCAAATACTTTGTTTTACAATCAAATACCTTCAAAACTATTGTTATTCCCTACACCACAGCTATGCTTTGTGCTTAAAAGTACCCTACATGTTTGCATGATAGCTTGCTAAGATATATACCTGGAACACTGTTATTGTGACCATGTTAGCATTTAGCCTCAAAGCGCTGCTAGCGATGCTTTAGACTCTCAGTCTTGTTTTGATCAAATAAAACTACAAATAACTTAGCTGTCAGTAATAACTCATAACATTTCTCCTCCTTCTCAAGTCTGAAGAAGACTTTCAGGAACAGGGAAAGGCCAGTGAGATCAATTTAGATCTGATCTACCCTGAGCAAGAGTACATCTTTGGGAATTTCTCTGAGCGTCTGTGGGCCTACCTCACCATCCAGCAGCTCCTCGAGAAAAGGTCTGTTAATTTGAAATGTGTCTGTCAGTTTTATCTCTACCTGTCCAGGATTTGAAGCAAGATTCTCCATCAATAATGACATTATTCAAAGGAATTCAAATCATTTCATGGTGCATATTTTTGTTGCACCTCGCGCCTCCAATGTCATTAAAAAACACTCAACTTATCAAATCTCTCTTTTTTTTTTAAATCTGCCAGTGACATTGGTACTGAGCAGGAGAAAGGCAATGGGACTGCCAAGGCCCTGGACATGTCTGTGCAATACAGCTTTGTCACCCCTCTCACCTCCATGGTGGTCACTAAGCCTGACACTGAGGATGGACCAGGCAGCCCTCTCATCGCTGACAAACTGACTGAGGGTAATATTCAAAGTGGAAATGGACGAGATCAGGTGGAAGCAGCAGGGCGTGGTGCAAAAAGCTGCCGTCAAATCGGACAGTTTCAAGCAGTCGTCAAAGAATATACAGGAAGTCACATGAATTCAGTGTTAGATCCATCTGTGGGCTACCCTTAGTTTGTCTGTCATGTTTGTATAACGATGCCTCTGTCATAATTGAGAAGAAAATTAGAAAAGGTTTGGCCAGATTTAACCCTTGGAAGCCGTATTTATTCGATAACCTACATAAAACGTTTATGTGAAGTCATTTAAAAAAACATGCAACCCTTCATTAAAGAAATATACCTATCAAATGTATAGTCACAATATTCTGATAGCTACGTATGCTACACAAGGGTTGAAAAAGAAAAATGATGACAACAAGACACAAGTTTTGCATTGTTTCTGAAGCTGCAGCGTGTTTCTCTTAATGTTATAGTTTTGGGCCGTGGTTGCGCCACCCACCATACTATTGTTATATTATAGGTTAAATCAAAAAGTGTATGTAGAATATGCCAAAGACAATAAACTAACTTTGTTTTGTGTGTTTTCTATACTTTCACAGACCAGCGACAGAAAGCAGAAAAACACACAGGTATGACAATCACTTTTAATGTAATCATGTGACTTCTGATCGCATTTTGGGCCAAACAAGCATTCATTATTTTTCATAACAGGTTCTCCAGCCAGTAGGATACAACTCCATAGTCCTATCGCCGCCAAAACTCAGACTGGGGCTAGCAGTTCCAGTAGTGGCAGTAGTGGTGCAAGTAGCAGTTCCCGTGGCATCAGTTCCCGTGGCAGCAGTTCCCGTGGTAGCAGTTCCCGTGGTAGCAGTTCCCGTGGTAGCAGTGGTAAGCTTTTCATACAGCAGCAGTTTTACGATCACATCAATATATCATATAAATGCATTAATTTCCCCTGTCACTTTAACTTAAATCTTCAAATGTAATAATTACAGCGGTTTGCCATATCAGATTTCCAGATGAATCCTGTGACATTTGTTTATTTCCTGTCGTAAAATAGGACATATTATGCTAATTTCAGGTTCATATTTGTGTTTTGTTCCTCTACTGCAGTGGTTCTCAAACTTTTTCTGTCAGGCCCACCCTTTGGAGAAAAAAAAAAGTCGGGCCCCCCCCAAGACAAATAGTCAGGCTCAGTGGCAGCGCCAGAGATTTCTTTTGGCGGTGCTGTGGGGTAGCTTGACGTTTCATAGAGGGTGCTCAAACATTTAGGGTTTCCCATTAATGTACCGGTCGCTACAGTGGAATGTTCTACTGCAACACTCCCCACACGCACATAGACAGTGTACTGTTACAATGAAGGCTCGATAATCAGCTCACGGCATATAGGTGTAAGCAGGGGTCAATTGCTATTTTTATAGGTGGTGTGTGGACCTCACATAGGGGGGTCCGGGGGCAAGCTCCCCCGGGAAGATTTATTTCTAAATATTGAAGTTAAATGCATCAATCTGGTGCACTTTGAGAGCAAAATGAAGAGATCTATGGATACATCTCTCAACACCCATTTGAAACAGAACTGTAAACAGATTTACTTTTTCTTTATGGATATTTTACAAATCACCCTTTTAAACTTTATTCTTGTTTTACTGTCATATAGTATTTCATAGCTGTTTTTCATTTATTCTCTTATTTTTGTATAACTATAATGATCATAGATGTGTGCCTCGGAAATAATTGTTTACATTAATGGTGACCAAAACATTTGAGACCCACTGAGATAACACTGAGAGAGTCCTTTAGCTCACTGAGTCTCTCAGTCTGACAGGAGAGGACTCTCCTCCACTTTGTTGTTGATAAAACTCCTTATATCCGTTAGCGTAGCTCGCTAGCACCAGAAGCTAACAACAACGATCTCCGGTACCGGTGCGCTCTCTCTCTCTCGCTCGCGCACACAAAATGGCTCGTTCCACACACACACACACACACACACACACACACACACACACACACACACACACACACACACACACACACACACACACACACACACACACACACACACAGAGCCGAGCTCGAATGAAACACAGAGACCCAGACGTAATGGTACTCTACTGCATCATATTATTTTAGAATCAATAATTTTTCAAATTATGATTTCTTTTTTTTTCTTTTTTTCTTCTTTTTTTATAACCATTTTTCCTCCTGGTCTCTCGCGCCCCCCTGGCATGCCTCTGCACCCCCCAGGGGGGGCGCGCCCCCCACTTTGAAAACCACTGCTCTACTGTGACATGTTTACATGCTTTAATGTTCAAAAAGTGCTTTATTTTTCTCACACTGCTTAAGATTGTATTAAAATATCATAGTTACAAACTTGAGTTTGACTCTTATACAAGCTTGTTTTCCTGACATGACACTTTAATGTTTGTGCAGCGGACGGGGATCCTCACTTCATGATAGAGCTGCCAGACAGAGATGAGGCTCTATGTTTCAACATCAACGACAAACCAGGAACCGTTTTCAACCTGGTCAGAGACCCAATACCAGGTGAGTGAGTTCTACTTTTTTTGTGAAAAACCAAAGAAAGGCCAACAAACTAAAACCTGTCATTATTTCAGGC
This sequence comes from Gymnodraco acuticeps, assembly GCF_902827175.1. Classification (NCBI taxonomy): domain Eukaryota; kingdom Metazoa; phylum Chordata; class Actinopteri; order Perciformes; family Bathydraconidae; genus Gymnodraco; species Gymnodraco acuticeps. The sequence goes on along the minus strand of NW_022989983.1, from coordinate 3,124,033 downwards.
TTTATGGTGAACGGCCAAATTATCGGCAGGAAGAAAATTGATCCGCATGGTAAGATCAATACCTACTTTGGCCGTTTTGGTATCATCCACCAGAAGCTGGGCATGAGGCTGGAGGTGAGCACGCAAGAAATCTCAGTTTTCCACGAAGGCAAGCAGGTCAAGCTGCTGTGGTCTGATACAACCTCTATCAAAGAAACCAAGTGAGTAACATTGCCTTACAAATATTATCTAAAAGTAATAGGAGGAATATTGTCATTTTGGTCATGCCAGGATAAAATGCTTTTTTAAATGAATGTAAAGAAAGATTCTATTTAATTTTGGATTTTATGTTTTTGAAATACTTTTAATTACGGTAAAAACACAAAACAAATACTTATTCTTAGACCTTCAAAAATGCATGGCAAAGATGACAGAGCACATAGCTTTATCAATTAAAGGGGACCTATCATGCAAAATGCACTTTGTGATGTCTTTTATACATACATATGTGTCCCCGGCGCGTCGGGGAACTCGCGCAGCGTCAGAAAATAAAACCCTCTCTCTTTTCCTCCGTATACCCAAATCTTTTAAAAAAAACGAATGTACAACGAGCGGATACAGATTCCATCTGAACTGACGTCAAATCGGCAGTGGACCCACAGAAAGTTGCTATCAGAAACAATGCCTGACGTGTTTTGGACGTCTTTGTTTAGATTAGCTAGCCTCACTGTACTGTAGAGCACATGTGTTTTAAAAAGCAGGAAATAAAAAAAGAACTCACCTTGTGATAAATCTGCAAGAGAAAAAACATTTGAGTTCCATATTATTTCAGAAATAATCCTTGACGTGGTTTGAACAGGATGGCGTTTTATCACAGCAGAATTTAACTTTACCTCCGGTAGAATTCTGATCAGGCATTAGCTCCGCCTCCTCTTCTTTCTTTTTTTCAAGCTAAGGACCCAAGATCCGCGTTTCTCTAACAGGGCTGCAAAAGAGGGGTTTGAGCAGTAAGAGGCGTGGCTACGGGTGAACTGTTTGGTATTTTGAAAAAAAGATTTCACAGACATGTTTTGTATAGGTATGGCCCTACAATATATGTTTCAAATATAGAATGATAGGTCCACTTTAAGTTGCGTGCCTCATTTTATTGGCTCATAAAAATATCTTGTATGGAATTAATCTGCTGATTTTCTAGTTTAAAATGAGAATGTGTTAAAATGTTCATTGATTCAATAACATTTATTGAATTAATGTATGTAAATATATTCTAATAGTCTTACACTGAAAACTAAATTGACCTAAAATTGCATTGAAAAATAAATCTTCACTCTGCTTTTCATGGCTCCTGTGAATCACAAATACACCTAACTACCTTTGTCTCTCCTCCAGTATGGACCTCAGGTTAACTAAGAACTGCAGCCTGACAGTGACGCTGAAGCACTCTGTTAGATTTGAGGTCATTAGACACACAAAGGTTTGGAAGGAACGCCACGACCAACAGGACTACCTGGGTTTCTACAACCTGGACAGCCACCACTTGTCTGATTCGGTTCATGGTTTGCTAGGTAAAGATCTAGTTTCCTTTAATTATGCGATCACTGTGCAGCTTTCTTTATATTTCCTGATTCCTTATTTTATACAAATAATCTTCCTCCAGGTCAGTTCTACCATGGCGTTGGGTTTGAGTTGACAGACCTGCATCCACATAAGAACAAGGAGAAAATAGATGCCACCATGTATGTGAAGGGACAAATACTCAACGTAACCAGGTAATATGTAATATGGTTTAAACACACAAACACATAATGCATACAAGTTCAAGGAGTATTTCATCACAGCTTTTTTTAATTCTAATTCACAGACACTGGCAGAAGGACTTCAGCAGGGATGTGAAGAATGGGAAAAGTATTCCCTGCTGGTTTGTTAACAATGATGGAGCTGGCCTTATCGATGGAGAAGCCTCGGACTACGTTGTGTCAGGGCTTTTTCAAGGCTGATTTTTGTGAGAGATTGCAGGTTATAGTGAGCCACATTGAGTGTTCATTTCAACATTGCACACATTCTGAAACAAACATTCTAAATCCCAGGATCTTTACAGTCTTATTATTTAATGGCGATACAAAATAACAATTATGATTCCTGATCTCATAATGGACATTACTTCCCAAAAAACGACAAAGTGAATGACAATTTGTGCACTCTTCTTGATGTATTTACTGCTGTTAGGTATATTATGTTGCTTTCCAATTTCCGGCTGTCATAGAATTATACGTCTGCATACTTCACATACAAACCATACCATTGCCTTTAAACTGAATGTACCTTATGGCATGCACATGTGGGTATCAAAGGGTATCCAAATAAGCTTTAAGACCCTGGCCACAACTATACACAACTTGATTTCGATTCAAAAAAGTTGAAACCTGTACACCGGTACGTTAAAAAACACAACCACATTTTGTACTTTTCAACTCTCATTTTTGCCATATCTGGGCTTTATGCCAACTTTGCACCATCACAGAGAAATTATCAAAGAATCTTATCATATGGATGTACTTCTTGTGATATTGTTATTGAAATTGTGTACACTGAAAAAACGTATTTTATCATCGCTAAGATTCAAAGGTAAAACCAACACAGCTGTTTTCCACAGGTTGGTATATATTTTTTTAGATGTTACAGGGAATTTTTACTCTTTAAACAAAAAAATGTTTGGGCCTATATTTGTTGTATGTGATGACAATAAATGTACATATACGCCAGTTTGTGTTTGATTGTTGTAGCTTTTCAGAATCAGAATCGGGTTTATAACCAAGTAGATTTTCACATACTAGGAATTTGCTTTGGTGTAAATGGAGCAGATACCAAAATAAGAATCTGGAATTGTTTTAAAGGAGCAACAAATAATACGATTATAAAAACTATTAAAAAAACTATTGTAACAAATAAAAAATAAACATAATATTTGTACAGAAACAGTACAGTAAAATAAGATATGACATACTATATTCAAAGTGGAGATCTCCTATAATTTCCTATACCTAGTACAATTTTATATTTTAAGTCAGAGTACTGCTTCATTAAACCTTGTTTGTCAAAGGATTTATACAGTGGCATTTTATTTATTTGTTTTTGCCATGCTAGCCTGGCCTTTTCCATTTGGCTAATGTCATTAAAGCGCATGCGCAGATAGAGCATTGTGTTTAGTTGTATGGTCACAAGGGGCAGCAGTGAGCTCATTACGGTTTGTTGTTGCGCTGGCAACGGGAGGTAAAGAAGACGCCGCATTCGAAAACAGTGTTTGACCGGCCACACTCAAAGGTGAGATTTTAGCTTTAGTTTACATATTGTTAATCAGTTTTTTTCACTTTTACAAACGAAAAGACTAGAAAGATACTAACCGATTAATTTGGCACAATTACCACAACACTGTGCCGCTAAAGTCACGCAAATCTACCCCAAGCTAGCTAACCGTTACTTCACACAAGCTAGCTAATGTTTTTAGCTAACACAACGTCATAGGGATGGAGTTTAAAATATTTTAGCGAACCATGAGTTTTTCTGACTCACTGTAATTGGGGTGTTATTAAGTATCTCTTATACTCAAACATGTTTGTATATGTCGCCCTGTAGAATCTTCCTCATGGGCCAGGAGACTGTTTCTTGGCTGCTCCTTGAAGAGAGAAGACCAGAAACGGGTGTCGAATAAACGTGTGGACGGAGGTTTGTCATTTTCACACTCACTAAGCCACACATAAAGACCCATGGTAAGCCTATAGTTTACAGCAGTACACATCATTGATATGCTGTAGTCATATCACCCGCAGTACGTTTAAACATGATTCGTTGAATCACGTTTATTAATGTTTTTTTTACATTTTTGCTCTCCACATTTTTAAGATTGAAACATAATTATTCTAAAATGTAACCAAATACTATTTCCCCCTTTTTACAGCACTTATATATAACAGCAGTCATTATGGTCCATATTCACACTTGTGATTTTCATAGTGTGTTTTGTCGAAATGTCTTTGTTGAAAAATGATTTCCTGATTCTCCTTGTTCGCTTTGTTTGACCTGTTCGGTGTGGAAAATAAAGCTTTTATCATCTTTAAGTACGAAGAATGAGGACAATAGGTCATTCCCTTATATTCCTACAACTTCAACTTGAGCCTAGAGATATTATAAGCTAGTCTAAAAGATAACAACCACCAAAGGATTCACTTTTTAGAATGTAAATGTAAGTTCATTGATGAAAGTTTAAAATACCTTTTTAGTAATCACATTTTTTGTTTATTTTTCTCATTTTTGATTGAAGAATTGCATGAATGACATACAGTGGTGTTTTTGTCATTGTATATAGCTTTGTTAAAATCGTACGTAATTTAGCACAAACTAATCAGGTCCTTTAATCTGTGATGTAATAACTCTTCCAATGCTGTGTAGTGACTGGTTGGTCATGTCTTTATTTTATCACTAGCTAAGAACACACATTTTCTCTTTATGTTGTCTTTTTTCATTTGGATTGACGTCTTTTGCATTTTTTGTACACTTTCCAATGCCGATTCTAACATGTATTGTGTGTGCGTGCGTGTGTGTGTGTGTGTGTGTGTGTGTGTATATGTGTGAGAACACTGTACTGTAACAACTCAAAAGCTCTTATTACATGGCTCTGGTGTGTGTACTAAATATCCAGGGCAAGTGTGTTGACCCCAGTCATGTCGGAAGTTCAGGAGTTGAGAGGGATTTTCTTAAGGGGATCTTTGCAGAAGTGTTTGCTTGTGTGTGTCTGTCTCTTTGTATGTGTGTGTTTGTGTAAGCTTTCCTGATTAACACCAGATGTGCGGGGCTCAGGGTGTCGGCGGTAGCTTGAGAGGGCCCCACTGTACTCCATTCGGCCCTGGTTGCAGAAAATGCTAAAGAGACCTCTTCACACATGGCTGACATTAATATCTTTGCTGTTCATCCCCCAGATCCCTGCAAGGTTCGAAACATCAGGTCAGACTAAGAGTTCACTCAGGAGGTCATGCAGAAGAGCAGAGCGTTAGTGTAGGTCTGCTGCTTCTCCACCAGAGGGCGGGAGAGAGCTGTAGTACGTCTGTAGTCTCTCAGCTCAGGTCCCACAGTCTGACTACTGAGGAATAATACTTCGTTTTTTAGCTCTTATAAAGTTATTTGTAGTGAAAGTGTTCCAACATTTGAAAGATAATTAGTTTCACGCGGAAAGTTCTGCAATATTTTGAGTGTTTGTGTGTGTGTTAGTGCTGCATATAAGGATTAATACTTTCAATAAGAATTCATATTTAGTTATTATTATTATTATTATATTATGTATTGTTTTATCGTCCATAAAACAAGTTTCCTAGGCCCAAATCGACATTGTGAATCTGATTATTTTTGTCTAACAGACAAAAATTAAAGATGTTAAATATTGCAAAAAAGAACAGGAACATTAAAAAAAATGTAGAATATTTCTTATACATACTCCCAAACATAAGATTGAAACGATAACTTGATTATTGAAAATGGTAATGATTAAATGTCAATTGACTAACTCATTTTCCCGCGCCTAATAATGATTAATACATATTGCAATGGATTTAATAGAGAGTTAAAGTAGTTTTAAAACAATGATTGCTTTTTATCTTCCTTTACAAACAACATTTTAACAAATAGTTGTTTTAATTTTTCTCAAAATGATCCAGATAACTTTTTTTTCTTGTAGTTTGCAAAACTTGAACATGTAAAAAATGCCTTCCTTCAAACATCAGTGCAGTGAGACCTGTCTGCATGCTCAACTTTGTCACAAGTTATTATTTCATGTGACTTCTTCCACTTTCTTGAACCCTTTCCTCTGTCTTCACCTCCTCGCCCTGCTCTCTACCTTTTGTCCCTGTGTGAATATTTCACATTGCTGCTGCCGCTGGTGCATGATGCGGGGACTGAGCGCTCATTGTGTGTACGCAGTGTGGGTGCAGCGGTATGCGGCTCCTCTGCGTGTGGTGTGTCGTGACAGGCGTGTGGCCGCTGACGCCAGCCAGCCGCCTGCCTGTCTGTCTGTACGGTTACACCTGACCGACGCTGACATCGCCTTACCCACACACACACATGTTAAAACATTCACACACACACTCTCATATACATTGCACCACGAGACATGATGCCCAAAAGTTAAACAAGGTTCACCGACTCCCTGCCGCTGTAGTCAGCCCACTGGGCCCTTCAGTACAGGAGAGCCTTTGATGTTCTGCTGACTTTGCAAGTTCATTGGTGTTCATTTAATTTAGTGATCTAAGTTTTAAAAAGCAACTTGCATGATTATAATGTAAATAAGATAAGATAGAAATAAAACATAGCTGCGTATCTGCAGTTCAATATTCAAGCAGATTTATACTGTTATTAATAATAATATATCATATTTATATAGTGCTTTTCCCAGTGCTCAAAGACGCTTTACAAGAAAATACAATGAAATAAGAGTAAAAAAATAACAACAAAAACAGTCCTGAGCTATGCTTTTGTTTCTCCAGCACATGCATCTATATATTTATTTTTCATTTAGTCTAACCCTGGTGCAAGATCATTTGTTGTGGTATTTGTTTTAAATTGAAAATGCATTATAGAGTTTTTGTGGTTTTGATATGCGCTGTGCCGGTCTGTTCAGAAATGCAGCGAAGGCCATATTGCCGCGCACTGTGGCGGAATCCTCGGTATTTAGTGTGTTCCCTCAGACCGGCCGAGGTGAAAAGTTGAACCTGGTGTTGACCTTCTCTTGAGAGAGGGCTTAGCTCTGAAGTCAGGCGCAGGCCAAACGCACAGGGAGGATATTCTCAAGTTCCTCTTTCCCTCCCTCCCTCCCTCACGTGCACCGCTGATATCCACGGGCACACTCCCCTCCCACACGGAAACAATTAGCATCTGTGATAAGATGTTGTACATATTTCCATCACTTTATCTCGTTGGTTTTGTTTGTTTTTCCGACATGACAAAAGTCTCGTGTCCTCCTGTCATGGCGCTGTTAATCACAATTACATCTCATCTAGGTACATGGAGCTGCAGAGAGAGAAGGAAGGAGAAATAGACTGAGAGGGGCCTCCTGTTTATCACTGCAGGGAGCTGAATTCCAGATGGAGAGATAATGAAGAGAACAAGCAAACAATTATGCAAAAATAGACAGTGTGGGGGGGGGGGGAAGCAAGCGCAGACTGACAGACAACAGGAATGATGTTTGGGCCAAACTAGACACGTTTTTTATTTCTACTCTCAAGAGACCGGTTCAAAACCGATCTGCATTGTCACCAGCAAGAGCAAATACGATACTACTAAAAAGGAAATAGCATTTGGGGTTTATTTGTATCATAATGTAATAATACACTTGAAGTATGATCTAAAAAGCTGTGGCCATGAATTTACAGAAAGAGCCGTTTGAACACTGTTTGTGAGTGGGTTTTATTTACCATCTTTAATTGTTTTTGTCCCATTGAAGGACAAGGAACATTCATCTTTCTGGAAGATTTACACTCCTGTCATGTGTCGTATCATGTGTCGTATCATGTGTCGTATCATGTGTCGTATCATGTGTCGTATCATGCGTCGTATCATATGCGAGAGACTTGCTGATCCACACCATATTCTGCTAGAACACCTTGACCCAGAATACAAAACCAAGTTTGATATTCTCCCAGTCCACCGGAGCAGGAGAATATATGACCTTAAGATACGAGTCCGACAGTAGACGTTGAGTCGTGCTGCACTACGTTCTCCATCTGTTTTAGTTTTGGAGTGGTTGTGATAACCTCAGCCTGACCCCTGATTGGGTTAATCTCACCCTCATCTTCTCTCGCTGGTCAGCTGACAGAACGCCGCGCTGCGATTGGTGGACGCACTGCTGAGAAAGAGGAATTTGTTTAGCATTGTGTTGAAGTCACAGCTAGCCGCTGAGACGTTTAGTCTACTGTCCAAACCATAGCAAAGCTTGAAAACACAAAAGCAGAAAGAATGTTTAGGGTGACTATTCAAGACTCAAACATGTTGGCTTTCTCAGGCAGTAGCCAACACGATACTGTTCCCCTCGCAGTGTGTGTAAAGCAGAACTAAATGTAAAATGATGTTGACTTGTGTATTCAGAACAACCTTATAGTAATAGTTGTTGTACCTCATAGTCTGAGTTTTGGAGAAAAGAGAGCTCATATCGAGTTAAAAGCAGAGAGTAATGCAACGAGCCCAATAATGTAAATGAGTTTCATTCAATGTTTCCCCCTTTAACTCTCAAAATAAGGATCCTGTTAAATGAAGTTATTGTAGTTACAGTATGTCTAAATAGCTGTGAGGGACAGGCCGCTGTGCAGTAGCTGCTCCAGGCGCTCTGTTTGGAGGGCTTACATCCAGCCAGATTAGATCAGACTCTGTTTGTTTGTTTTGATTTGGGAGGGGCCAGGCTCCTGAGGGATAGCCCCCCCCTCTCTCAACCACGACTCTGCTATCCCTCCCCAGGATTCCCCTTCAGGGCACAGTCGACTGGAGCCCCTCTGACCTCTCTGTCACCCCGTCCTAACCCATGTTAGCCAAGGCATCCTGGAAGAAAAAAACCAAAGGAAGACTCTGCTGTGTTTTAGCGTCCGCGCAACCAAATCACAACCAGACCCGTTAGTCTGGGGGTGTAGGCAGTGCCACCCAGGCAGGCAGCGCCTCTGGCCCTGGTCAGCCCGAGCAGAGCTTCACCCGGCGCGTTGACCTCTCTTTCATCTGCTTGTTGGTCTGATGTGTTCTCTCTCTCCTGTTGGTGCTTCAAGAGAAAGGTATTAGCTTAGCGAAGAGCTTGGCTGAAGGCCATTCGGGCTGCCGTCCTGTTGGTGTGTTACGTAATCATCATCATCATCAGAAGTTATTTTTAAGTTGTTGTAAAAACATCGATATTTGCTTCACTTCTAATTTAAAGGATTTTAACCAAATTTGATTAAAATAAGCTTTGTGACTGTGAGTCTGCCATCGGCTTGAACACAGCCAATTTGGCGTCTTTATAATCACATGATGTTCTGCGACTGTTGGAGCTCCGTTGTCTAGCCCTCTGGGTCTCATGATTACTCTCTTTCCACCTATTCCCATTTATTCAAACACTTAGCCCATTTTGTATTTCCATGTACCTCTCTGTCCAGGCTCGATGAAGCATCAGCCAAGGGAATACACCTTCACACACACACACACACACACACACACACACACACACACACACACACACACACACACACACACATACCATGTATACATCACTTCAAGGGACATTACATCGACTTACATGCATTTCCTGGAGACTTTTCCTAACCTTAACCATAACCAACACATGCCTAACCCTTAACCTTACCTAATCCTAAACCTAACCAAATCTTCACCTTAAAATTAATGATTCCCCTCATGGGGACCTCCAATTTGTCCCCATAAGGGAGGCGAGTCCCCACACGTGACTGTGTAAACAGATTTAGGTCCCCACAAGTATAGTAATGCTAGGCCACACACACACACACACACACACACATACATACACACACACCCCTCTGCTGACCTCTTCTTCATTCCCACCAGAGCCTGGGGTGAGGCAGCCTGGCACCAGACAGTCATTGATTCAAACCCTCAGGCTGCTTCACAACAGGTCAGAGACGGAGACGGAGACAGAGAGAGGGATGTATTCACGGCTGATTGTTCACAGATTAACTGGTGTCTTCACTTCAGAACTCAGGCTTTGTGAAGAAGCCTTTATAAATAATATTAAATGATAACTGAGACAACATTTTCTTTAGAAATATAGCAACTACATGCAAAACTAATTTGCTTCTTTTGACTTTAATTATTGCCTTTGTAGATTCTCTTTTAGTCTTTAAACACATTTATTTAGAAACGGGAAAAAATATGTTATTCAGCCATAAATTAATTTATTATGTTTCATTGAATTTTAATCCCATGAAACAGGAAATAAAAGCAGGGAGAAGCTGTGATTGGATTAAAAGTGGTCTTTGTAAACATGGTGACCCATGTCTTTGACACACCTCCTCGCCGCTCTTGAAGAAAGTCTCTTCATAAGAGGAACGCCAAGAGATGAAGGAGGACACGGGATGGGGAGGCAGACTTTGGAGTCTTTGTTGGGCACGTGGGCCTGTGTTTTGTGTCCGTTTTGTTCTTCTAAATCCTCCTTGGTTTGTGTTTGTCTCCGAGCTCTGCTTTGAGCGATTAGAGACGAGGGTTTGAGCGGCTCTGTTAAATGAAGACATCATTTCAGCCCTTTATTGTGGCTTTGAATAGACTTTCTTTGTATCAATAAATGACACTAATGGTTTTGAATATTAGCTTTATTAAAAGTTTGTTTCTTAAAAGAGAAATAGCCCAAAGTGTTCGCAGAATTTCCCTGCTCTTTATGGGAGTATATTGTATTGGACAAGTGATGTCAGTAAACCATGCCACCAGAGATGAGCCATATCACAAGAGGCATCGCTAGAAATCTGAGTTGTGCCATTAGACAGAGAGAAAGGCAGTATCTTGAGCGAGAGAGAGTAAAAGGGGAGAGACACAGAACGGATTGTTCCACAACAGACTGACGGACCTTTTAGCCTTATCTTCCCGAGCTACTCTTACAGAAAACCAAGGAGAGAAGGGGAAAGAATGCCCTGCTCTTTCTCTGCCTCCCATTCTCTCATTTCTCCTGTCTGCCTCTCTCTTCCTTCTTCATTTCTTCTTCCTCTTTTGTCCATCAGTCTTTACCCGGCGTTTCTTAAAAATCCTCTTAACCCTTGCTCTCCTTCCATTATCCCCCTTCCTCAATATCTTACCTTGATGTTTTAATATCTTGTTTCTTCGCTCGCCCGCTACTATCTTATCCGCCTTCAGACTCTAAGAGCTCATTGCTCCTACAGATTGTTAAAAGGTTTACTTGTAAGCCGCCTCCGAGTCCCGGCATCAGTTGGCTGTTAGTGTTACATGCTCTATAAAATAGATCCCTCTCTCCATCTCAGGATCACACTGTATGCATGACTGCCATTCAGGAGGGGTGCCGTACAAACGCAGGCCCGGTTGCCTTTGCAAGAGCATCTTATTTGCATTTGTTTACATGTGCCACTCGGTGCACATTTGGATTTGCTGCATGTCATAAATGTTTTTGGTTGCCCAGATCCTGATACACACAGACACACGCGCGCACAACAGTATTTGGTTGTGATGACACCGTGAGTCGTCCCTCTCCTCCCTCTCTGACAGAATGAAACGGATGGATAATTAGATATCAAAGGGAGGCAGGCAGGGTGTGGCGAGGCGCGCGGGCCCCTACGATGGTAAAGCACTTATTAATGAGATAGGCCTTATCTGCTCTCCTCCCAGGAATTCTGCCTTTGATCGGCCCCGACTCCGGACTTAATACATTTTTGATTGATAGGCCGAGATGACAGAGAGAGGCGGCGTGGATGGGGTAGGTGGGTGGGTGGGGGTATGTGTGTGTGGAACGAGGGGGGGCAACCCTTAGATGCAACTGTAAGGATGCCCTTCACATGATTAAATAACTTTATGACAATAGTGTTTATGATACATTAAGTTGAGCAGAACTTGTTTGCATGGTGAATACATTTCAATTCCGCATACATCCACCTACTGATAAATACACACACAAAGCTTCACATTCCTCCAGCCCACGTAGACATAAATCCCCTAAGACAACCCAAACAGACAGGCCTATTCAGTCACCTTAACCCCGACTATAACTCACACACCGGGGCACCAGGAAATCTTTTCGCTAAGACAGAGCAGGCGAGGGGCAGGCCTGTGGAGGGGGACTGAGATAAGGCCCTATCCCCGTCTAGAGATGAGTTATAGCCCACCCAGGAGGATGTGGCTAGCAACGACCCACCCGGACACGCCGCTCGGCTCGCTGTGATTGGTAGGGACGGTGTACTCCCGTTAGTGAGGCGTCTTTACGGACAGAGATAACAGCCCCGCTCTCAATAACACCTTGACCAGAGGGAGGAGAGGCAACAGTGAGCCTCCACACACACATACACACACACACACACACACACACACACACACATACCATGTATACATCACTTCAGGGGACATTACATTGACTTACATGCATGTCCTGGAGACTTATCCTAACCTTAACCATAACCAACACATGCCTAACCCTTACCCTAAACCTAACCAAGTCTTCACCCTAAAATGAATGATTCCCCTCATGGGGACCTCCATTTTGTCCCCATAAGGAAGGTGAGTCCCCACACGTGACTGTGTAAATAGATTTAGGTCCCCACAAGTATAGTAATGCTAGGCCACACACACACACTGTGCCACATATATCATACAGTACACCACCTTCCTCTCCGCCCGACAAAAAGGTGACTGAGCGTAACCATTACAGCTCTGTGTCACCTTGTTATGAGACTCTTGTCAATGTGATGCGTCGGATAAATTAAAGAAGCCATAACCGCTGTTCCGTCAATGCCACGTTACCCCCACTCATTTATTACCATGCCAACGGGTACGGGGAGAACCCGTCCCCCATCAGGTGAGCAGATCGATCAACCTGACAGGCACATTTCAGCTCTCCAAATCAATCACACGAACAAAGGCAGGTGAAGGAGGAGGTGGTTGTTGATTTGTGTCTACTACTACAGGTATGTGTCTCGATGAGTCAGAAGAAAACATACCCTCTGTTGTCCTGAGACAAAGACCCAAACTTGAGCAGTCAATGCATGGATCTCCGTCAAAATGATCACATTTTACTTTGTAATGTTATTATTTAGGTTTGATCATGGTTTAAAGTTGTATGACGAGCTGGAAATGTAATTGTGAAAGGTGGTTGAAGAACAACCATAGGCAGATTTTTCAAACTTGCAAAGTTTTTATTCAACATACAGACTGAGCGCTGATGCTGGACGCAGTGTGAGAGTGCTGCTCCACGAGAAACATGATGAAACGGCGAACAGAGAAAGGGTGGGAAGCGAGACAACGCGAGGAGGGGTTAGATGATAAGAGTGGGAAGAACTGATAGAGTGGAAGAAACCGTGTAGAGAAAGAAAATGATTAAAAACAGCAATCACCCGTCGGAGACTGATAAACCAACCAGTCGTTAATTGGAAGCGTGCAACTCGTGGGGATACGGTTGGATTAGGTTCACTTCTTCCCCTCCTTTCTTTCTTCTGTCTCCTCCTCCGTGGCCTTAAATGTCTCAAAGACACATTTCACTATCAACAGTTACAATGAATACAATTAATATAGTTTGTACTCCTTCACATTCGCCAACCAATTGAGTACAAATTGTATGAACACTCTTAAAGAGTTTTTCCTCTGCTACTGTACGTCTGAAACAAAACTCGGTAAGACAAAATACCGTTTGTGAGCGAGGAAAATGACAAATGAAGAGAATCAGAGATGGAAAGACAAAGAGCGGTGAGGTTGTAGCTATTTTTGAGTGATCTTGGCTTTTGGGGCATATAGGAGATGGGAGATGGGCGGTGGTCCATAAACAAAAGGCTGACAGCCCACCGATCACCTCGGCAGGTCTGGCTTGTGCTGCCTAGATAAAGCCGGGCTGCTTCCTCCTGTATCAACACCATCCATCATCCATCTCCCTCGCCCTCACATCAGCCTCTCACTCCCTACACCTGCCCCTCTGCCAGCTGCCTGGGTCCTGGTCCCCCAGCAGAGCATTCACCAAACTTTAAACTCCAATATCTGTTATTTTAAGCCCTTTTTACGAATATTTAACTAGTTTGTAAGCTTTTCTTAACTCAAATCATACTTTTTTTCATTTTTTTTGGGGCTTTTTGCAGACATGGCACTTTCAGCACATTAAACAAAGTACAGAACACATTGTCTGTTACAGGAAAGAAAATTACCCATCCCCACCCCTACCTCATTAGTTAAGGAACAATTATAATAATACAAATAAATAAAATAATCAAATCATGCTTTTATGCCCTTTTGATGCAACGGTCCGTCCGAGCCGTAGTCCCTCTGATTGTTAGTTCACTTTTTGGTTGTGACATGGGGGGGGGGGGTTGTTCTCTTTAGCATTAATCATTGATTGTCCGCATCGTCTGGGCCTTTTCCTGTCGCTGCTCATTTTTGGTTTGCAGCAGAGTCACATCCTGACAAGTGAAATAAAAGGCATTGTTTCCTTTCTATTTCTTTTTTTTTTGTATTATGTGACTATTCATGTTTAATGTGCTTTGCCCGTCAAATCAGACAAAAGCAGAAGTGTGACTGAGCTTTGGCAAAATAGCATTTTCCAAAACTAGCCTGACAAAATATTAAACCACGATTTAGGAAATTGTAGTCCCCTCAAAGTGACCCTTCAGGCCATCATTGTCCCCTCGTCAATTTGCTTTTTGTATGAGCATCTCCTTTCTTTCTTTGTTGCTCGTGGGGAATGGAAATTATGCAAATGGAGATGGGCACTCTGAAGGAAAAATGTTGACATCTCCCGTCCTTGCTGCCCCCTAAATACACACTCCTCATACACACACCATTCAGGGAGCTCTCTTTTGGCCCAGTTTGGTGGGTCTGTCTCTTTTGGCTGTCTCTCAAGCATACTTTAACTATTGTAGCCATATTGCCGGTACCACGTCCCTTTCTTCTTTCCGCTCTGGTCCATTCGAGCCAGAATGGACAGGTGCTGAGACAGGAGGCTGTCAGCTATTTCAACAAACAATATTGGGTTATCTAACTTTGGAAGAGAACAGAGGAATTAAAGTGTGTTTGAAAAATACTGCTTTGATTTTCCGCCTCCATCAATGCCACCCCTCACATTTTAAACACAGGGGAGAATGGATGAAGAGTTTTGCTTCAAAGGCAGTGACAATTAGTTATGGTTTGGTTCTGAGAAAACTTTGCAAATGCAGTTTTTTATTTTATTTCTTCAGTGTTTCATTCAGTTCCACCAATCAGAGGGGATTTAAGAGATAGAGTTTAGACTGGGTAGAGCAGGGTGGACGGGGAAATGGCTCAACTAGAGGATGAATTGAATAAAAGCCAATAAATGGGAAAATGGGCTATCACTCGTGCAGCATAATGAACAAAGTGCAGATACCACTGCCTTTCTGTGCCGCGGGCCTCCGGGCTCTGTTCTCACACTAGTAAAACATATGAGAGTGAACGGAGCCAGAAAGCATAATGATTGTCCATTAGTCTGTCCCGAAACTCTGCTTCCTGTTGTAGCTTTAAGGAAGCAGAGTTTGTGCGTTGTGGGAACCCATCATGTGACCTCGGTGCAGCCTTTGTATACTCCTAACGGACCCAGACACAACTCTCTGTGTTTCCAATTATACTTAGCGCTGAGTTCACTCAGAGATTTAGGAACTCTCGACTCAGACTAAAATACAAAATGTGTGAAACAATAGAATATCTGACACTTTACTATACATAGTCTGACCTCTTGCCAGAAATAGTCAAAATATATATATATATTATGTAATGGCTTTAATGTGAGGTATTCTTTTAATAATGTATATCATATTTTGTAATGTAATAAAACAGGTTATATTTCATTTTATTATTTTATAGCTTTTTTTAAATTAAGAAGTTAAGTGATACTTGATTGTGTGTTACACTGCAGTTTAATAATTATTTGTCTTTCACAAATATATTACTATATGACCCCCTTCACCTGTTAACAATAGACAAGAAACTAAAATATCTTGCATCTTTAAGAACATAATTCTAAACACATGATTTGAGTACATCCTGATGCATTTCACACTTTTCTTGAGTGGCTGAGTTATTCCCCCTCATAGACATGACAAATGAGCACCATCATCTCCTTATGATGAGTTCATCCCTGCATACCCCCGGCTCTAATGATGATGATCTTCAGTCACGCGTGGCCCAAGAAAGCGTGCTGCGTTTAAGACCCCTGCACTGGCCTTCGTCTCCATTAACCCCCATGACTCAGCTGTTGACAGTAAACCCAACTCCGGTCTAATGTTCACACATCAAACAGCCGCGATCGACACTCTCCGTCTCTGTGGTGAGACATGACCGGATGTGACATAAGTAGACTGAGTGGGCAAGTGGAGTCGTCTGGAAGTGTGTGTGGGAGTAAGAGAGAGCTTCGTGATATTAGCGCTGAGGAATGTGATGTGTTGGAGGTCATGTGAAACACCGCTGGCACTCTGAGTAACCTTCAGGAGGGCTATCACGACGTGACCCGGAAGTAGTCAGGTCAGGAGTCGGGGCAAAAGGCTCGTCTCTGTTGACAGCACCCTCTCCAATCTATACACAACTCTCACTCCTCCACCTCCTGGGAACCGTACTCCCTGTCTGCTCAGTTTAAAGTTTTCTGTCCACACAGGAAAAGACATGTTGACGTGACTGACCAAAGTATAGAGAGCCATTGTTGGACGCGAGGGTATCAAGGAGCCATTTTTTTGCGGATTGAGCTGAGAAAAAACGTCCCCCAGGAAGTGGTGTGGTCGACAAATGAAAACCACATCTTGATGTATCTCACAGGTCAAACTCCCTTGGGTTTTCAAACAGGGAAAGATGTTAATGGCTCGAAACACGTCGACCTTTGATTAATGTTTGAGAGCTCTAAGAATAGGGAGGGATGGAGAAGGGGAGGGGATGGCTGGAGAAAGAGTTGACGTAAAAGAACACAGTTCAAGTTGCATGTTAAACAAACATCATGACCTTTTGAAATGCTGCAGTCTGAGATTTGCGTAAATGTAGTAAATTAGTGTACATTTGCAAAAGTAACCTAATTTTCAGAGAAAGCAAATGGCGGTATTTAGACGGAGCACAATAGTGGTCCACTCAGCAGGCAGATTGTTAAAAATGAGGCGAGAGTGATGCAAAGACTAATGGCTTGTGTAGCCTGCTGCCACAGCAATTATCTATGCCCTTTACTTTGCTAAATCAGGCAGAGTGAACTCAATAAAAGTGTCTCGTGTTGGTTAATATCTGATTAGTTTCTGAAAATAGTGTGTAATAGTAAATAAAACGCTAGATAAAGGAGATGACTTACTCTTCAAATTGAGTAATGGCATACCAGGTCTTCTAGCAACGTGTGAGCTCTGTCCTTGAAAGCATTTGCGCTGCATCTAGACCTCTGCTGTGCCTGTATATAAACTGTAGCTACATGTCTCTGTTTGTGCCGGTTTGAAAGCATGAACGTTGAACAT
Source organism: Gymnodraco acuticeps (assembly GCF_902827175.1). NCBI lineage: Eukaryota > Metazoa > Chordata > Actinopteri > Perciformes > Bathydraconidae > Gymnodraco > Gymnodraco acuticeps. The sequence goes on along the minus strand of NW_022989983.1, from coordinate 3,106,898 downwards.
GTTAAATGGCGTAGGTTTTATAGAATGAATGTTAACATCATTTCTAAGACTGAAACTAAATGAATAAACAGCTATTTGGATAATCTAGTAATCATTTTGTCAACTACGTTTATTTTTGAAGACTTTCTACAATGGTAGGATGCAATCTTCTTTCTTTGTTTATATCAGGAGACATGAACATATGTAGGGTTTTTGGTTTGGTGATTTGACAAAACAAAATACTTCCAATACGTTAGGATTAAGAAACGTGATTTTCAACCATTTTTAACCTTTTTCTTCCTTTTTTCATTAAAACCTCTTCAGTTAATTGTATTTGTATAAACCGTCTGTATTTCGTACAGTTACAGTTGTACAGTCACTTTTAGCAACTGAACAAGGTCACACACATGCTCAAATGTTGAAAGGCCTTATTAAAAACGCTAAAGAAACAATTAGTTTGCGTCATTTATTTTTCACCAGCTAAAAACAGTGATAGTCTTTTGAATAGCTGGCACCATTTTAACATTCGCCAGCAATGGTGGACAAAAAGTCAATTCTGTACCCTTGTTTTTAAATAATTTTAAAAGCACACATAAATGCCTTTGCGATTAAGAACAATTAATGTGCTGTTTATTTTATATTTGTGTATTAAATACTTTGCATCACACCTACATCAATAACACTAACGAAGGACTTATTGTTATTCTTTGTAAAATAAATTAGTCAATCAATTAACTTGATCCCATTAAAAATTATTAGGATGAAAGCTTAATAAATCATGGTATTAATGTGTCTGCCATGTTATTAAACTATAGTTAAACAACCTAAATGTTCTCCACGTCTGCAGTGTACTTTTCCTTTTCTTTTCCTTGACAATATAAAAGGAAAAGCCTTATTTAAACAAATCCACTGCACGTCAGGCGCACAGCTTTTTAGCAAGGTCAGAACAGCTCAACTTGTCAGTGTGTGCACGTCTGTGTGCAGCATTAGTGTGTGTGTGTGTGTGTGCACCCACTCTAATGTGTGTTTTAATGTTTTAACATATGCAACCCCTTATAAACAGTGTTTTATGCAAACAGTGGCAGGGCTCCCATCAGATAAGGCTCAGGAACAGGAGAAGGAGACTGCCTTGTGAGGGGGAGAGAGGGGAGGAGGAGAGGCGGAGTGAGTGAGGGGTGAGAGCGGAGGCAATGTGAGAAACGAGCACAAAACAGCGGGGCCAAGAAAATGTCTCTTTAGGACGTTTTGAGACAGCTAAATAAATAGCAACACTTTTGTCTCAGGAACCTTTGTGGGTTTTTCTTTTGACTTTTTGAACATTTTAGCATAACATTCCTGTGACCTTGTTTTATTTAATTTTTTACGACAACTGACTTTAGCAAAGACTTCACTAAATACAGAAGTTTCTAAAGGAGTAAAAAACCTTTAAATACTACAATTGGTGGCTGTACAGAAAGAAGCCCATGTAGCTATTTCACACTGGGCTTCTATTTTGGTGAATTCAGAAATGTTCCCCCAACATGTGATATCAGCTGTCCACCGCAGTCCAGAGTGTATCTGAGTTTTTGGTGTTTTTCGGCATAATCTGCTGTTTTGTGTGTGTGTATCTGATGGTAAGACATGGCATGGCATTGGTCACTTTATCATTGCCAATGTAATCTCCCCTCTACTTCCTTTACCAACACAACATAAAGACCGCTGGCTGATAAAACACAACACAACGTGGCCTGGTGGCTCGAGCTTCTATCTCCCTATCTCCAGTTCTTTCTGTTGCTCTCAGCAGAGGAGGGGAAAATGCCCCAGTCCGCTCTGAGTCTTGATGTACGTCTTGCCTTCCATTTTAACTCTCTCAGCATTTCTCTAAATTATGATTTTCCTCTGTTTTTGAAGATTGAGGAAGCACTGTGGTGTTGACTGAGCTACTACTCTGCCCTAGATCAGCTAAATCTCTCATTTTGAACACCCCCCGCCAATTTCTGTCACTCCAGGAGACAAATGTGCATCTCGAGTTCATTCCCCCCCTCTCCCCGTGCCCACTGGCTGCCTGAAACTCAGTTCCTTGCGCCTTTGAAGTGCTGCGTGCAGAATGGAGATTCTTTGCATGGTAAATTTGCCCAGTTGCCCGCAGCGTATCCATTACACAAGTTTAAACTATGCTTCGGAGTCGTTTTGGAAGGGCCCTTTTTTCTCACTTCACAACCAATTTCTCTGTGTTTTGAACTTCGCTAGTCATGAGCCATGTAATCTGTAAATTGGGCCCTTTCTTCCGAGCTCGCGCTCCACCGTCGAGCAGCGTTTGATGTGCAATTATTTTGCTCATTACAAGTTAATTTTATTGTTATAGTTTGCAAATGTTTCTCCGGGTCATGATGTTAAAAGTTTCTGAAGAAGTGAGAACGAGGGAGAATTAGCGGGTGGAGCGCACGCGGCGCGGCGAGCTCATTTGAGATGCCGGAGCCGGCTATCTCTAGGCTCACTTTCAAGCCTTTTAGAAACAACCTGCTGGGTGGTTTGAATAGCTAAGGAGAAGTTGATCTGGGATTTAGTGTGGCAAACCGATCCAAGGCCCTTTATCTGCTGTAAAAGGTTGGGAAAATGGAGATTTGTCGTGTTTGTTAACCATAATCTCCTCCACAGAGAAATGTTAGCAGTATGGGAATCATACATCCCCTTTTATTATTTTGCCTTTTGTCCCCATTCTCTCTCCACACACATCTTGGCAACCTGGTGAGATTATGTATGTTTACAGACGCATTGTTGATACACGAAGTGAGGGATGTCGAATTACACAATCTGTCCTCTTTTTTCAGAAATACCAGATTTGAAAGGTTTGCTAATTTCACATAGAAGAGGATCAACACTTTAATTATGTCTGGCTCGTGAACAAAGCTCATTTTTGAGCTGCTAAATGTCATTGTTAGAGCTTGGCAGTGCAACTCTGAACATCATATAACCATGCCGCTAAGCATTCAATTGTCACTGAATTACGCTGTCATGCTTTACTTTTCAATAGCTGCTAAATCCATTGATGGAAATAAGATTGGATTTTACAGTGACATTTTACTTTTCATTTACAATTGAATCATATGATACCGCAAATCATTTGGCTGAAATACTCGTTCCTTTCTTGACTTGAATAAACACAGCTGCTTTAATTTTTTTACGTTTGATTCAGTCACCCTAACTCAAATACATTTTTTAATTACCCTTTAGCTGTGGGACACAATAACCAACACACGTGCGCAAATTATTTGTACACTCTCCTTTTCATCTGAGGAAGAGATAGTGCTCTTTCTTTTACCTCTCTTTCATTTCTCCCCGTCTCACTCAAATTCTTGTTCTTTAATACCATCAACGCTAAATAAACTTTGTTGACAACAATAGCTGCTGGCAGAGCGCCTCCACAAACAAAGGAGTGCCAACAGGTTCAAAGGCAATGCATCACTCTGACTCTTCATTATTCATCCTTCTGTCTTTACCTCTCATCCCCCATTATTTTCTATGCGTTCGTGTGTGTGTGTGTGTGTGTGTGTGTGTGTGTGTGTGTGTTTTCTTTGTGGCTCTTTGTCTGTTAAACTGCTACATGGTCTGGATACTGAGGCTTATTAGCCGTTCAGTTTAATTAAAAAAGGCCATTCATATGAAAATGTGAGTCCGATAGCGATTGCTGTCCCCAGCAGCTTCCTCCTGTTACTTTTAATTAGACACCCACTTGATTGACATCAAGCCCACTGGCTGGCTGAAGCCTGGTGTGTGTGCGAGGGAAAGTGTCCATGTGTTGAGTGTGTGCAGGCATTTTCCACACAAACATATACATAAAAAAAAGCGCGCTCTGAGGTCATTAAAGCGTTACAGCGGGAGACTACATCAAAGTTCACTTTGTCGTCATGAGCTAATTATCCGCACAGTAGCACACCTTGTCACTCATGTCCACCGGGTCACGTCCAACAATGAACAGTAACCTTGTGATTATGAACAGGGTCCACAGTGTTGCTGTTTTCAGTCACACCAGCACCACCCGCCACGCTGATGGAGAAGGTGATGAGCTACTTTTCAATTTCTATTTGTCCCCTCTTCCTTCATTCTCTCTCTCTCTGGAGGGAAGTGGCTCTCTTCATCTGTTTTCAGCGCACGCTCCAGCTCTCGCTACCTTATTATTATACTGTCAGCGGCACGTGCCTGGCTGATAGATGTTCCTCTCAACTGTTTACTACAAGCAGATGATTTAACTAAGGCTCTCTGTTCAACTTGACCTCTTCTCTGCTCTTGTTCTGAAACAAGAGGACTTCATCTGTTGTTTACGACGACTCCATTTTACGGGTGCAGGCAGAGGAATAAGCTGGTTATACTGTTGATGGTTGTTTTATAAGATGAAGGTGTGTGTGTATGTGCTTGGTTTCGCCTCACATCTCTGTTATCGCTGGGCAGATTGCGTGTTGCTATTATTTTTTTTGTGCAGCTCTTTATTTCCAAACACAACAACAGCTCATGTGAGTTAGAGTAACAGTGCTCTGAAATGTCCCCGGCTGAATGTAGCCCAGAGTGGCGGCCTGTTTCATGTTAAGGGGCATGGTAAGGCCCACCTCCACGCAGACTGCAGTCTCCAGCTGAAATGGCCCATCAGAAGTCACTGCTCTGTAAAGTTGTGTTTCTCTCTCCGTGTTTTGTTTTGATTTGCAGGACGTTTGGGAATGATTTGGGAGTGAGGCCCCAATGGGGCAGGGATACAGAGCAAGACGTGCACCGTGAAGCTGAAAATGTTGTTCCAATTACCGCCTTCATTATGGGTTTGTCATCCGTAGTTAAAACGCTCGACGGCCCGCATTTCATGCTGTGTCAGGAGAGGCTGCTTCTTGTTGTATTACATGTAGCATGATCTCGGCTCCAGGCAAATGCAGTTTAGGGTGTGGAGACGGCCACTGATAGGCAGCACTCTTTGTTCAAATGTGAATGAATTTAAATGAGTTAAAGAAGTCAGTTTTCTAGTTGGTAGATTGTCAGCTTTATAAGAAATCTTTCCTTGATATGTTTTAAAATCAAACATTTTTTGAAAGTTGTTTTGCTTCAGAACTTTTCCATTTAAAGCAATACAGTCACTATATATGTTGTTTGACTCTGTAACACAGTGTTCTTTCCTTCCTCTCAGACAGATTAAATCACTTGTGTTACTCGGAAATGCTCCAAGCAATAAGGCAGGATGGAGCGTGTACAAAAGAGCCTAACATGGTTTGAAAGAGCACGACAGAGAGTGAGACGGAGGCGAGTGTGTTGATGTAACGTATCATTGTGGCGACTTTGTTGAGTTAACACCATTAGCCAACCAGTGCGAGAGTCCAGCTGTCTCTCTGAGCCTCCGAGGTGAGTTACCTGGGCTGACTTACCTGTCCTCCCAGTGCCCCCCAGGATACAGTGTTTCAGCCAGGCCCCGTGTCCTCCCCTCTCCACAGCACTTAGCAGTGATTAACCCCGGATTCGGCCGGCCCACCTGCCATCTGACTACCATTACAGCCGCGCTTATCTGCCTCTCCATCTCCCTACAATAGGGCCGGGGCCTGGGCTAGGCTGGGGGCTCGGGCCGGGGAGGGCTGCCTGCTCTGTTTAATAATAAATCATTAGCTAAATACTTTTGTCCATTTGTGTCATGTTACATGTACTTCAATTTTCTGCTCTGTCTCTGTCCATCACCCCCCCTTCCCCGCACACACACACACACACACTCTTTTGCTTCCCTTTCTCCTCACCACCGCCACCGTCCAGTCGCTGCCAGTGGCTCTCCACCAGACTACTCCTTCCTGTTTTCTTTCCTTCCCTTTTTCTCGCTGTCTCACCACTGACTACACATCTGACTGATTCATATCGGAGCGAAAGTTAATCTTTGTTCACATAAGCAGCCACATAATTGTATATATCCTATAATTCGACCTGGTGAAAAATATATTTTGCTACCGCAGGAAAAATAATTGATTTTCCACCTTGGGTTGATAAAACAAGCAAACATTGTGCTTCATGTTTTGTGCCTGTTTTCAGGAAACTTGGAATGGCAGAATTGGCCTGTTTTGGCTGCTACTGTGTCAAAAAACATCCATTCAGACATATCACTGATTCAACTGTACACTATTTTTCCGTCTGGTTCACTGTAAAAGGACACCGCTGAGGTACAACGACTAGGATTTGTGTCACAGTCGTTTCACAACACACGTATGCTTGACACTGGCATTGGCAATCTGGACAGCGAGAACCAGATAAGTCTATTGGTTCATCTAACTTGTATAAAGTGATTATGGACGTACTGAGCCCTCCATATTTAGACTGCCTGACGCCCCTCTTCATTCCCCCCCTGGTCCGACTGTTGTAATCTAATTTTCCGCTGACAGAGGCCGTGGAGATCCTTGGGTCACGGTGCAAGTCCCTGCAGCACCCCTTCCATCCCCCCCTACCCTGCGCCCTCACGCTCTAACTAAGAAGTCGCCATGCAGCAGACAGCACACATTAGATCTGTCTACCACTGCCCCGGCTAACCCACCCGATCCATAACCCCACGCTGTAATGAGACAGAGATTAGGGGAAAAAGACGGCAGCGAGGAATTGCATTTATCCTCCTATCCGCTTCCTGTTGTTCCTATCATTGCTTAGCACCTTACAATACCTGACAGGCTGAAAGATGAACTGTATGTTGCATATTATTTCAAACCTGTCAGAGATCATTTAGCAGGATAAAAGCGGGGATGGAGAAAGTGTGCTGTGTTTGCCTGCCGTGTTGGAGGCCACACCTGGAGAGGTCGCGCTCCTTGTTGACCTTCAGCGTGTCACCGACCTGACTCAGCTTCACTATACATCACTCTGCCTGTCAACACTCGCCTATGGACTCCACTTCTACTGTTATCTGCCATGGAGAGCAGACCTTAACATGATTCGCCCGTTGAGGGATTTATCCCGATCGCTTGACCGCCGCTGATTTCAATATCTGGATACACAACTCGGAGGACATTTTTATTTCCTGTGTTATCGTAGCCTCATACAGCCTTCCAAAGTTCAGGCTAGTGTGATTTTGTTTTACTTCTGTCTCAAGTGAGCAATTACAGTTTTTTTCAATGTTGATGCTATTCTATTTTTTCATTCAGCATCTTGTATTGTAGTACCCCCTCCTTTCTCTTTCTTTTTCTCCTTCCCTCTCTCCTCCAGGCCGTGGCATAGCCAGTAGCTGATAGGCATCTCCTCTGGAGTCTGCTGCAGTCTGCCCCGGCTTCAGACAAAGTGCCTCCATCAGACCAGTGAGGCTCCCTGGGAACCTAGCAGCAGACCCACTGGCCCCACCAGCGCTGTGTGTGTGTGTGTGTGTGTGTGTGTGTGTGTGTGTGTGTGTGTGTGTGTGTTGTGTGTGTGTGTGTGTGTGTGTGTGTGTGTGTGTGTGTGTTTGTGTGTGTGTGTGTGTGTGTGTGTGTGTGTGTGTGTGTGTGTGTGTGTGTGTGTGTGTGTGTGTGTGTGTGTGTGTGTGTGTGACCAGGGCTCAGACTGGGACCTTTTGTGTTCCAGTCCCTCCCGGTGTTGTAAATGGGTTGTGTACACTGGGAGATGTGTAGCGTCCATGATACGTAGGCCACAGAGTGAATGCTTGGTTTATTCAGAGTGATCATCTGGAAGCCCCGCTCTATACTATTACTGACTATTCATTATCTATGTTTGTATTCATGCGGTTGTGTTGTAGTCCATGTGAAGGAGCCATATCAAGATTGACTGCTTCTCAAAGCCCTGAGACACTGAAACACACACACACGCATACACACACTTTATAAGTCATGCTCCCACTTCAAATCTGCTCCTGGCATCGGGGAACACTTGGGAACGCTTGGCTTTTTGACTTTCATCATAACTAGAAAGAGAGGGACCAAATGGACAAAAACCAAAGGAGGAAATCAGAAGAATTGCTTTTATCAGGGGCCCAGTGTTCAGGGGCTGACACACACATGCAACACACACACACACACACACACACACACACACACACACACACACACACACACACACACACACACACACACACACACACTCTTCCTGTACCTGAACCCCATGTGACCCCCATAACTTTCCAACATTTAAAAACGCAGCCAGGCAGGCTGTTCTCCCACTGGAGTTTATTTGTGTGTGTGTGTGCATGCATTCCTCTTAGGCTATCGGCACCATCACTTGACAAGAATTATATAATTGCAGCCTGTGATCTCATTTTCCTCAAAGAACATTTTGAAGTTTCCTTTCCGCTTTTAGTCTTTTTGTTTCCTCTGTGCCCCACTTGTTTTAATGTTAAAATGACTCGCATTAAATCATCCGGCGCTCCTTTGTGCCATCCTGCAGCGCTTTAGCTCTCACTGTTTGTGGAAACTTGTATATGTTTACAGAGTGTGTTTGTATTGAGTATTCTTATTGTTGAGAGGTAAGCTAGTATAGGGTAATGTGAGACACTTCAGTTAATGGACTCCACCTTTTTAATACTCAGCCGCAGTAATGACAGAAAAAAAGATCTTAGTTACTAAACATTGTTTTTAATACAGGAAAAATACAAATGCTTTGGCTAACTTTTTTAATAAAGTCCAGATATTTTCATTTATAAAAATCAAATGGTTATTTTTTGTTGTTGTAATAAATACTTATACTTTATAAAGGCTTTTCTATTTTATTTTTTATAATAATCCTTTGTTTATTATCTGCTGTCAGATTCTGTCTTTAGAAATTGCCTTCCGGTTAAAGTTTTAGGAATCTTTGAAATCGTAAATATAAATAAAGAATAGATTAAATTCTAATTAAAGTGATGACAGTTAAATCAAAGAAGCATGACTTATTTGATGATTATATTAACATTTACACCATACTATCATTTCTATCTTCCGGTTCCTCTTTTACACTGCTCCCAACCCCAGCTGCCCTTTACTAATTAAGCAGCTAATGACTCTGTACTTTGACTCTCTGGATACTTTATATAAAGCCATGCTAAATCACAACCCAATCTGTACATCTAGTCTAATTCTCTTACCCCACATCTCTGCAGCTGCAGACCCAGTCCCAGTCAATAGAGGGCAGAAGTGATCTGCAGAGGCCTGACACAACCTGAAGGGAGACAGAGACATACAGAGACAGTTTAAATGTGTGTGTAAGTGTGTGTGTGCTCATTGGTGTGTGTTTAGGTTTTAATATGTATGCTTGTTTATGGCGATGAATATCTGTATATCACTGGTCCAGCTGCTGTGGTTAAGATCCTTTAATGCACAACTAAAGCAAATAAATATAATGACAACAAATGAATACACGCTATGGGACTATAAATGAGACTTTTGGCTCTACCTATGTAAGAGATTTAAAAAAAGAAAAATCCTAAAGCACCCTAATGCCCTTTATAAACTAATTATTAATTACATATAAACACCCGCTGCTTTCCCCCGAAGGTACATTCTGTCCTTATTAAAATTACCTAAAGGTTTTCTTATTTTTGTTAATTTTAGTTTTCACTGTGCGATTTTCCTGACATACAGAAACTATGCAATCCTATGTGATTTGTTAAAGGTATCCCTTCTGTCCAGCACACTGTCTGTCATTTCTCTCCTTCTTTTAAACAATTTAATGAAAAAAGAAAGGGCTGTCTGTCTTTTTGCTCCCATAAATCAAATAGCTTCAAATGTATGGAAGAGTTAAAGAACAGTGCTTCCCCCCCAACCCCCGTGGTTTGGTGGCTTTATTGTCACACAGGCCTTATCTCCGATTGACACCTCTGGAAATGTCCCAGGAGGGGGACAGATTTGCTGCAGGATTAAACTAATTTACCAGATGATTGAATGTGAGTCCAAAGCCACTCTTTTGGAAAAAATGCAAAAAGGGGGTTCACGGGCATGCGTGAACCCCCACCCCCCTCCAGTAGCCATGATACATGAATGACTTGGCAATCGTGCTTACTCTGTGTGTACATGTGAGTGCATGTTGTATGTAAATCTGTCTTCCCTCATAACATGAACTGAGTCGGAGGTGATTACTGCATAGACAGAATTTGTGGTGTATTCCAGCATTTAATAGTCCTTTTTTAAAAGTGTTTTCACAGTTAAGATTTTGGAGATGTTCATTTAAAAGCACGACGCCTGTCACCCAAGCCATCCTCCATCTCTGTATTAGCAGCATTAGCAGCGGACGTGAATCACCGTGGAGATATTGAGCAGATGGAGACGAGGATTGGCGGCTTTCGGTTAGACAGGTGGGGAGAATGAGGCTCCTCTGTTGGAAACATAGGTTGGAAACCAAACATCTTTAAACACTTGCACTGTGTCTAAACTCTGCATTTTGTTCACGTTCTTCACCGTCTCCCAAATATGTAAAAATAGGGAACATTTTCAGTGTGTCCAAACCAATTTGTGCCCGAGGGATGTTTCTTAATTGGAACACATTCAAGAGAACACTTACACGCTCCCGAGTGGTGTACAAAATATTACATTAATTAACATGCAAAACAGTCCTGCTCAGCTAAAGCACACACACACACACACACACACACACACACACACACACACACACCACACACACACACACACACACACACACACACACACACACACACACACACACACACCACACACACACACACACACAATGCAGGCAAGCAAAAAGATTGCAGCGACAGCACAAAACACACGTAGGCCAAGAGGAAATAAGAGCAAAGAATAGGAAGGAAATTTGCTCGAAAATGTAGCTGTAAGCCTGCTGAAGATCTTATTACATAGGCTGGAGATAGAGATCTCAGCTGGAATAATACTTAGCACATGCTGCCCTTTTAATTAAGCAGTAATATCTGCGGAGAGGGGTGGAGAGCAGAATCTTTCTGTTTCTGTCTTCATCTTTCTCGCTCCTCCATATCGCGGTTCCCCATCTTTCCCCTCTGCTCCTCTCTCTCCCAATCATTTGCTATGAAAGCGACGGGTCGAGGTGTGGGATGGGGGGAGGGACAGGGGACACACTCTTCTGCGAAGTGTCTTCTTTAAGGCCATACACATGTTTCTGTGTTTCTGTCTGAGCGCCCCGCCGGCGGCCCCGGGCTCTCACTTTGAGGTGCGTTAAGTTTGTATGTGTGGGAGTTAGAGCCGACACGCATGTATCCACGCTTTATGCCCTCCAATTCTGCTCCTGTGTGTGTAGGTGAGGACCACCTCTAAAAGCCGGTGGGTGGTACACTGGTACCTTTAGCTACCAAGCGTGTTAGCACTGAGGCCCCGGTGTGCCCTCGGGCGGGGCCGTCCTCTGGGGGCCGCCGTGCCTCGTGTGAGAGCAGGATAGGAACCAGTTGTCCAAACAGGCCCGTCCAGTCTGCTGGGGGCTGAATCTCAGCATCTCTCTCCATGGGGGCGGCTGTTGGGGACAGACTGTCGGCGTCAGGACCCCCGACCTTATTAAGACCATTCCCCGAAGAGTTTTGATGTGAAACTCAAGTGTTCTTTATTTAACCTAACATGGTCCCTACCACTGTCATAATAGAGAGTATTTGTGTTTTATAAAGTTGTGTAAAGAGAAGAAGTCACTGCATCAGGGCTGTGTTTGAAGTGATGCGATGTACTGGCTGTTCTCCTTCATGTTTACTAGAGCTGGGTCATCTTTGATTACAGTGATATGAGGCTAGATATCATCTCAGACTTTGGGTAACGTATTTTATAATACAAGACAAGTGTTGTCTTTTCTTGTTTTAAATGATGCATTACAGTAGAGTGAACTTTTCTAGCTGTTCTATATATTTTTGCCTTTACCCACTTGGTCATATCAACATTAATTCTATGTTTTAAATACTTTTTATTTGTTAACAGATGCACTTCGCTCAGAATACAAACTTGTTTTTTCACATAAATTATATAAATTATCATTAAATCAACATTACTAATCATTTTCAAATATATCACACAATATTATGTGTGAATGAACCCTTTCTAAACCTTACAATATCTTAGCAATATTGATATGCAGAAAATATCGTGGTTTTTGGTTTCTCGAGCCCTGCTTTACTTGTAAAGCACAACAAATTATAGCTTAATCCACTCAATCAATGTGTTTGTATTATAAATAATTGTGAGGCAGGAAGGGCCGAGCTGCCTCTGAGAAAGTCAGATGATGTTATATCAACGTCAGAGTACATTGGTAGGAGGTTTGGGTGGAGAAACATGTCCAAAACTCACAGGACTTTCTACCAAGGAGGCCAAAAGCTACATATGTAACTTACTCATAATAAGCAAGTTACAAAATCAACATTGGCTACTTAAGTTGAACTGAACCACTTTCATTTCCTAAACCAAGTAGTTTTGTGCCTTGACAGATTCTTAAAACAGGATTGCTCACGTAGTTGGAAATGAGGATAAGTTGAATAAAGTGAAAAGACTACTAGTAAATACAGTATGAGCTGAATGCCCTGTTGCTACTGTTACCATAGGTATAAAGCCTCTAATCTTCTGAGTATGCTATTTAATCTAGTGGCTGAGTGATGCCTCTGCGCACTTCCCATTGTACGACATGTAGCGCACGGAGCCTTTATTCAGATGTGTTAACCATTGCTCTGTGCTCCATACAAGTGCAAATCAAGTTAACACTCTCTGTTTGCCTGCGTCTACACACCCTGTGCCTGTGTCATTACTCAGCGCACACTGGCAATGCAGCTCACTCTGTAATTCTACACACACACGCACACACACTTTGCACACAGAGGATCTCAAAAAGGCCACATGTTAATCAGCTGTGAGTTAAACTTGCAGCAGAGAAAAAGACAACAGATCAGCTCAATTAACACAAAAAAGAAAGTGCTCTCTACACACACACACACACACACACACGGTCTTAGCCATTGCACCTGCAGCTGAAGGGCATTGTTCCAGCAGCAGCCTCCTCCTCTCTCTCTGTCTCTCTCCCTCTCTGGAGGAAAGCTGTTTTGTGGACGCTCTTTTCTCCTCTCCAGGCCTTGGCCTTTCCACAGGGCACCCCTCCTTTCTCCCCTTTCCCTGGGTCGCTACTCTCTTTCGGAGGTGCAGGGCGCCCCTCGCCTGCCTCACTGCAAACACAGCTGACAGAGGGCTGCTCACGTGCCGCTCCACAGGACCCCAAAATCCCTTTGAGTGTGTATGAGAGTGAGTGTTTAAGAGAAAGTGGGGGTTTGTGTGTCGAGGAGGATCTGTGCCATTCACACTATTTCTCTTGATGCTGCGGATGTCAATGGTTTGGCTGGATTGGTCACTGATAAACCCAAACATATCATCTGATATAATCTTATTTTTGGAAAGATAAGATGTATTAAGAAGCAAGACCTAAAGGGACGGTTAATCCCAAATTCTAAAACGAGATACTTTTCCTCTTACCTATAGTTGTATTTATCAAAATACAATGTGCCATGAAGATGTCTTCCTTCTGTCAAGTATGTCTTCTCAAGATGGCACTTTGCTGGTGGTGTCCAAACTCGAAAAAGTAAACAACAATGTCTCTTTTCAGAAATTATCATCTCATCAATCTCTCGTTAATTATTAGATAAATGCTTTCTAATGAAACGCGTAGATACGGTGGGTCGTTTGGTAGAAACGGTCTGTGGATTATTTGAATGCATCTTCTTCATAGGATCTCTGGATACCGTCTACCACGTTACTTCTTAATGACCAAGAAGCAAACTACTGTCAGTGGATGCTATTTATAATGATGTTCTGATTTTAATCATATATCTCTGTTGTCGTTTTTTTATTTGTGCTCTGTAACTGTGCTGCTGCTTATCTTGGCCAGGACTCAATGACACTTTGCTGGTTGAATAAATAAAGAAAATAGTTCATACATGAAACTACTCTCAACAAGGTCTGTATATTGTCCTTGTAAGGATTTATGGAAAGAGACTTTGCTGTTCTAACTTGTGTTTTTGGTTCTTTAAGCTTCACAAGCTGCCATTTAAATCCTTTATATTGTAAGAGGAAGCATACATCTCTATGGCCAGAATCTCCAACTCTCAACAAGAATCACGTTTTCTAAAAAGGCAAACATGTCATTTAGATTTTTGTGATTAAATGGCCCTTTTAGCATTTTTGCTGTTAAAAACCTTAGTATGTATGTGCACTGTAATCCATGCAGCTGCTGTGCTGCTGAGTGTGTTCCTGTATCACTGTAACAGACTCTCACAGAGGACTTGAAACTGAAAAATGTGGAATAGAATAAATGACTGATATCAGGAGGTTATTATTGACCTGTTCGCTTTAAGAAAGTATGTTTCGTCTCCTCTTGGAGAAATCATCCTGTCCTTGGCTCTCGTGCCGTTTTGCATTGCTCTCCTCTTTGCCTCCCTGTCCCATTTGTCACCGCGGCTCGTATTGCTCATTCTCACTGATCATCCTATCGCAGAGCTATTTTTCATATTTCTCATATCCGCTCCCCTTATCTCTCCTGCAGCGCCTGGGCCAGACACGCAAAGCTAATACAGGCTCCCACTACGTGTGCAGAATTCAGTGACCGAAGATCACAGCGGTGTGAAATACATATAGATTTCATACGTTATTCTGTGTTTGCTTGTAATAGGATCAGGCTTATCCCATTTCCAATAACTCAAGAGATAACATGAGAGTACACATTGTTGATCAATGAGAAAGTGGAATTATACGTTGGGATATGAATTTACTCAACCCGCACCAATTGGGACAGCGGCGGAAATGACAACTGTTATAATTATTTGCAATATAATTTGTTCACTGAGCACTTGACAATCAATTGGTGCAGCTACATAAAAAACACTCACAGAGATTATAAGGTTGTATATGAGTGTGTATCTCCAAGCACATGCGCATATGCAAGTGTGTGTCGGGGCGTGATGGATGAGTGGTGTTGCTGGTATTCTAACCATGCTGCCTATCTGTTTTACTGCTCTCTGTCATAAAGACCTGCCTGGCTGCATCTATCTCCCCAGGTTAAAACAAACACTAACACCCAGCAGCCTTCAGCCTCCCGCCCCAGCCTGCTTGGCCTGCCCTCCTCCTTCCCTGGCTCCAACAGGCCCGTCCAGGGGGCAATAAACTCGTTATCTCCCCCTCTCAGATCCTAATCTGACGGCCCGCCGCCCTGCACGCTGCCAGGTGACCTGGGGTGGGGTAGGGTGGAGGGGGGCTGGTTGAAACTCCCTCTCCAGCTTGTACTGCTCCAACTTCAGCTCCCCTCCGCTCGCCCTTTTAAATCCCTTTAGCTTTCCCTGCCTGTCAGCACCATCTTAACCCCCACCTTCTGAAACCCTCCCCTGCCTGAGGCTCTGGCGACCTCCTCCTTCTCCTCACTCTCCTCCCCCGCCCTTTCAGCAATTAATCCAGCTATTGATCACAGTGAAACTCTAAAGGCTGGGAGGCTGCAGGCAGACTGGTGGAGGTCTATTCAGGCCGGTGGCTGCACGAGGCCTCACTGCTGATGAAGCCGGAGCATCACAGCTCAATACAGTACAAACAATACAGTCTGTCATGTTATATTTTATCGACAATTCTGAATGAAATGACTTAATTTAAAAAGGGCCTCATGCAGCAACACTCTTAAATTATTCTTCTATCTTACATTTTTCTTCAGAAGCACCAAAAACCTTCCAAATCTTCTCTGACTGATGAATTCCTCTTGATCATAAATTGGAGCCATGTGTCCGATTGTTTATTATCAGCATATGGATACGCCCCTAAATACTAAATAATGGCAGGTGTTTTGTTCTGTGCAAATGCTCTGACACATGCACAAGAATCCGAGAGCACCTTATGACAGTCTGTAAGAAGACTACTACTTCAGCAGCAGTTTAATTTACGTACTGTTAATAAACCTAAATAAAAGATTTCCAGAGTGTCAGAGCTGGCGTTACAGGAACATTAAAAAAGCATATGTGTGCTATTCTGAACGGACATATGATCCCCCAAGGGTTTTAATAGTCTGAATTGGGATCTATGGACTAATTGTATTACTTAAGCCCACAATTGTAATCATTATGATTATTTAAACATATCTAATACTCATTCTAATAATACTAATGTTGATTTTATGAATTTCATGCATTTGCTTATGTTTCTCAAAAATGTGTGACTTTGTGTTAGATAAACAATTTGAGTGCTTTAGTCAAATCTTCTTTTACCTTCCTGAAGAGTGAGTTCAAATTGTGAATCCCAGCAATCAGGGGGTACTGGCAATAAAATAACTCATTTGAATTTAAGCACAAAACCAAGATAAATGTGTTTGTATATCACTTCCTGCATGAGGCCCATTATCGCACATTTCCGATAAAGATCTTTGGTTTCCTGCACGTAAGACCTGAGAGTTGAGTTTGCTGTATTTCAGAGCAGTTGGTCTATGTATGGTGCAGGACTTTGGCAGACTTCCAGTCATTCTCCATTTTCTTTTTAAAGGAATGTTTTAAGATACTGTCCCTCATGTTTTTTATTGTTCCTTACATGCAGGGTCAAGAGAGGCCCTCCAACATTTTACAGTGAAATAAAACCAGACAGATTCACCAAGACATGCCGTAGATATGCCGCAACGCTCCATTGGCTTCCTCCACTTTGGAATACATTCATAATGTTGACATAACCTGAGTGCAGTTAGTGTTGCTCAGACAGCGTCCAGGGACTACTTTATAAGCCAGACCACCACCTGTGATGGCTGCTCAGTAACAATGCTAATGCATGTAAGGTCTGTGGGACTGGTCCAGCTAATGGAAAATCCCCCAAGAGTCACAAACTTCCTTAATGACTCATTGTATTCATTAAAGGTCTGTTTGATGACTGTGTGTGTGGGTTTTACAGTGTGTGCGTGCAGCAAGTGTCCTTCCACCTTTGGTAGCCTGAGTTCAAATCTCCTGCTATCGTCTTTTTGTATCATCAAATCTTGAAAACTCTCAGGGGGGTTTTCCACGGTGATGACAACTGCATTGGTGGACCGCTGTGATTTCCCTGGCCGGTGACACAGTCGCCCTCTGTGCTGCGCAGGGCCGGAGCCGAGGCTGCCGTCCGGGCGCAGGTCTTTGATGTGAGGAGCGAGGCGAGCTGTTTGGGTGTTTGGGCAGGAGCCCGGACAGACGGGGGCAGAGTGTGATGGAGTGATTACTCTCCTCGCTGCTCTCCTGTCTGCCCTGGCATGAATGCCCCTCTTCATCCACCCTAAAAGGCACATTATCGGCCCAAGAGAGTGGGATATCCTGGCCACTGACCCCAGAGTAGAGGTCAAGGGGAACAGGGGGGCAGATGAAAGGGAGCGTAATTATGGGCGAAAGACAAAAAGAAACCTTGTCTCCAAACAACTATTTTGGTGGGAAGGGGGGGAGAGGGTCGGCTTGTTAAGGGGGTACAATTGAGATCAAGACGTTTTCCCTGGCAAGTTAATGTCCTTATCCGCGTCCCCCGCCTCACCATGTGAAGAGCCGAGGCCTGTAACTCTGATTGGCTGAGCTGAGGATCTTATCTGATGACGATTGGCTGAGGCCCGCGGGGCACAGGAAGTGACAGCACGGTTCCCACAGTCCCACCCCTGTGAGAAACAGTCAGATCGACTGAGGGAGTGCTGACATCCATGTGTGGTGCAATAGGTATCCATGTCCCCACATATTTATTAAAACCCCCTGTTTTGAATAATCTGTTGTTTACTGACTGCATTTTTACTTTGGCGTGCGAGGGTTTTCCTGCACAGTCCTCTCAGTCTTTGGCCTCTGACATTGTGGCAGCCCCAGGGTCTGTGTTTGTCTGACCTAACAAGCTCTAACTGGCCAAATGACCCATCTGAACTCTGTGTCTTCATACTCCATGGATCCATTTGTTACTGAAAGACTCCCGTCAAGACCTGGTTGATTTATTGGGATGGTGTTTACTGTCATGGCTTGTCAGTACAATTGTGAGTGAGTGAAATACTTGCTTCAAAAGTAATGATGCTGTATGGGACTCCTACCAGACATTATAGTAATTACTCTGTCCTGTCAGTTTATTTGGTGATCAGGGAAGTACCCAGAGTAAGTCTAAAGAGTAGCCAAGCATTGTCTTGGGATATCAGCTGCATTTCATTTGAGGTTTTCAACTAAAAGTTTGCGATGGGAAAGTGTCTAAACCATTTCACTTTAGAGATCCCACTCGTGCTCTCTGGGATCACCTGAGCCGTGTTGTAATACGGCTGAACTCCCAATAAACAAGTTTATTCAAATACTTACCTGCCCTGACCAAGTGTGGATGGGGTTGTTTTCATATGTGTGTACTCGTGGCAAAATGTGGCCCTATAGCGGCCATGATATCTAGTTCTCTGTTTGATAGCTACTGAAATGCTATTTTCAAAAGCTGTCCTTTTGTGTGAAAATGTCTGATGAGAAAGCCCAACCATGGAATAAATTATGTTTTAAGAGTTAAGCGGCTCAGTGTGGACGTAGTGTAACGTCTTGTTTCAAATGTGTGTAAAAGTAGCTCACTTTTGTGCACATAGAATGTGTTACTGCGTTATCCTCACAAATATTGTGACTGCATTTTTCACAAGATGATCTCTAGTTCTCTGTTTGACAGCAACTCAAATGCTACCTTTTATTCAGGAACATGGTAACTCCTGCGCTAATGATCACAACTAAAAGAGGTTGACAGAAAGTTGTCTTCCTAACTTTCGTGATCATTCTCCAAAAGCTCAGTTTTCCATGTCCACACTAAAACACATCAGTTCTTTTTCCAACCTTGAGAGCGTTTTTCAAAAGCGGTATTTGAAAATGTCTGATGGGAAAGCCCAACCATAGAATCAAATTGTGTTTTAAGAGTTAGGCGGCTCAGTGTGGACGTAGTGTAACGTGTTGTGTCAAATTTGTGTTGTAAAAGTAGCTCACCTTTGTGCACATCTAACGCATCCATAACAAAGATAAACACAGGCATCTTCAGGGGTTTCCACTTTTCCAAATGTTAACGTATTGTCAAACAACAATCCGATCATGTGTCTGGCACACAGTGAGTCAGTTTAACACCAATCTGATTCAGTTTTTGGTAAATTACACGGTGCAAAGATTTGGGGAAATGATCCTGAGACCCACCTGTGAACCAAAGACCTATATCTCTTATTGTCGACAAACCCCTCCGGAAAGAAGCCTTTTGTGATAAATGTGTGTTTGCGCATTCTTTATTAGATAAGTCACATGCTTCCCTTGTGATCATTCTCAAATGTTACTGAATTCATGTCATTCTGCCCTTCTCCTTGCTTTCAAACGCGGAGCAGAAAATGGATTTGTAAGTGACTAGCTGGAAAGCTGACCACTTGACGGCCTTATCTAGCAGTTGACTGATTAGACGGTTGTGGGCTGTGTGTTTGGAGCTGTTAGTGCATGTTTTGACACCTGTGGGCCTCGGACAGGTTAGATGCTGCTGGAGGGCATGTGTTTGGATGTGTGTGGCTGGTGCTGCATGCAGATAGATTTAGGGTCTAGTGGCTGAAGCTAGTACTCCCTCCTGGCTGATGGATGGAGGTCAGGGAGGTGTGGGGCTCTCCTGCCCACCCACGGATGACTTTAATGGGGATAGGAGGAGAGCTGCCACAGGCTGCCTTACCAGCGGAGGACACAGATTCCTGGGCCAAGATTCATGATCGCCCTTTACAGGAATGTGGTCAGGCAGAGGGAACGGTGTGTGTGTCCAAAATTGTGATAAGTGTGTAAGGGCAGAGCATTTGAGCGCACTCTAATTTTTATGATGTGTGTTGCTACTCTCTAGGACAGTGGTTCTCAAACTTTTTTCAATAATGTACCCCCTTAGGAAAACAAATTCAGCCAAGTACCCCCTGATCAGCGCAAAAACGATTTGTTAGGGAAGAAAAGCCTATATAAAGAGGTACAGTACAGCACTGCACCATCAGTGTCTGATTTATTAAAACAACAACATTGTAACTGATAAACACTTAAATGCTACATTTCAAATGTTTACAATCCATCACTAAATTCATGGAAAACCAATTTTAACATCATGCAATAACACTAAGACGACATTAGTTGCATTGAACTGATCTTTTTAATAAGTTGTACTTAATGTAGTGAATCATGGGCTTGAGCTTCACAGAGGATCTTTGTCATTCTGACAGGGAGGCAAACTGCAGTTATTACACTTCGCGTTTTGAAATATGTGTAACTCTGTTCATATAAAACCCACACTGCTCCAACTTCGTTAATTTTCCTAAAATTAGTATATTTATTTATTTTGGGGCGTGGGGAATGAAGAGAAAAAATTATGAGCATTTTATGAGCATGGGATTTTGACCCCTCATATAAACATATGCATAATGCTGCGCTATACTTTGCAGCCACAAGCCGTTGCCAAGCAACGCTTATTGTTTAGGTCCTTTGATAAGCAGGCAGTCATATCATTAGCTAGAACTATCTAGATCTGATAGATTTGGACATAAACGCGAGTGAAGTATAACCGGACGCGAGAGAGAGATCAGAGATCAGATCAGCTGCTGCTGACGGAGAACACGCATGATCACAGCTCCCCCGCTGTGACGGACCGGTGAGTGGAGCAAAATACACTAAGAGTTAGAACACACTTAGCTAGTTTATCTACTCTGGAACAAGCTAAACTAGTTATAAGAAATATATTTATTCTTTACTGTCGGGTCACTTATTACAGGTTCAGCTAGCTGCACGAGCCTGACGGGCTGTCAGGAGGAGAGAGAGGGGGAGAGAGAGCACCCCGTTTATTTTCCCCATTTTATATCCAGAATTACTGTAAACCTTTGAATAAAGTAGTTAATCTACTATTAGTAGTTTGTTTAAATGCATTACTTATGTTGTTTTTTCATTAACATAAAATAAATCTCACGTACCCCCTGCAGTACTCCAACGTACCCCTAGGGGTCCGCGTACCCCCATTTGAGAACCACTGCTCTAGGATGTATCCCTGCTACACTCCCAATACTCTTAAACCTGGATTGAGAGCTGACACTTGAGGATGACTTAGTGCGAGCAATGAAAGGCAGTCGGGGCTTGTCTTGTAAAAAAAGTACACATTTGTGATGAGGGAAAGACGAAGCAGCATTAGGAAGGAACATTGGCCTGAGCAGCTTTATTACTGCCAGAGATTTACGCTCTACTTTATTCGCAACTGTCACTCGTAAAACTAAAGGAGAGGAGAAGTGAGGGAGGGGATGATATACCGTCGCGGCCATATATGATAATCAAACTCAAACAGGAAATCAGTCGGACGACTTGGCAGAGAGGAGGGTGTCATCAAGCAGCTGGATGCTCCTTTTGGGGAACTCTTTTTCAGTTATTTCTTATTTCACCTTCACTCAATCTGCCCTCATCCATCTTCAATTTTACACATAAGGAACGTTATAATAACCTAATAATAATGTTATAGCAGAATGCATTATGCCCTGTCATAACTGCTGTGCCATTGTTAACTCCTTTTTAACATAAACATCATCTGTCACACACATATGAAAATTCAGGGGAAGTATCCTCAGGTGATCTCTCTTAGAAAAAAAAACCCTGCTTTGACGACTCGATGAGGAATTTAAAGAACTGTCCCGAGGAGTGTTTCTGAGAAAACAGATAAGATAAAGCGCTGGAGGAGCTCAATGAGGCATTCAGAGAGATCAGCCAGTGATAAACTTAAAGATAGTCAGAGGAAAGGGGTGGGAGATAGTGCAGGTATGTGTGAGGTAGTCAGATTTAGGAGATGCAGTTGGCAGGCTTTGTGTACAACAGTGTTGTTAGATTGTGGTATCTCATTTGAGCAAGTGAGATACACAGAGGTGGTAAGAGTCACTTGTGAGCAGAGCTTGTGCAAGGGGCTCTGTGCTGTTGTGTTGCCATGCTAGGCTCTACGGGCCCCTCTCTCTCGGACTGCATTGTAAAATCACAGTGATCTGGCCTGACAAGGCGTTGAGTCTTATCCCCGCAGCGCAAGCTTAGGGGTTGACGCCAAAGTCTGAGGAGGATAGCAGCCGCGGATAAGATGAGGGAGAGGCGAAGATCCTCTGCCTCATCGGCCGCATTAAGAGATGGGAGGAATCTAAAGTGTAAAATCGGCCTCTTTTACGATCAGTTGGGATTTAGCGCTGGTTTGTGGCAGTCGGCGCCGGCGCTGAGTTCTCCCTCCTGACAGGGTAATCGCCCAGGGGCTTAGCGCCTAGGAAGAACAATACCTCCCACTTCCTCTCATCTCATCTCACGGATGATCTGGACAAAGTACACGTCCACATCGACCATATCTGCTGCAGCGAAGCAGCCGGGGAGAGACAGGAAGATGACAGAGCGAGGCCTGAGAGAGCGCTTAGAAGTCCAATGTGCTGTCAGTGAGGGGTATTTGTGTTTGTCGTAAGTGTGTGTGTTGTCGTGTTTCGGCGTCACTCTAAATATGCTGTTTGCATGTGTTCACTTTGCAAGCGCGTGTTCTTTTCTGTATGCTGTTTTTGCGCATACAGAGTTATTAGATTATATGCCTGCGTGCTCACGTATACATCTACAGTATTATAGGATGTGAGGGTGTACCTGCACACACAGATAATATGTTCATAAATGTATGTAAAGAAACAGCATGTGTGATCCAGGGGGGTCAGTGCTAATCTGCCTCAGGTTTTAGTATCTAGAATCCCTCCTGTTCCCATTAATAAAGCTGTATCTCTGACACATGCAAATGAACCGACGCAGCAGTAAAAAAAGATCAAAAGATGAGAAAGGCTGCTATTACAGTAATCTACCTCGGCGGAGATGAGAGGCTTTTATCTGGCCTAAATTAACTGGCTGATCCGCAGTCCATCATCAGCCACGGGATCAGAAGGCGTCAGGTAGCACTGCGTCGCCACAAATGTGTTTCCGACATAAAACACTAAAAAACAGCCGGTGGTCTTCTTTTATCAGCTTACACGGTTATGCATGAGTAAACTCATTTTAAATCTTTCCATCTACATCTAGCCTTTTTTTCTGCTATGTGGCACTTACAAAAGAGAAACTCATTTGACTAAACTCAATATGCTGAAATTGTAGATTGCAAAAGGAGCATATGAATGTTAAATACAGCTGCTTTCCCGCTAAAAGTGTTCCCACTTTCTACCTGTCCAGGTTCCCTCTGTATCTCTTACAGCGCTGTAACTCGACCCTCCTCCCCTCTCTCTCTCTGTCCAGGTGCTGGGCTTCACTGAGCGTCTAAATCTGTTAAGTACAGTCTCACTCCTCTGTCTAGCCCCGTGATAAGGAGCAGAGTTTCCAGTCTGCACCTCACACATGCATTCTCATATAACCCAAGCCATTAGTTTGCACCATTGAGGTTTACTTTACCTGATAAGCAACACTGAGGGACCATTCTCCTCTCGCTCTAAGTCCCGAGGAGGAGCCCTGAACAAGGTTTTAGCTATCTTAGGTATGGCAACCATTTTTATGACACTGCCTGTTGCACTTAGCAGCTTGTTGCCAGCTTTCTCATGTCAGGCGCGTGCACAGCGGAAAAGTGCCTCATTGTGAGCATAAAAACTATCTAGGGTAATTATATGACCGTAAAAGGCTGGCCCTCAAAGCAGGGGAGCCATTAGCAAGAGAGAGAGTCGTTTTTTCTTACGTGCATCAATCACCCACACACACAAACAAGCGTACATCTGAACAAGCACACACACTCAGACACATAACACAGCCTCGGGGCAAGACCTCTGCCCCGAAAGAGCTGCTAATACACCCAAATTACTGGCCAACAACTTCAAGTGGCTCGACAATAATGACATCTGCCTCAGAGCGACCAACTAGCACCACACATGGCCACAAGAGGTCCTGCATCTGTGTCACTGTGTGTGTCATGTTCATTCTTTATTTGTATGCAAACTTGAGGTCATTGATGTGTGTGTCTCCTGTTTATTGAAATAGCTGTAAATGTGGTCTTTCCTGTGTGTGTTACCTGCCTCTTTTGGCTGGAAACTGTCACTGTCTCCGTATAATCGCATTGGGAGAACACCAGCGGCTAATGCAGCCTGCTGCCATCAAGTCGTCCATTTAAAGCAGCGCTGATCTGATTGTCGGAGTTTATTGGAAAATGGAGCGACTAGGGGCATGGCCCACCCCCCCCTCCTTTAGTTCTCTTCACTGTAGCTCTTTTCACTGGCCCAACACTGGGAAGTGCTTCAGCCTTTACCTAGTTAGTACTCTTATCAGTCTCAGCGAGTTTGGGGTCACTTTGAACAAGGACCTAGAGGGAGATGGTTAATGTAATTTCATTGACAGGAAATGGGACTTTGGATGCGATTAGGTACTTGCGGGACAGGTAGGGGAGAAGAGAAGTGCTGTTTGGAGTTTGTGTAAAAGCCATTTGATTGTGCAGTTTGTAGCCGTGGTATCGCTCGGGGGAATCGGCCTCGCCGGAGAGGAAGCACAGCGTTGACTGCGTATTCAAAGTCACATAGGTCACTTCACATCAAGCTCTCCGTACGATTAACTACCGCTCTGCCGCCATACATCCGTTTGTTTCTATTTTTTGACTTTCTCCAGAGAATACAGGAAGAGTCAAAGGTGCTGTGTTGTCACTCAGTACAAATGTCCATGGCACATTCTCATTCAGAAAACAAACAGAGAGCATGATTGTTTGGTTTTGCGCGACTGAAAATTGGTGCCATTTTTACATTCTGCCGAGCAGAAAGATTACACAGACTGAAAAGGGAAGCGTTTGGGGGGAAAATAGCACTCCCCAGTGAATTGCATAAAGCTTGCGAATGTGTGTCCAAGCCTCTCTCTCTAATGCCCACCTCCCCCCTTTTTTCTATGACTTCCTACCCCCCCCCCACCCTCTCCTGCTTGCGGCCACCACTCTCCCAGTCTCTGTCGCCCCGTGATCTTATCACACCTCTTCTGATTTCATTTGACCGTCGCCAGCTAATCAGAGGCCAACATCTGGATGGTTACCGTGGCAACCGGCAGGACCAAATATTGTGGGCCTTAAAAGGTGGGTCGAGGTCTTGGGGGGTGGAGGGTGGGGGGGGGCAGGCAATGAGAAATGCCCCGAGATTGACAGCTTTGATGGACAGAGCAGAACAGAGGCCTGAATGGCGCTACACTGCCACTGTGTTTTCTATGCATGCATATGTGTGTGTGTGTGTGTGTGAGTGTGTGTGTGTTTGTATGTGTTACCTCATTTCCCATGAGTCCGCTGCCCATCCCATGGACCCAGTGGGAAAGGGTGGAGTGGAGGGGCTGTTTGTTTGTGTGTCTGTGTGAGGCATAGAGATGGAGCTATTTTCTAACTATACCAAAGGGCTCTGAGCAGCCACAACAGTGAATACAGCTTATAAATACATTCATACACACAATAGTCTCTTTCCAATAGGGGGAGAGAGGAAGTGCTCTGAGCAGTGTATAGACCTCTGCCTCTATGTTGAGTCACTAAAAGCTTCATGGCATCACCACGGCCTTGTTTAACTTACTTTATAACCGTATAGCAACGCTGCCGGTTACAGTACATTCGTTTTGCTTTGTCGTGCTTCACGATGCTGCTTTGTCATTGATTATCTGAGAGACAGACTCACATTGAAGTGATCAGCGGATTGACTGATAACTTCACCTGTTAATTACTGTCACTGTCCTTCCTTCTCCTCCGGTCCGAGGCAGCCTTCCCTGCACTGCTCTGCCTCTCTTCTTCTTATGTATTAATTTACCAGGGTCCATTAAAGTTGGGCTCCCCAGGGCAAGTAGAAACCTCATTTAGCACAGCCAAGATGGGAAGCGCCAGACCCCCTCAGCCCTAACCGGATTAGGAGCCAGCCAACGGATGGGCCCTGGGACAGAAGTCCAGCAGTGGGCTGTGAAGGGACCAGTGGGCAGAAGTGGGGTGGAATGGTTACTCATTTCCATAAAGGAAACTAAGTCAGTATCGTACCATAAGTTACCGCCAACTCAGACATTACCCCTGAGTTATGGAAATTCCTTGGAATCTTCAATTGCTAACTTATGGTCAAATTCATGTGGCATACAGTGAAAGGCGCTTCAGCTGTTTTTTTGTTCTATTTTTTTATATATTTTGTTCTGGAATTTTACAGTTGTTATAGTTGTGCAGAGAAAATGTGCATGTGTTTAGGCAGATTAAATAAAAACGGACTAATACTGGAGAAAACCTCCCCTTAAAAACTCAACTTCAATCAATATTTATGACGAAGTAGATCACAAAATTAAAGTTATAATAACAAATCTTTAGCCAATAACAGTTTAATGACTCTCTGTTTTATTAGGACTGTGTGTATAAGCAGAGAGTGGGAGTAATACAATTGAGTTACACTTCAATTTGGACTTTTATATTGGACAATATGGACAAAAGTGAAATGTTATGTCACTATTATCTTTCTAAAAATATTGCAATCCTCAATATTGGCCAGATAACATTGAAAATGCTTAAAACTCTTTAAATTACTCTTAACCTTAAAGGTGGGGTAGGTAAGTTTGAGAAACCGGCTCGAGATACACTTTTTGTTATATTCCATGGAATGCTCTTAACATCCCGATAGCAATGAATATCTGAAGTGCTTTGACAAAAAATCCATAAACAAATCTCACCTGTGGAAGCTGTAGTACTGAAAAAAGCACGACCAATCATCTGAGCCGGCCCGGCTAAAGTAACTGGATGGCCTACCTGCCTGTCAGCCTTCCATCTGTGCACAAACTTATCTCGTGCCCTCATTGGTCATGTGCGCGTTCGTGTGTGTTGGAGGAGGGGCTCTGTAAGGAAGTGGCAGATTTCTTCCGGCTGTCTATTTTCAAATTCTAACGCACTCGAGCTGGTTTCTCCAAAATTACCTACCCCACCTTTAATCAAATCATTTACCATACATTTTGTTGATAACCAAATATTTTCAATGCATCACAGATGAGAAACATCTTCTTTTTAGTGGACATCACTTTTAGTGAAAACCCATCCAATCAACTAAAATAATAATGAGGTCCTCCTGCATGAAGTAAGGATACATAAATAAAAGCAAAGCATGCGTCTTAAGTCAGGCTGTATTCACTTCTCTTCTCTACTATAACAACAAGCCAGACAGCTTTTTGTTACAAATCACTAATGTAATACATCTCAATCAACTTGTGGGTGCTTTTTTTTGTTGCCGTCTGCGATAAAAACCCATATGTTGTCCCATCCCCAGACACTCAATTAATCAGATTCAGATTCAAATGTTGCAAAATCCTGATTGGTCTACTGAAGTATGTGACATCACACCCACTGGGCCCCACCCTTTTTAGTTCAGAGAGTAAAGCCCAGGAAAATAAACAAATACAGGACCCTTTAAAGTTCGTTTTTTCTAGTAAGTGTAACCTTTTGAGCGAACGCATAAAGAACATAGTATCAGACACACAAACCAGACGTTGTGATGTTACTAAACACACTGATTTCTGGGGAGTGCAGTATAACACAGAGACATTAGCACCTGCCCCACCTACTTACGTAGTACAATTGTATTTCATTCACATCCTCTAATTCAAAATGTATACACATTTCAAATAATATTTTCCGTTTTAGCTGTTTCCATTTTTAGACAAACAAGCCTTTGTTATCGCCATCAACAGCTGTCACATTGGCCGAATTCGAATGTACTAAATAATTCTGTATACATTTTACATGGACTTTAACATTCGTTACTTTCAGAATCAAAAACAACACAAGGCGGATATTACACAGGAATGAAGCCATTTGAAAGTGTCAGTTTAAGTGTTTGAATGATCACTGTCATAAAGCGACCGGTATGTAAGAGCTCTCCTCGTCGTCCCAGTCCTCCCGTGCTATTCCTCTCTTATCTGGCCCTCTCTTGTGTCACATTTTAAGACTATTCTCTGATGATTTACATGTCTTTTCTAAACAGGCAGACAAAGATCACAGGTCTCCTCAGCACAACCCCTAACACCATTATCTCCCTGTTAGATACTAGTCACATGGGACATTAAAGTGCTTTATTACATGGGGATGAATCTTGGTTTTATCCATAGTGTTTAATTTGTTAGTGCTGTTAGTCATCTGAACGTGTGCTTTATTGCTTTAATAAGAAGACCTTTCTGTGTACCTGATGTTTTTACTTTTGCTGAGGCAACAGAGTGGCCTTTTTGATTAAATGAGGGGGGTTCAAACAGAAAAGGGCAGTATACAGACATTTAGGAAACTATATTTTAGGACCAAGTTTCGTAGAGGTAAAGGTGGGGTTAAGAGTTTGAGTCATGGTGGGACTTTCCTCTAGAGAACACAGCATACCAAGAGAGGAAGCGAAAGGAGGGAGGAAGACACGTTTTAGTCCTACAATAACAACAGTGGTGTTTGATCTGTCACACGCAGTAATTCACAACCATACAAAAATAAATGCTGTTTCAGATCTTCCCTTTACTTTACTTTTAGTTTTATAAACCCTCTCGGTGCAGAGCTTTTAGATGTCAGCAGCCTTTTAATTTACATTCAGTGTATATTACGGTCTCTGAGTGTTTGTAAGAGGACAATTAGATATGTATGTTGCTTTTCATTAAACATGCTTATCTTTTACGGTGCATCATGTTCATTTACTACTTTAAAAAATGAAAAAATAGTGTCTGTGATGTGCTCAGCATCAGTTGATATTAATTAAATGATGCAGAGTCACTTACTACCTAGTAAAAACCACACGGCGCTTCAGTTGACAGTTGTTGGCGCTTCCTCATTGTTGCCATGCTCTATTGGTCAATTTGAATCAATTTGAAAGAACACATCGTTGCACATCAAAACACATCAGCCATGCCAACACCAGACTGGCCTTACAAACACTGCCGTTAGAGATAATACCCCAGGGAGGGATCCCAGAGGACAGGGAGGCTGAGGGCGGGGGAGAAAATGGGGAAATGGGGGAGAATAGGAGAGAAAGTCATGGAGTATCAGGGGAGTTGTATGGATCTGTTATGGTGTGGCTGTAATTAAGAGGGACAAACAGAATGTGTAGAGGCAGTAAAGCAGGGTGTAAATGCATTAGGGCCCTCTGACCAAAGCCTGCTGGGATCAATAAGTCTCCATTCACATCAGCCTGGACAGGAGCTGTCCAGCCATCTCAGTGCTGAGACTCACTTTCTGCAGCACTAAGATTGGCTGGGACTGCAGTGAGTCGGTAAAACGATGCATCAAAAATGCATTGAGATGTGTAATACAGCTCACTGAAGGAATTCCACCTGTTGAAAGCAGCGCAGATTAGAATGGGAAAAGACAGAGGACCCAGCAGGGGAAGATAATAAAATAACAGTGATCAGACAAGAAGGAAACTGGGAGCCTGCATTGAGGAGATGATGACAGACAGAAGGAGGAGAACTGATAACCTTGCTGGCTTAAAAGCTTCCTCCGGAGCCTAATCAGGAGTCCCAATTACAAAGACGAGCTCTCAATGCTCCCCCCCACTGATAAACGGCATTATTAATTAAAAAGGTTCCAATTGAATCTGTGTCTGATGGACGAGCCTCGGGACGATTAGCTAAGACCTGACAGAGCTTGTTCCTCTATGATGGAATCTGTCGATAAAGGGAGGAAGACAGACCCCATACAATGTCATACACAAATACACGGACAATGCATTCACTTAAATTGATCTTTGATATACCTGATATCTCAAATA
This sequence comes from Gymnodraco acuticeps, assembly GCF_902827175.1. Taxonomy (NCBI): domain Eukaryota; kingdom Metazoa; phylum Chordata; class Actinopteri; order Perciformes; family Bathydraconidae; genus Gymnodraco; species Gymnodraco acuticeps. The sequence goes on along the minus strand of NW_022989983.1, from coordinate 3,077,348 downwards.
TCAATACCAGGTAGAAAAAACGCTTTCAGGTAAATAGAAAGGTTTAATACTTAACAGCACAGCTTTTTATAGTTAGTCAACAGACACAGGAAAAGAGAACAAGGTCCCGAGTCTGATTAAAAATAAGGACATGTATTGTGTGGATTTCAGGCTACTAAACTCTAAGGCCATTTTAAAACTTATTTTCTAAAGGTTTTCCTAAGTGCTCAGAAAACTCAAGAAGGTACGTTGGGAAGTTCAGGTAACCACGTCTCAATCATTTGACTCATCTGAATTCATTGATGAAGTATAGTGTCATCAAATGTTTTTCAAACATCATCTTTTTATTAATTTTTTACCTAATTCAAATAAAGGAAAATCATTATTTTACAATTTAAATTTGAATCAAACAATCTGCACCACATTTGCATACATTAGGACCTAAAGTAAGTAAAAGAGGATCTTTGGATAATACCAGGATTTTATAATTAAATGTGTGAGAAAGTCTGATGTGCTGCTCTATAAATATATATTAATATTGCCAATAAAGGGTAAAAGAAGGAGTCATATTTGATGCAAGATTACCATTAACTACATGTAATCAACCACTGTACTTAAGTACCTCAAAGTTGTAAATAAGTACAGTAATAGAGTATTTCAATTGTAAGTTAATTTATATATTACTCTACAAATCAGAGGGAAAGATTATACATTTTACTCCACTGCATTTATCTGATAGTTAAAATTAACATTTGCTTGATATCTGACATATATGGCCACTTACACATGATCATGTTTTTTTTATTATACCTACTTATACTTACTTACAGAACACTTTTGAAACCAGGACTTTTAGAAGGGTTTAATTTGTCCTCCATATGAAATTGGAGTCAACATATTTTAAGCAGATTTCATGACATGTATCACATATCTGGGACACAGTGCCGTATTTGTGATTTTCTTATCTCTAAACCAGGAAACACACATTCTCACAGTTGGTTTGCACCATTCGGGCGGAAAGTTCTGTTCATGAGGAGGTGGTGTGTAGATATGGCTTGGCTTGGCTTGGCTGGGTTTGGCTGGGACGCCCCACCTCTACCCCTCGGACCCCTCCAGGGAGCCCTGGGGGATCAGATAAGACCTGGTTCCCAGATCAGGGTCAGATTGACAGTTGAGTGCCTGAGGAAGAGTGATGGGCTTGGGATTGAGATTGGGAGGAGGGTCCCTTATACTGGAGGGCCCCTAAGGGACCAGCAGAGCCAACAAAATATGTTAACCGTAATGATACTGATTACTTGACTGGGGGAAATGATTCAATACAAATTAGACATTTATATTATTATTATTATTATATTAGAATTGTGTCTAGTTGAGTTTGGATTGTGAAGCTTCACTGTATCGACGGTAATTAGTCAGATTATTGCCATTTTGCTCCAGATTGTGAGTGTTAGCAATAATAAGATATTTGTATCTGATGAGATTGGAGCTTGACAACAAAACAGATTGTAATTAAAGTCTCGTGGGAGCTTTCATCTCCTCCTCCTGTTGCGTGATGGAACAAGATAGTTAAATGATGACAGCTTTCCCACATATGTGTCAAGCATTGATGCACCAACATGTTATGGGAAGGGTCAAAGGGTAGATTCAAGGATTTGATCTAGAACAACCATGCCATGTGAGGAGTGAAAACCCCCCCAGGCATCAACAACAAATAAATAGCCACATGTGTAAAACCAGACACCAATGTCACTGGCTTCCGGTAACTGCTAGAATCCACTTCAAGACAATGGTACTTGCGTACCATGCTGCGAATGGATCTGGCCCTTCCTACATCCAGGACATGGTTAAACCGTACACCCCAGCACGTGCACTCCGCTCTGCATCAACCAAACGGCTCGCTGCGCCCTCGCTGCGAGGGGGACCCAAGTTCCCATCAGCAAAAACACGTGGGTTTGCTATCCTGGCTCCAAGATGGTGGAATGAGCTCCCCATTGACATCAGGACGCCAGATAGCTTACACACCTTCCGGCGCAGACTGAAAACTCATCTCTTTCGACTCCACTTCGAGCGATAGAACTATTAACAAAGCACTTATATACTAATAAAGGACTGGATTACCTAAAGCCAGTTGAGTAGCACTTGAAATGTTTTTGCTCTATGAAGCCTGATGTACTTATATGATTCTGTTTTCTTCAAGTTTGTATTTTGTTGGTCGAACGCACTTATTGTAAGTCGCTTTGGATAAAAGCGTCAGCTAAATGCAATGTAATGTAGATTTGAATCGACAAAATGGACACATTAAGCACTTGTGGTGAAAGTCTTATGTAAACTTGCTGGTTACAAGTTGTTGCTTTGTGAATAAAGTGTTTGGTGATTTGTTCTTAAAGAAGTCAAAGATACTTGTTTTTCGAAAACAAGAGGCGATACGCTTCCAAGTTCATCGAGGTTTCTTCCAGGGCTTCTGACTTAATCAAAGAAATAATGTTTCTGCAGACACAGACTGCATTATTGTCCTTAGCCTGCAGACAACCTTTCACATATTTTCCCTTTTGGTTGATGGAGCTTGGAGACTTCATGTCTCTGCTAGACACATGCACAGACACACACACACACACACACACACACACACACACACACACACACACACACACACACACACACACACACACCCTCGATTATATACACACAGAATCATGCCCCTTACAACCATGAACTGGCCTATTAACCCAGTACACAGCACCATTTACATTCAGTCACACACACACTCCGGTAATACATGTACTGTGCTGCAGACAGAGACACGGACGTGCACCGAGTGTTTCCCTTCTGACACACACACAGTCAGAAACACACACGGTGTTGGTCGGACAGACTAACTGGCTCTTCAGCTAATTGAGTAGAGTTTGTGGCCCCGTGTGGCCCCGCTCTGACCCCGCTGTAGCCAAGGACACCACTGAGCCTGAGCTTTGATACATTTGATACGGTTTAGGTGAGGAATGAAGACCTAAGCCTGTTTACATTTGAACTGGATTAGTGTTGGGGTGACAGTGCAGTAACGACGGAGAGAGTGAGAGTCGGGGAAAGCAGAAGTATTGAAGGGCATGAAAAGAGGAATCAATTGCCTTTTCATTTAAATCTAACAGTTGGTAGTTGTTTTTCTGACATCATTTCAGTATGTTGGTTATGCAGTTTTGTATTTTATAACAATACAAATGTTGCGCTGTAACTTTATTTTTAGTTCTGCATGTATGTAATGCAAGGCCTTCCTACAGTGAATGTGTTGTTGCATCCAGTGATTCTTATTTGTCCCCCCCCGTTGTGTATTATGGGTATCATTTCATTATGTATTAGCGAAATGGGTCCCTGCACATTACTGTAATGGAGTGACTGAGCAGGAGAAATCTGATATCTCTCTCTGTTTCTGTGTGTGTCTTTCACTTGTTCTTTTCCTCTCTTTCGTCGTCGCTCCACCCCCCCACGCACCGTTCGCTCCCTTTCCCTGAAGTAATGATTTGATGTTGCTAATGGCTTCCTACATTTTGTAGAAAGGGCCGAACCAGTGCTGTCTAGAGTTTCAGAGGTTGGAGGTCTGCCAGACGACGAGGGAAAGTGATGATGGGGGTTGAAGCGAGCTGAGGTTGGATGCTGTAGGTACGGGGGTCGGCGCATGGGGATCAACATGGTGTCATCCTAAGAATGGTTTCCTTTCAAGATACTGATATTTCATGTTGTTCTGACAACCATAAATCTCAAAATAGAGAAGTCCCCCTCATAAATCAAAGCGCTTGAAGCCTAAACCGTCTTCTTTCTCAGAAATATTAATGGCAGCGGAGTCGTCAAGGACAAACCATATAAATACTTTGGAAACAGTCTGATTCATAACCGGCATAAATGAACATGTCATGTCAGAACACAAGTAACAAATCCTAGATTTGGCAAGGCTGTAACTACAGTAAGTGAGAGATAACATTTTGCCTCAAGGTGCGTCTGGCCACTGCCGCAACTAACACAAACGGACACGTAGCCCTGCCGCTGCCAGAAGAATGGACTCTATTGTTGGGGCCAGCGCTGCTCATTCAACTGAGCCCACATGAAAGAAGTCAATGGCAGAGAGAATGACCAATGAGTGTGTTGGTGCTTGTAGTTGACATGCTTGTACATCTGCTGGTGTGTGTACGTGTGTGTACGTGAGTGCCTGTGCGCGCTCACACTCGGCGGCGTGTTTGTGTGTGTTTGCTTGTTTGTCACATGATGTCCTGTGGCAATCCTTAACTAACCGTGCAGGCGCCAGTAAAAAGTGGTGGGGAGGCGGGGGGAGACACATGCATGAGAAGAAGCCGTGGAGCTATGGAGCCGTAGAGGGGGGCGCTCTGGCTGACTGCTGTCACATGATGAGCATATAACGAAGCCAAACTACATTCAAACTGTTGGATAACTGCGCAAATGACTCATGACCTGACTTAACACTGTGTAAACATGGAGCTTCTTCTGTTCAGTGTTCTGCACACCGCGCCACATCAGAGGATACACTTCTGACAATGTATTGATGTAGTCAAAATCTAGACAACACATGCTTGTTAATGTTCTCGCTGTCCTTTGATACTGTGTGCGTGTGCGTGTCCTCGAAACTTGGATCTGCTGCCAGTATTCAGTATAGAGCCTGTAAAGCATAATGGAGGTATTAAAAATACTTTACCGCGGCAGAGCATTTCATCACTGTCAAATTAAGAATGAAACATTATGCCAAGGTGGTATTTCTGAGCAGAAAATGCCTCGCCGGCTTGACAGGAGTCCAGAGTCAGAGGATAGAAGCACGAAACACAAGCGATGGGCACAACAACGGCCAAAAGGAACCAGAGTGGCTGTGTGTGGCTCTTTATCACAGAGGCTTAGTAATGCTGTCATATCTAATGCTCACACCCCATTAAATCACACAGCCTGTGCTGCGCGTTGGATGGCACTATGGGAGTGTGTGTGAGACTCCTCAGGCCGAGGTGGTAGTGTTTACCCAGTGCATAAGCAGCGGTTGGCCACAGGCCTGGTGCGCCTGGCCATGATAGGCCACTGTGAAATGTGGCTGACAGAGGCAGCCTTTTGCCCTCTCCACTATAATTGTTTGTGTGTGTTTGAACTGTGGATGAGAATACTTGTGTCCAATGGTAGGTTTTGTTGAATTTTCTGCCTCTGTCTTTAATGTATAGATCGTATGTGTAAATGCATAGAGACCTACTACCTGCCATTATTTGATTCCGTTCATCAGGTAAGAAAGGTTCTGTCTTGAGACTGAAAAAGAACAGTGGGTTTGTAGCTAATGGTTGTTACAGTGGGAAACATAGAATGGTAATTGGGTGGGGAAATGAACCAATCCAGCAGGCCTCTCTCCTCTCGTCTGTCGTCTATTTCTTTCGCCTCTTTCCGTTCTTGAGCTCTTGATCGCTTCTCTTTCCCCTCTCCGCCGCATTCCGCACAGTTTTGTCATCTTGCCAAGGAAACAAATCAGAAAGCCCTCTCTCAGCCGCCACACTTTTCCTTTGTCTCACTCGGCCGTTTTCTTGCCTCTGCCCGCTCGGCACCCTACCGTCTTAGCACACTTCAATTTGACCCCCTTGCATGGCCTATGATGTCAAACCGGGAGCAGGGGGCTGTTGGGAAGTGACCTGAGGTTGAACGAGCTCGTGTCCAGCGAGCATTTCTGCGCTCTGAATGGGATGTCGTAAACTGCTCATTCTTCCCTTTCAGGAGAGTGCTTCCCTTGTTTGGAGAAAGTGTCTCCTGTTTCAAGAAGTCTGTCCTGCCCTTTTAAAGAGTTTCAAAGTATCTCCCTGATTCCCTATTTTTCTACGACGCTAATTCGCTGTGCCTGTACATGCCAGTTATCGTGCTACAGAGCTTGTTATTTGCACCAATAATTGAATGAGGCCGTTTACATCACTGACTTTTAATTCATTTTTCATGTGTTGTTTTCTTTTTTCCCCGAGATGATCTCCAGTGAACCATGGCAGTGGTGAAATGTTTTAATCAGACGGGTAAATGGAATAATTATATCAGTCAATTTGGTCTCGTCTTTATTTTGTACACGGGTGATTAACCATGTTACCAGTTGTTCAACTGGCAGGGTGGATTAGCTGGATTAGATGCTCTGTATTTGTGTGTATATGCATGCATCAGTGCAGGCGTGTATAATGTGTTTGTAAGTGTGTGTGTGTGATGCCAATTAATGATGGCTTGGCAGGCTAAAAGTCAATCAGGGGCATACATGTAGCACAGACTGAGAGAATTGACTAAACCAGAGCAAGAGAGCAGAGATTAAACCCGCCCACATGACCTTTGGTCTCTTTAACATGCTGACTGAGCATGAAGTAGGAGATGTCAAAGAGCATTTATTGTTGTTTTCTTGTAATCACTTTGTTGTAGGAGCAGTGTATACATATGCAGGATCTGTCCGGGACACTTAAACCCTCTCACCTTCGACTTTTGTTTATGTTTTTTGCTACATTTAGTGCTGCGAGCGGCGCGGCTGTAAACGTGTCGCCCTGCTGTGTCTCTGCCAGCTCTTATCAGGACAGATAGCCCTCAGATAGACACTCATACCCGCACAGTTAGAGGCTCAGCTAGCCACAGCAGCTGATGGAGCTGATGCAAGGCCGCTATGACGACAAGAGGACAGGGCCTTATCTGTCGTCATGGTAATGGCCATGATGGAATGATGACAATCTGCTGTTGGATTTTTTTCTTACAGGACAAAATGTACACCTGTGCAGACATGTAAGCGCAGCTGGATGAGGAGTATATCGAGAAAACTGGAATTACAAGCGCTAAATGTCGTGCATCCAGAAATGTATTGAGCGTTTTTGTCTCCTCAACCAGGGAACCCAAGCAAAATAATCACGGTCATGCAGAAACCGCAGGGAAGCGAGTTTATGTCACTGGCCCGTTTTTTGACTCATCGCACTCTCGCCGCGGTGTCTTTTCTTTCCGACAAATATGACAGATGCATATCAAGCTGTGCAGTCTGCTCAGGGGAGATAAGGACCAGTTAGGCGCTGGGGTTGCAACATCCCACTGAGCCAATGAGTGAGCACATCGCCTTTTTTCATGCCGATCCTCAACAGATAGGCCTGCAGTGCGTGTGTGAGTGAGTGTATGTGCATGTGTGATGCCACTGATAAATTCCGTCTACGATGAATTCAGGCATCGTCTGTGTTGGTAAGTGGCAGATCTGCACGTCTCCTGTCCTCAAACTGGTTTAAAGTAAAACAAAAGTGACATAAGGAGAAACGGTTGGAGAGCAGGTTGTCGTGGAATGCATTAATGTTGAAGGCGATCGAGGTAATGCATGTGACGGATGTAGTCTCCCTGATCTTGCTTATCAATAATAACAGGACGTGTTAAACTTCTGCTTACTCTTATTCAGCCTAATCTTATAAAAGAATAAAACGTTGACACAGTAATAGTTATCAAAAGGTTATTTCTTCATTTGTATCTGCTGTTCGGATCTAAAAGAGCTCTGCATATCCACAATTTTGCCTTTTAGAAATAACATTTTCCTCTTTCTCATGGATCTCCAAAATGCCCCCGTGGCCCCATAGTGGTTTAATCATATTTCGCTTTGTAAAACTCAGCACACTGTTTCATTTATTGTTTTTTCTTTAAAAGACTGTCTTGTGTTTGTGTGTGTGTTTGTTTATGAATTAACCTGATAAGTACTGGGTAAAGTAAAGTCATAGACACAACACAATCCAGTAGAAATCTAGAAAAAGGATAAACATTCAGAACAGTCAGCTAGGAATGCCCTCACCTCCCTCAGTGTTTGTGCATGAGTTGGGAGCAGGACTGCAATGAGCCCTGACCGGCCGCCTGACTCCTCTGTGGGACTTAGCATCTGGGCGGCAGTGGCTCAGTCTGCGGGGACTTGGCTTGGGAACCAGAGCGTCTGTTTCTGTATTCAAAACAAAAATGGTGGCTGCTAAAGAGGGTTAGCATAACGGCTTCAGCTTTAATTAATTGAAAGATATGATACACTTTATTGTCATTCAAAGGACATTTGTTTTGGACTCTATCGTGCAGTTCCGTAAAAGATGACAAAATTATAAATACAACATAAAGAAAGAAGAGCAAAGAACTGCTCTGACAGTTTTTCTTAAAGTAAACTATATTACTGGCTATTCTCCAAACTGGCTTCAGTGAGAGTTTGATGGACTGATGTTTCATCCAATCACCTGCCAAGTATACAGTTGCAAGAAAAAGTATGTGAACCCTTTGGATTCTCCACACATAGCGTGGTGTGTTCCTTCCAAACAACTCAACTTTGGTTTCATCTGTCCACAGAATATTTTGCCAGTAGTGCTGTGGAACATCCAGGTGCTCTTTTGCAAACTTCAAAAGTGCAGCAATGTTTTTTCTGGACAGCAGTGGCTTCCTCCGTGGTGTCCTCCCATGAACTCCATTCTTGTTCAGTGTTTTACGTATCGTAGATTCGTCAACAGAGATGTTAGCATGTGCCAGAGATTTCTTTAAGTCTCTAGCTGACACTCTAGGATTCTTCTTCACCTCATTGAGCATTCTGCGCTGTGCTCTTGCAGTCATCCTTACAGGACGGCCACTCCTAGGCAGAGTAGCAACAGTGCTGAACTCTCTCCATTTATAGACAACTTGTCTTGACTGATGAACATCAAGGCTTTCAGAGATACTTTTGTAACCCTTTCCAGCTTTATGCAAGTCAACAATTCTTAATGGTAGGTCTTCTGAGAGCTCTTTTGTGCGAGGCATGGTTCACATCTGGCAATGCTTCTTAAGAATAGCAAATTCAAAACTGGTGTGTATTTTTTATAGGGCAGGGCAGCTTTAACCAACACCTCCAATCTCGTCTCATTGATTGGACTCCAGGTTGGCTGACTCCTGACTCCAATTAGCTCTTGAAGAAGTCTTTAGCCTAGGGGTTCACATACTTTTTCCACCCTGCACTGTGAATGTTTACATGGTGTGTTAAAAACATGAAAACATATAATTGTTTGTGTGGTATTAGTTTAAGCAGACTGTGTTTGTCTATTGTTGTGACTTAGATGAAGATCAGAACACATTTTATGACCAACTTATGCAGAAATCCAGGTAATTCCAAAGGGTTCACATACTTTTTCTTGCAACTGTATGTTTTATAAGTGGGCCCTTTTTTCGAACAGCTTCTAAGACGATGCGTAACAAACCATCTGCAGTGTCGGTTCAAGTCCCTGCATGGACCAAGTACAGTATGTGGAGAGGAGTAAGTTCACTTCCTAGGCACTGCTGAGCTACTCTTTAGCAAGGCACCAAACCCCAACTTCTCAGGCGCTGAGCTGAGCTACCTTTCTTTCTCTCCACATTGATGCATGTGTATGAGAATGAAGAATATAACAGCCGAATGAAAAGATAATTTCCCCGAGGGGATGATTCTCTCAAGCCTCTGATAAGCCGAAGTGTATCCTGCAAGCAAGTAATCTAGAGGCTCCTGAATACTTGAATACACTAAGAGTAGCTCTGCTTTGTTGTGAGGACAACTCGGCTCATGAGAATGAAGCAGGCTTGAAAGTGTATTCAGGGCATCTACAGAGCAGCGCTGTCACTTAATCCACCACACAAGGATCTACCGTTCGTTTACAATAGCGCTCTGAACAGCTTGGGATTCTGAGCGGGGCACGGCCGGTCTCTGCGGGCTCCTCCTGTCGTCCTCCGTCCTCTGTCTGGTCATCCGTCCCTGTGGGAGGGTCCAGAGGATCCATCCAGGGGTAGAGGCACCTGGGTCCCATCCTCTCGATCTGGACCTGGGCCAAGGTGCCCTGGACTCCCCCACTCATGCCTTTCTCCAGTTACCTGCCAGTGAAAGCGAGTGGAGTGGGGCGGGGGCTGGGAATGGCGAGGGATATGGGCGAGGAAGAGGATGGCAGGTCCAGACGCCCTCTCCCCTGAGCCCTCCCAGGCATTAGTACTGTACTTGCCCCCCCGTTTGTCAATGGGAGCCTCCAGATGAATGGGCTCATTTGTCCTCAGACAGTGGGGATGAATTTGTCTGTCGGAGCAGGTGAGCAGGAGGGCCTCCGCTCAGCAGAACGCGGCATGAATGAGAACACTACCTGTCCCAGGTGAACATCCTGAATGCACCCTGTCCCAGGTGAGAGGAGACTGACCTCATTTTCAGGGTGAGTCGAGGGAGGGGAGCTATACGTGTCCACACCTGGCTTCTGACAACAGATTACACACTCGACTACTGTAGAAGAGAATATGTGAGATGCAAAAAAATTGTCAGATGATTGATGCTAATTCATAATATGATTGTAGCAAGCACCATCCCCAGTAGAGAGGGGGTTTTGATCTGGGGGCACAACATAGAGGCCACAAAGACCTGTAACCCTACACACTCATTAACATATTTTATTTTTAGAAGACTATACCCAGACTCCTCTTCAAAACCACAAACTGTGGCAATAAGGACTAACTCAAGTCATCGATGAATGATGTGAAACACTCTCTCTTTCACTTCTTCTTTCCCTCACATGCTTGTGTAAATGTCAGAAAGGGGTCTCTGGGGGCAAAAATACACTTCATTTGACTTCTACAAATTAAAAATGCTGACACTTACTTGTTAATAAACAACTTCTTTCTTTTTAACCATGCTTCAGTTTCAAAATACATGCAGATTTAATCTCAAGTTAGCTTTAGGTCTTTAATGACATCCACTTAAACACAGACAGTGGCAGAACTTCAGTGTTAGTATTATTAGATCTCAGTGCTGCGTTTGACACTGTTGACCACAGCATATTACTAGACCGACTGGAGAACTGGGTGGGACTTTCGGAAACAGTTCTAAATTGGTTTGAATCCTACTTAAAGGACAGAAACAACTTTGTTTCTATAGGTAAATACACATCTGAGTTGACAAATATGACATGTGGGGTTCCTCAAGGCTCCATCTTGGGGCCTCTTCTCTTTAACATCTACATGCTACCACTGGCTCAGATAATGAAGAACAACAAAATAAGTTACCATAGCTATGCAGATGACACACAAATTTACGTAACAATTTCACCAGGAGACTATGCTCCAATTCAAACACTGAGTAAGTGAATTGAACAAATCAATGACTGGATGTGTCAGAACTTTCTCCAATTAAACAAAGATAAAACTGAGGTAATGGTTTTTGGAGCCAAGGCAGAACGTATAAAAGTTAGCGCTGAGCTTCAGTGTGCAATGTTCAAAACAACAGATAAAGCCAGAAATCTAGGTGTAGTCATGGACTCTGACCTGAGTTTCAACAGTCACATTAAAACAGTTACTAAATCAGCCTACTATCACCTAAAGAATATATCTAGGATTAAAAGACTAATGTCACAGCAGGATTTGGAAAAACTTGTCCATGCTTTTATCTTCAGTAGACTGGACTACTGCAATGGTGTCTTCACAGGTCTCACTAAAACATCTATTAGGAAGCTGCAGCTAATTCAGAACGCTGCTGCTCGAGTCCTCACTAACACTAAGAAAGTGGATCACATCACTCCAGTTCTGAAGTCTTTACACTGGCTTCCTGTGTGTCAAAGAATAGATTTCAAAATACTGCTGCTGGTTTATAAAGCACTGAATGGTTTAGGCCCAAAATACATTTCTGACCTCCTGCTAAATTATGAACCATCCAGATCTCTCAGGTCTTCAGGGACTGGTCAGCTTTCTGTCCCCAGAGTCAGAACTAAACATGGTAAAGCAGCGTTCAGTTATTATGCTCCAAATATCTGGAACAAACTCCCAGAAACCTGCAGGTCCGCTGCAACTCTGACTACTTTTAAATCCAGGCTGAAGACTTTTCTTTTGTCGCTGCTTTTAATTGAACTATTCATATCTTAGACTGCACTGTAACTTTTATCCATGTACTTTTTTCTTTTAATGTTTAATTGACAGCACTGTAACTTTTATCCATGTATTTTTTTCTTTTAATGTTTATTTTATTAGCTTTTCTTTTTAATGACTGCCATTTTCTTAATCTCTTTCATTTTTTGTAAAGCACTTTGAATTGCCTTGTGTTGAAAAGTGCTATATAAATAAACTTGCCTTGCCTTGCCTTGCCTTAAAATACGTTGACACCAATAGTCATATGGTTAGCTCTTGTGTCTACAGCATAGTCTGTCAGTTTCAAAGAGTCCTCGTGATTAAAAGGATCATTCAGATTGTTAGAAGTTGGGTTGAATGCAGCATTTATTAGTTTTTATATATACATATTTAGCCACCGTAAAACATTTATATCAGTTTTAAATGCTATATTAAGAATATTTGTATCGCTAAAGCCAGCAGTCAGACAAGTCTTTCTGAATGGGAATTCACGCTTTCTTCACAGACACCAGCCCTATTGATAAAAGCTGTCATTTTACTTTACACAACATAGCACTTTGTGGCCTACCACTGTCTTAATCAGTTATTTAGTTTGTGTTTTCAGATGTTGCTTTTAAAGATTAGTTCAGATTACCCAAGCTGTGAAACTATTCCAAATATCGCATACACTTTTACTGATATTATTATTTGTTGGTGTCTCCCAACTGAGGGCAAGCAGACCATCATCTACTGTAGGTAATACACCGACTGTGGATGATTTAACCCCATTATCAACAGTCTGTACTATTCTTTGTACAAATCCAGTATTAGAATGGTTTTAGTCGGGAGGCTCTCTCGCCAAACAGGATGTTACCCTGCAGGATATAACCTTGCAGAGAATTATACTTAAGTACTGTACAATCCTGGCACCCCTCGTAATCCATCTCTTTTTACTGTCTCTGTTGGAACTTCTTAATTGGTCCTAATCGTAGAACATAAGTATTTCCTGTTTGAACGTCTCACTTCCTGTTCCTTCAATTGTTGCACTACCATGTTCTTAGTCAAGTCTGGTATGCAGCTGAAACTATAAGCACCCTTTCAATTTCGGGCCTGAAGTGGAGAAGTAAAAGGCGTGAAAAGCAAACGAGGCAAACATTATGCATGAGTAAAAACACTTTTTTGACTATTTCTGACAAAAGAAATTGACATTTGGAGAGATCAATGGTGAGATCTAGCAGGTCAGGATGTTGCCTGTCGACAGAGGTCATCAGTGATCCGCAGTGATATCTGCTGTCAGCCCTGCTGCTCTCTGACTGACAGTTATTACTGTCAAAGCTTTTCCGATCACATCATCGCTACGTGGTATGGTTGATTAATTTGAGTTGGAGTGAGACTCGTTCAAGTGTCAAATGGTGTATCTGAGGCGGCGCCCATGAATAGTGTTCACCAGGTGTTTCACTGAATGTACCCACCATGTTCCTGTCACTGGTATTTCTATGAATTTCTCTTGAACCATGAAAAGAGGAAGTTGACGTGAGTATAGCACATTCTCTATGACTCAGTAGCCATAACAATTCAAAAGTTAAGAGTTAATGGCATAAGAAAGCATACAGTGCTGCTCAAGGTCAACAAACAAGCATTATACTTAATGACTAAACTTTATGGCGAACAAAGGCAGGAATAAATGTCCCCTGTTTGTATTATCTAAATACTGTCCCAGCCTTAATATCCTTCTAGGGGTTCTGAGGAAGGAGGGATGCTTTTTTTAGTTAGACCCAGGCAAAGGTCAACCCCCATTGCAACACACACACACACACACACACACACACACACACACACACACACACACACACACACACACACACACACACACACACACACACACACACACACACACACACACACACACACACACACACACACACACAACACACACACAAAGAGACCTGCGTCTGAACTGCGCTCCACTTCCTTTCATCTTCTATGTCTCTCTCCCTAACTCAACTTTGTGAGGGGATGGTCGGGATACCTTTTGATTCCGCTAATTCAATTTGATGGAAAAACAAATACACTGGAGGAGTGGGAGACAAGAAAAGAGTGGGAGAAGTAGTAGGGGGGTGAAGAGGGGAAAAATGGAGAGTTACATGGAGCTCAGAGGGAATGAGCGCTGGTGGTGGTGGTGTTTGGGGGGGTTGGGGAGGTGAGGACAAACGGAAGAGTGGAGAGAGAAAAAGAGGTAGGGAGTAGAGATGAGATGAGTTGAAACATCCAGTTCCAGGTTGAAGTCGTAAACCTCTCTCTGCTCTGATCTAGGTGGCCACCATGTTCACCCCGCCAGCGCATCCAAGATCTCCCCTCCTCATCTCTTCTCTGGAACTCCTCTCTGATAGTGAAGATAAGTAACAAACTGTTTTATGGCTCTTTTCGTGTCTCATGATTCATGATGTGAGTGGGGAAGGGATGTGTAGTTCAATGTAGCTGTTGCTCTAAGTAAAAAAAACAATTCAAAACCCTTACAGTATAAATCAGTTTAAATTAAATTGGGTAGAAAATGCAAACAGCGGTGGCACACGGTGACCACCAAAAGAGTTAGCAAAGCATTCATTGTACACATGCCTAATGTCTGTTCAGGCCCAAGAGATGAAATGGTTTCCACAAACACTGCCTCTGCGTCAGACATGAGAAGCTTTGTCACACACCATCCTCTCTGTTTGTACACATGCGGATCATGTGTGTGTTTGGATGTGTGTTCAGGCGAGTGCGGCTCTGGGACTCGCTGGCCTGGCTGTATTATTGTTGGGAGGCCTGCTCCTTCCCTCTGGAGGGCCTCATTGAAGAGCTGGCTCTCTGCGTCTCCCCCTCTCAGCTCCGGGAGTCCGGCCAAGCCCGTCCGAGCGGGCTCGCTGCCTGCAGCAGAACGCAACGTGCTGGAGCCACGGCCTGTATACACACACACACACACACACACACACACACACACACACACACACACACACACACACACACACACTCACACTCACACAAACATCCCCGCACCCGCAGCACTATGCTCTACACACAGACGACTAGACTGCTTATTGGCAGTTTCTCTCTGCTGTTCAGCAAGTGGCTCCCACCCCCTCTGTGAAAACAGACACTCCGTTAGTGTTGTGGCTGCTATGATGTAGCATAAGCTGACAACACAGCGCTCCAGCGACACTGGATAACTAGAAAAGCACCTCCATAAGTCCCTGTATAAATATTATTTCTAATTTGAACTGATCAACCTCTGGGAAAACCCAGCAGATCAACCTCCACAGCAGTCCAGCAGATGTGAGCAGGGTGGAGGGTTCAGGGAGGGGTAGCGGTCCACTTTTAGCTTGGACCGCTTAATCGGACGGTTTGTGCTGTGGGTGTGTGAGGGTATGCTGAACTTGGCGATGATGACCTCAAATTGGCCCTAATCGAGCAGACTCATTAGTGGCTGGCTCTGTTTAAAGTTTCTTTAGCCCCTTTATTTTACAGTAATCGGCCCAAAGCGAAGGCAAGACAGAGAGGACAATGTAGAGGGAGGGAGAATGGAGAATAAAAGACAAACAGAGAATAGGAGATCAGAAAGAGAGAGGCTAGAAAAAAGAAAAACAAAGGAAAGAGATTGAAAAAGAGGACGACATGAGGGAGCAACAAAGTCGAAAGCCTGCTTCCTGGCAGCCTCAGCTGCCTGCACATCTGTGTGCGAAGGGTCTGAGCAGACCCCCACGTGTTTGCTCAGGTCGCCTGATTGCCTTTCCTTCCTCCTCTTCTCCCACTAAAGACCCGCTGTCCTTCCTCTCACTCCAATCACTGCAGCCAAGAGAGAGGGCTCCTGCAGCAGACACTCTCCCACTGAACTGCACTCATGACTCAGTTTCTGTCACATTCAAATTATTGAAACTCATCTGTTAAGACTTTTACATTTAAAATAAAAGAGAGACCTTTCATGCCATGGGTTATATTGGTTCTAATTTGGTGAATCGGGTTTGTGTTTGTTTTTTTCCCATGAGTGTGTGTATGAGCATGTGGGTGTGTGCATATGTATGACTGTGTGTGACTTCGGAGCCCTTCGCTGGAGTCTGCTGTCTGGGTACAATGGTCCAGCCCGGGGCCTCAGCTCCACAAAGAGGCCTTCTCTTAACAACACGCCATCACAGATGGAGGAGGAGCCTGACCAAAGCATTACCACGCTCAAGGGATCACAGAGCTTCCCTTGATGCATCTGATATCCCTTATGATTTTGATAATAAAGCACTTTTCATTAAAAGGAGTCTCATGCTGTATGTTTGTGTGAATGTAAGAGCGTTAGAAAGAGACAAGACTGAACGCACAAGGCGTCGGCAGATCTTAATTTAGTATTAAACTTTATTTTCCTTTATTTCCTTTACTTTTGTGAGATGGAAAAAATGATAAAAACGTACAGCTCAGGGACTTTTCATCTAAGATAGGTCAGTGTTTTTCTTACGTAATAACCATGAAATCAAAATCATAACAGTTTCCATTTGTCTTTGACGAAAGCTTAAAGAGGGAAAATAAATTATCGTAGCAATAATTATAACATCAAATATAACAACAATAATAGCAATTAAGCATTTATAAACACTCTATTTACTGTGTATTTTTCCATAAAAGTCCATTATTAAAAACAGGAGGTGAGCTTCGTGGTGGGTGTACAATCCAGCATGTGAGGAGAGCACAGGTTTGTGGGTACTGTAGTTTGTAACAGAGAGTGCTGTCAGCCAGTCTTCAGACCTCCAGCACTGAAGAGTTTGTCTGTCCACATGGACGGCAGCCGGGGAGGGACAGGGTGCACGTAGCTCAGTATATAATGGGACGATCGCGAGGTGAAAACAGCGGTTCTTTTAAAGACCTCTTGTGAGTCTCCTGTTACAGGGTCATGAAGAGGTGGGTACCAAAGTGACTTAGTAAAAATAAGCAAAAAGAATGACAAGCGTCTCCATTCACTCCATTCCTGCAAGCCTGGGTCACCAAGGGACTCAGAAACCCCTCGTCATATTAAGCTCTTCACAGAGTCCGCTAAAGTCCTGCTCTGCAGCGTCCCATCAGTGAGGTCAGACATGACGCGACCTTCAGTCCTAAAGTCCAGCTGAAGGTCTCTCCCCTCCGCACTGTACAACATGTCTGCTCAGCTTTCGGCGTGACGTGGAGGCCATTTAGTGTTCATGGCGATATGATGGCAGAGGAGTTTTTGGGTCAAAAGGGGCCTCAGTGACTCAGGGGTTCAGCCCAGACCGGCGAACGATTAGAGTGGTGGGGGTGGTGACCGAAAGATGGGTGAATGGGCGTGGGAGTGGGCAGCATGTGTCCCGAGTGGCTGAAGGGGGTCAGGTGACCCATGTGGGTCATGTGGCTGGGGAGGCCGGGTCCCCCGCCGAAGTGAGAGGCCTTGTCCTGCATGCACTTGGACAGCTCGTCGAAGCCGTCCCCTGGTCGCTTGCCTCTCTTGGACTTGCTGGACATCTTGCGGTTTCGTGTCTGGATGCCTTCTTTCTTCATGGTCATGGGTCTGTTGACCTGTGGAGAACGGCACATTAGTTCAAGGCACGCCAGACAAAAGACTCACTGAAACTGTGAATAGTTCATTATAGCTGTTGAATATTTTTTGCAGTTAGCTGCAGCTCATAATCGAAAAAAAATTTCCCTAGGAATATGTCACATGCATTGTCGATTAGGGGTAACATGCATTTGTGTCATGGTAGCCCACCAGTGGGAAATAACTCCTATTATTAATGAGCAGTTGTTTTGCATATATGGCTGCATTAACAGGCGAGTCAGGGGCGTTTTGGGGCTTTTGTGTAATTTCAAAGCAAACAGACCAGTCCTGGTCCATATGAATACATGGAGATGAGGGCCTGGCGGCAGCTGAAAGGACCAGCCGCAGACAAATCCTCATCAGTGTAACCGACGCCGTTACACTGAATGACAGTCCCACCCTGCAGCCTCTCCTGGGAGTAACGCCCCCCATTGAAACAACGATGGATTAATAAAAAAAAAGCAACCGGTGGGTTCTGCTCGACAGGGTGAGCACTCACACTTTCTCTGCTCCTAAATCGATACGAGCTGTCCGCCCACTTGACCAGTTAACCACCAGTATCCCTCCGCCTTCCTCCCCAAAAACCCGCACTTGAGTGCAGCGGTGTTTTTTTTTTCAGGCTACTTACATTGTGCAGTTTATAGTAAAGGCCGCAGGCGTTACACACCGGGTCTCCGTTCCCGTTGCGCCTCCACAGGGTGGTGATGGTGGTCTGGCAGTTTGCACAGCAGGTGCCTGCACGTCTCGCAGCGGACTATAGGGAGCAGAAAAAAAATACACCATGAATAACGAGTCGTTGGTAGTGGCGCGTTGTAGATCGGTCACTGCGGACACCTAGTCACCGTTTACAGACACAAATAGGAGGCTTATCATTTAACATTTATGTTATGAAAGCCTCTGACATAGCATGCAATGAATGTGAGTGTTTTGTGCTAGCGCGAAATCAATAAGAGACAGAAAGTTTGTCCGAAATTAATCGGCAGAATTTCGGTTTTCGTGAGACCGCAGAACCATGAGCAGAAAAACATCAAAAGAAGCGGGAAAAAAAACATAATTCCTCTTTTAAATCGATTGCATGTATGCAAACTGCTCCACCGTGATCCAATGTTTTGGTTTGTGCAATAAGATGTTTTTAGAAGGTGCATGTTTTTGTGCACGCCTTTCGCTGATTTTCATATCTTATAAATCTGCTGGTATTAACATGTCATAATGAGAGCCTTGTGTAAACCCTCTATTTATCCTGATCCCGGAAAATTGGGCTACAAGTCGTGAGACCCGGTGTCCTGCATGGCAACGTGCTCCTGGTCCATTGCGGATCAATTCTTCACACTTAATAAGAAACATTAGGTTTACATGCAAGAACCCCGCGGCTCTTTGCTTTGCAAGCAGCATCCAGTTTCCTCTCTAAATGTATCTCCGGTGGACTCGCTGCTATTAACTTGCAAAGCAAAAACAACCCTGGCTTCTTTTTTTTAAAACGCGAAATAAAATATATAATTTTAAATAAAAAAGCGCGTTTAGACTGCCCACCGAGAATGGCAAACAAGAGGAGAACATAAATCCATTTATTTTCCAATCCCCGCCCCTCACGGTCTGTCTCTTCACACATAAGCGGCTCCTCCAGTGTTGTGATAATCTCTTTACAGTATATGTCAGTGCGGCCATAGAGAATGCAGCGCTGGTTGAAGGCGGAAACAGCCGGGAGCCTGACTTCCTTATCTGGGCCGGGCAGATATCCGGATAGGAAACAACTGGATGCCCCTTTGAACACAACTCTGAAAAACACTTGAGCTGAAAATGCAAAAGCTACAGACACATGGGCCGAGCCAGTGGAAAATATAATGGACTTTTCAGGAGCAGGAGCGACGTGGACAACTAAAAAAATATATAAAATCCAAAAATATTGTTCATGGAGATCATTTTTACGCAGCCTCTCTAAACCTAATTTTCTCTAGTCCCCTTTATTTTTTTATTAAAAGTGTTTTGTAATTATTATTATTATTAGTGGCTGTCTTGTATCATATTATTATATTTATTTCAATTACTGATACTTATTAAGTTAAAATTGGCTTGCTTGTCTTTATTTTTACTAACCAATTAAACAATTTAAATTCACACTAACAAAATGTGGTTATTTGTTGCCCTTTTTTGCATTTTTAGACCTCAGCTGGATTTGTCGAAAAGAAAAGAAAAAAACGTTTTACAATAAAAGGTTTTAGAAGTTAAAATACCAATCGTCAAAAAAACAAAGATCTCAAAAAAACAATAAATAAATAGATAAGAAAATAATTAAAGCTGCTTTAAAAGAAAAGCCGGTTTTAAAAGATAATTAGATTAATTGTAAGGTTTACATTAATGATGGTGCCCAGAAATGTGTCCGGCGTCAGTAGGGTTAAAGCCAGAGGTGGCTGAGCAGTGGTACATCCTCCACAAGAATGCTATGTGTCCATGCTGCTTTTCATTTACTCGAGCATGGTGTTAACTAAAGCAGCATGGGCAGTGGTATCAGTAACAGTATCAGAAGTACCAGCAATAATGATAGCAGGAACAATGGCAATAGTAGCAGTATTGTAACGGGCCATGAAGGCGGATCATCAGGGGGTGAGAGGGACAAACAATTCCAGGAAGATCATAGGGAAAATATAACTTTCCTGGAATTGTGCTGCTTTGTGTTCATATTTGGGTTCCTTCTCTCAGGGTAAAGCGCAGTAAGCGAGGACTCACCAGTCTACGTTTGGGTTTGATGAGAGGTCTGTTCTGGCCGTTCATCTTGTGGTACAGTCCGCAGGCGTTACACAGGTAGTGGCCCGTACCATCTCTCCGCCACAGAGGGGTGGAGGTGGCACCGCAGTTCACGCATTCTCTGCCCTCTGCATATAGTTCAGGGGAGAGGAGAGAAGAAGAAATTTTATATAATTAAAAAAGTCACCGTCTTTCAGAAGCAACACATGGCAGCTGCCCGGCCCAATCGGGCGACAACACAATGATGGATGACCCCAGATGGCCGTGTAATATGAAGTCAAAATCTGTCTCATGATGGTGACAATGTCCATATCAGAGTGCATGGTGTACCAAGTGTGCATGGCTGTCATTGACACAGACACCTCTATGTAAACTGATCCAGAGTGGGGAGGCCGCAGACAGCCAGAACATGTCCAGAGGTGTCCAACAAGAATAATGAGAAACACCATCAAATTAGGACTACATTATTCATCAGTTCGGTGGGCACCCATGAGAGGAAACAAAAGTGTGTGGTATTAAATGTGGTGGACTTAAATGAAAAGCTGGCATACAGTTGGCTGCAATTAATAATACAGAAATGGCGCTCCATCCATCTGTTTTTTTCCATGTTTCTAATTTAAACGGTGCCTGTAAGTGAGTAGACTTCCCACGCATACTCTTATTTTAAAAAACCTGCTTTTTAAGTTATTCCCACATGCTCTTCACTCCCATTCAGGTTTGACTGACTTCAAACAGCCTGTTGCTAAACCGACCGATTCATTTAATTCAGGTATCCCTCTCTCCCTAGAGCACCATCTCATTATACCTGTTATAATACCAGCGACACCCGCAGTCCCACCCTCGCTCTACAATGGAATCTGACCTGAGCAAAAAAACGACGTCTCTTTTGAAATGCATGTCTGCTGGGTTTTTTTTGTACCTCCCTTCTCTTCCTCTAAAGCGTTTTGCAGGGCCAGCCACCACATGAAAGCGGTCTCATTAGCACCTAAAATATTCATCAACAATGACTGATGCATTTATGTCTTATGCAATGTTTAGTGTTGAAATACTAACAAAATGGGAAGTTTGGTGAGAAAAAGGTAGGCTAGAGAGGGGCTCTGGTGTGGGGTTAGTTCAACAGGAAGCCACACTACGGTAAGGTATATGTGCTGACAGCTGAAATGTCATTGTGACATTTTGTACAACAATCAATCACCATTACTGGCACAGGACATCTCTTTGATAGATAAGAACCTTTTTAATGCCTTACTGATTCAGGCTTCTTTTTAAATGTCACAGTGTAACATTTCTCTGCTACAACAGCTCACATTCACTCCCATTATCAGCCAGTGAGCATTACCCAGGTGTATTAAAAAGCATGGGCACAATGGATGACAATATTGATAATTACACAGCTACATTAAGAGCAACAGCCTGCCATTTTTCTCTTTGTTTGCCCATGAATTCCAAGTGCAACAGCTGGAACAATGTAGGGAAATTACAGTGCCATTAGACTGAGTTTACTTTTCAAATGTCTGCACATTAATGTCTAAATATTTTCTTAAATATTAATCCCAACACATGCAGTCTATTGAATCAGGTGCTTATCCAGACAGTAAGATAATAGAATGTTTTATTATAAACAATTACCCCCGTTTTTTTTTATGTGAAACCAATTTGTGGATTCTAATTACTCAATGATCAGGTCTCCTTTTTTTTAATGCATACAATAATTCGTTTAAATACACTTTTAGAAGCAGATCTAGTGGACTTGTTTGCCTCCACTTGATGTCGGTGCACTGGGCCAAGGCCATGCTTAAAAACACAAACAGCAGGGCTCTGTCGCCTGTGCTTTGTTAGGACTGGGAGAGCTGTGGGCGGGGTGGAGGTCGTGATTTGTTCACTTGGAGGTATACAGGATATGGCAGGAGCCAGGGCGTCGTGACTCCTTCATTTTTAAGTGCAATAAAAGGCCACATTTAAAAAGAAAACAAGTATTTCGCACGAAGAAGAAAACAATTAGTCTGCCTTAACAAAGACAATCAAAAACTCAATGTAAAATCCTCTTTAAAAAGATTAGTATTTAATAAATGTATAATGCATCTACATTTCGCCATAACAATAATCAATGGCTAAATATTAAAAATCGATTCGTTAAAATAGCTATAATATAACTTCCCTTTATTTTAAATAAGCCTCAGTACCACAGTGCCCAGCATTTTGTAAATAGTTGACCCCGATTAGTCCGATACGGTTTAACTAAAAGTTAAACTCCTCACTTAAGTGAAGCTGTTTTAAGTGTATGCAGCTTACAAGTGGCGATGAGTGCGATGGGACAACAGATTAGACTTGTTAGGACAAGGTTAGGTTTGAATCGAGAGGAGAGAAGCACTCGATATGGAAATCATTCCTTTTTTAGTCACACTGGAGCAACAAGTCGTACCCTACTTAAAAAAACTTGCATCAGCATTAAAAACTAGATAAAAAGTCATAGTAACACCTGCGTAAATTCCTGCATTGTGCACACACTTTTATAATCGCGATCTGACAATAAGAAGGCTATGGTTGTGAACTTAGCTAAAACACATTGGACACATTACATAAATCCCTTTGATCCGCTTGTAGCTTGGCCATTAAAAAAAAAGCACTTAAGAGTTGAACTTATGCACCAACACTTTTTGAATTTAATATGTCAGCCTCTTATGATGTATTTCACTTTTTATATTATTGATACAATCGTCAGCTAAATGCAATGTGCTTTCTGCTGTGAGGGAGACTCACCTGAGGTCGACCTGGCCTTGCTCTTGCATTTGGGCGTAAAGCTGGAGTTGGATCCCCCGAGCAGACTGCCGGGGTGGAAGAGGCTGCCGCCGTACTCGTGTGTTGAATGCAGGGGATAGGCAGGGTACGTCGGGATGGGGTGATGCGTGGCCGGGCCCTGTCCGTTCATCAGGCCGCTGCGGAGCGGACTGCAGCTCTCCATTTTCATGCCGTCCGAAAGATGCACCTGGTACTTGATCGACTCCTTCTCCTCCATTCTAGTCGAGCTGGAAGTCGGGGAAGTGGCTCCGGGGTCTGGAGACACGTCTTTCGGAGGGGTGGGAGGGAAACTGTAGAGGTGCGCGCTGGAGTGGGACACCGAGTTGGGCGAGGAGACCGGAGCGGTGCTGCTGCTGCAGGGGTATCCGGAGCTGGAGGGGTGCAGGCCCTGTTTACTGAAGTGGCTGACCGCCCAGGCGTTGTGGTGGTGGGCCGCGGACAGTGCTGCTTTCCCGGGGTCCAGCCAGGGAATTCCGGGGCTGTGGATGAGGTGTGGTCGGCAAACCTGGTTCCCAGCGAGGCGAGCTGAAATGCAAAAAAATAAAAAATTTAGCAAATGTTTTTATTTTAATGGATTTTTGACCCACAAGCCTTGTTTCCAGTTTACACTACAGAAAGATCTTTATCTTACCTGCTAAATATTCAGAATGACTCGAGTCCGACATTTAGTTCCAGATAAAATACTTTCTTGTAAATTTAAAATAGGGTTTTTTGTTCACTCACAGCCGGTTAATTATCCAGGAATATTTTCCGATTAATGACAGTAGTCTCACACACCTCGTCGAGTAAAGATGGAAGTAATAAAGGCCTATTTACTGCAGAAAACACAATAAAGTAGCTTCTCCTCGGCTGCAGCTCTCGGACTAAAGATTGTTATTAGTACATTTGCGGTTTTTATTTTATATCCGGGAAGTGGCTCTCTCTCTTTCTCTCTCCCTCCAGAAACCCCTGCCCCAACACAGAGGGGTTAAATGACATACTTCCCTTTCCTCTCGCTGTCATTTGCTAGAAATTCCTTTTATGTTTGTGAACTGGCCCAAAAGGCAAGAGGGACTTTTGAAATAAATGAGCCTCCTCCACATTGCCTGCATTGTTATTGTTCTGTAGCAAATTAAATTAATAGAGATATTTCACAGACACTCATATATGATTTTTTTTAAAAGCCTATATTAAGCTATGTTTAGTCCTAGATGAGTATGCACAAATATAAATATTATTTACATTTTCTAAATGTTAATTATAATCACAGTCCTTAGAATAAAGTATAATGCGCATCTCACCGTGTGCTTGGCTGTATGTGACTCTGGCCCGGGAGTTGGTGTAGTAGGGATTCCCTTGAGAGTCCAAGTGGTTCAGAAACATGTCAACCTCGTCCTGCGGCAGTAAAGGCGCCATGGGCTCCATGTAGTTGTGGCTCAGACTGTGGTGGTGGGAGTCCGGGTGCTGGCCGTTCAGCACCGCGTGATGGTGCGCCATCCACCGAGACTGGTCGGCCGCTGCGACCTCCATGGCTTCAGATCTCCTTTCTTTTCTCCTCTGAAGGCGTCTTTGTGTGTCGGGGCTACTTTGAGGCTATGTTTACCTCCAGGTGTAAGTTAAATCCTCCTTAAAATATAGTTCCTGAGCTGTGAAAGTCGCGGCTGTGTTTATTTAGGCTACTTCAGAAATAGAAATCCTCAAATATCTACCTGCGAATAGAGGAAAACAAAATGTTAATTCAACAGCAGCTCCATCTCTCCTTCCATGCAAAGACGTCCGTAATTATATTTGTTATCTAATCAGAAACAAAGATGTCTCAAAGTCGAAGCATATCGTCCCTTCGTTTAAAACAAAAAATACAAATGTTTACTTCTGGATACCTGTTGCAATTCCGATCAGCTGACGGCAAAATACAGCTCTGATGGTTAAACCTCCTGATCCATGCAGTGTTCGGGCTCATTAATGAGATGTGGCGCAGACTGATGCGTCTGGCGCCGCCACTAGATTCCCATATCAAGCCACGGAGGGCGGGGCTTAGCTCCGAGCCAATCACAGCGATCCCTTCCACAATTGGCTCAGCATCCCTCGCTCTCCTTCTTTCAATTTATATTTCCCCGCACCGAAAAGACTTATCAATCAGCAGTGTAATTTCTCGGGGGTCTTTTTCTCTCATGAAGCTCACACTGAATGAGCAATCGGCCCCTGATAATCTGCTTTTTTAGCGGCAGTTATAAGCCTAAAGACAGACATCTAACATGAAGGGAAATTCAGTGTGCACAATATATGCCCTATTATAATACGTTATAGGCGTATTCTATTGTAAATCGCCTTCACCTGCATGAACCCATATGTAAAAAAAACTAAATGAACAATATGAATGATCTGAGATTTTTTTTAACACATAATAGTGATTTAAGAATTTCTCACCCATTTGCTAAATGTTGCTGATTGGGCTTTACATTACCTGCAGTAATTGTAAGTGTTGTTTTTTGCATACTGCTGTTATGTAAATAAACAGCGTATTCAGCACCTCTAAAACCAACAGAGGAGGAGTCGATTTATGACCCCGAAATTGGGAGCGCCTAATTGTCTTTAATTAGTAGCAGGGCATTCCTCCTGTGAAAACAGTGGGTTTGTCTCGGGGACAGGGCAATCAAACACAGTTTACATACGAATAGAGCCTCTTTCTAACTTGCTGCCATGAGCTATGGACGCAAGGCCTCACCTAAAACCAGTTGGGGATCGTCAAAGTGTCTCTAACGCCCTCATGTAATACTCACTAAACAGGCGAAACAGACATCAAGACCCCACAGAGGCGTACTTATTTTATTTATTTCTGATTAGATTAATTATTATGTTTTACTTTCATCAGAATCCTATCAATATTAGTGGCCTTATAATAGCTTTTACATCAGTGTGAAAAAATGCTGTTATGGTTAATAGTGTTACGGTCAAATTAAACTAGGAGAACAATTGTTAATCTGTTTTATTATATTTTTTACAATTGCAGAATTAGCTGCAGTGCGTGCGTAAAATGATAAATCCGTGCGCACATAACCACGTGTTTCTCTCTGTGTGTGTGTGTGTGTGTGTGTGTGTGTGTGTGTGTGTGTGTGTGTGTGTGTGTGTGTGTGTGTGTGTGTGTGTGTGTGTGTGTGTGTGTGTGTGTGTGTGTGTGTGTGTGTGTGTGTGTGTGTGTGTGTGTGTGTGTGTGTGTGTGTGATTGACAGGGAATAATTGGAGGTAGCTCGGAGCCTAGACTGCAGCCAAGCTGACGCCTGGTCGTGACGTCACACAATCACAGGGGGTGGGTGGGACTTTGCGGGGGTGTAACGTGAAAGCTTGTGATAGTACCTGCACACATTCTCCAGGTGAAAATACCCCCCCCTTCCTACTTCTGATGGCATGGTATTCACGGAGCAGGTCATTAGGGCAACAATCACTCTGATCTGATGTTATAGCCTATAGTGTGTGTGTGTGTGGTGTGTGTGTGTGTGTGTGTGTGTGTGTGTGTGTGTGTGTGTGTGTGTGTGTGTGTGTGTGTGTGTGTGTGTGTGTGTGTGTGTGTGTCAGTCATCAGTCATTAAATCAGTGGCATGTTGCCAGAGGCAGTGAGTTGATGAGCTCAGCCCTTTGAGCTTGTCAACTCCTAAAACCAACAAATTAGTTCATGTGGGGCAGCAGAGGGTCCACTACCTGAATAACTCACATTCCAGAGAGAAGTTGGCAGGTGGAGTGAGAAAGTTAGTCATTGGGCTTTAATGCTACAATAGAAAAATCATTTTGCACACTGCTGAACACAAAAGTGATCGGTTATATTTTGAAAAGTCAGCTTTTGGATAACCAACAAGGCTCAGTTCAAACATGTTCTTTCAAAACAAAATATCTTCCAACATGATTTGACATAAGATGATTGAGGTGTAATCCTTCTCTGTATTTAAATGAAATGCATCTGATGGCAGTATGCACAGACATTACAAATAAGTGTCCTAACATCTCTCATTAAAGGAATATAAAAATAACACGTGTCCTGTTAATAATCTAAAATCTGATTTTAACAGAGAAATGCGTATCTTTGTGTCTCATTATCTCATGTGTGGTACAAATTATCTATTGTATGCTGCTGTTCTTGCTGTTCCACATTTTAAACTGAGGCAATGAGTCCCTCTGTCCAAGCATGAATAGATGAAAGACAATCTCTTGTTCTTAAGGCTTGTAGTAAAATATATATATTTGTATCTGATCACTGTAACAAGCCACCAGAGCCTTCAGTGGTCAGCTGTGTGTTGTGTTGTGTTGTGTTGTGTTGGGCCTTGCAGAGAGGGTCAGGCTCGCTGCTGCAGCATGCCCATTGTTGTTTTGCATGTTTGCCAAATGGATTACTCAGCAGGATTTAGCCCTCTGTAATTTATACCTTCATTAATCCCATTTGTATCTGCGCTGGAACAAAAGATGGGAGAGGGTGAGGGAAGGTTAGTGGAGAGGGTGGTGGTGTGGGGGGGGGGGTGTTGCTTTCCCTCTGTCTTTCTCAAGGACACAGCAGTATTGTTTCACCATGCAGGGATGCTATCCTGAGAACACTATCCCTCCCACAACACCTCCTGCTCTGAGAACTGTGAGCAACAACTGTATCGCTGTGCAGCCACAATGGCTAATGAACAACAAGATTATCATTCCGATCCATGCTGTTATTAAATGGGATTGGCTTTATCTACCTGTTTGTTCCCATTGGCCACGGTCATCCATCATTATCCCGAGTGGAGGTGGACTGTGTGTGTGTGTGTGTGTGTGTGTGTGTGTGTGTGTGTGTGTGTGTGTGTGTGTGTGTGTGTGTGTGTGTGTGTGTGTGTGTGTGTGTGTGTGTGTGTGTGTGTGTGTGTGTGTGTGTGTGTGTGTGTGTGTGTGTGTGTGTGTGTGTGTGTGTGTGTGTGTGTGTGTGTGTGTGTGAGTGTGTGTGCGTGTGAAGAGCCACAGTGGGGCTTGTGAAGATAAGCAGAGCCAGAGAGAAGAGAATGACACAAACCAGCTGAAGCATTATTGTGCCCTTTACTCATGGCTAATTAGATCGAGCCAGGGCACCGGGGGGCTTTATACGAGCACCCAGACACAGGGCCATAAAACTGCCCGGAGAGGGGCCTGGACGCGGCCATGAGAGCAGCACTCACCCCCATTTAGCTCAGAATAATAACATTTCAGAATAGGGCAGGAAATAAAGCATGAACTGCACACTTAACAAAAAGGATTATGAAGCAGGACACCATTCTTAGCTTTCTAAAATACCCTCATTGGAGCTATAAATACAGAACAATATTGGAAAAAGTTCTCACTGCTGTTTGGGTTTCACTTAAAGTGTCAGGAAACAGCAGTGTTACAATCTGTTTGCTCATTCAGAGATACAGTCAATCATTCATTCAAAAATACACAGCTTTATGTTTAACTCTCACTGCCTTAACTTCTTCTTTCTGCAAGCTTTATGTATTTGAATGATGCACAAACAGTCCAAAAAGCATCATTCAGGTACAGCTCCTGCATGCCTGTGGACCCCCCTCCCCCCCCCCCCCCCCCTCCATTGTACTGATGTGATTGCTCTCTCTGCTGATGAAAGATGATCGCTCTAGTCATTGTGCATTATAAAGCGTGACAATTGAACACTTTTGTCGCCACTAACACCGTGCTGATGATACACTAATACATTTAATTCATTTTCAGCAATATAACACCTTGCCCGCGGCGGCAAAGGGGGCTAATAATCTTTATTGTTGATACCATTTATGTGACCGTCTTTGACATTTGGAAAATGGCCCACAATAGACGTAAGTCTGCTTGGCGAAATATTATTATTGGAAGGTGCTTTAATTATGAATTTCATATGAATGTTGGACTCCTTTGTTATTTGTCACTCTTTTAAAAATATACTATAGCTGTATGTAAGATAACAAGAAACGTTTCCAGTGAATATAACAAAAGTACACTTTGAAACCCACATTGTGCCGCTTTCTCTCCAGATGTTATGGAGGTTTACAGCCTGCTAAGTAGGCTATATCTGAATAGCTGTGACCAAAAAACGATGAATACGAAGGTGGATTGCATTAAAAGCAGTATAATAGTAATAATAATAATAATAATAATTGTGTAACTGTTATGAAAGCAATCGTTCAAGCAATGCATGTTTTTCGTATACAAAAATACATGTTTTAAACAAATTATCTTAGCTATAGCTCTGCGTAATCATATCCTTTTATTTGGATATTTAAATGGAAAATATTTCCCAGCAGAATATTCAGAAATTGTCTTTAATGTGTAGGTTTAATTATCTTACCTGCTCCAATGTGATCTGCGCAGAGAAAGTGGCTTCATCCGATTCACTGCACAGCTCCGGTTGCCTTTCCCCATAAATAGCGGAGCAACAAAATAAACGACCGCTAAAGAAAAAAGTCTCCAGGCGAGCTTTTTAAAATATGCTGGAAAGACAACTCAGGACAACCGGTGTCCTGTAGCCGCTGATCGGTTTCTCACCGCGGCAGAGAGCAGCTGTGTGTGAGTCTCCCTCCTCTGGTTCCAAACCTCTCTGAATATGAGCAAAAGAACTTGAGTGTGAGAGGCTGCAGCAGCAGCAGCAACGTAACGGCACGTCAGCCAGCAGCCTGTCTTCCGGGTCCCGGTAGAGAGACAGAAACTGGCAGCCATACCTGCTCCCGAGAGGCGATCAATAGAGTTTAACTTGGCCCTTGTTGAGGGGCCCGCCATTTTATCGTTTCATATCAAAGGATACAGTAGTGACCTGCAGAACACTACTGGCCGAGATGGGGTTGTTTATCAATACATGCACCACTTGTATTTCATACAAGTGGTGACATTAGGACATTATTTCAATTTCTGGGCAGTAAAAAATTATGGAATTAAATAATATGATCTCTAATTGGGTTTCTCCAAGGGCAAATGATGTCCCTGGTCCCAACTCGTCCCAGGTGCCGGATACACAATAGGCTATTAGCAGCTTTTAGCCATCAGAAAATGTTGGATTTTAACTTGGTAAGCTGCTGAATGGGACATTAGCAGTGATGCCAAGTCCTTCATAAGTCAATAAAAGTCAACCAAAGGCAAGAAACGTTGTAAACAATATTTGTTTCTCTTATTTTCACAAAAACGTGGAAAGACTGACATCCTCGGACCATAATTGACTTGCGGATATTTTGCTTCATGACCCCCCTTCTCTGTATTAAAGAATTTAAAAAACACCCCCTCCCTTTTTTTGTTCTTTATATCCAACAGAGTATAACAACAACTTTGTAAAACATGCAAAGCTCCTAAAATCTCCTGCACGCGACCTGGGCTCGTGCTCGGCGCTTCAGCCAGGCAGGTGCAAGGGGCGCGAGGAGGACCTCTGCAACTCGGGGCTCCTGCTCCCCAGAGTGCACACGCTCACAAAAAGAAGGGAAATAAAAGAAAAATAAATGTGAAGTCTGACTGAATTAATGACATTTGTTTCAATGTTTGAAATCAACAGAGCAAAGATGCGAGAGATTAAAATATCGATATTTGACACAGAATGAACGTATGGAAATACAGCTTAACTTTGAAGTTATTTTCACAATTTGTTTTATCTCATAATACCAGGCTTTTCAAAATGAGAATTCTCTTTTTTGAATGTGTGTAGGCTTTGTCTGGACTTAAAGCATGTTATTAGCTTTATTAAGTTGACTTTTGAATATTAGGTTTACTATATTAGTCTTTTATGCAATATAGGAGATCAAACACAATACATTTACTGTATCGCATCATGCCCTCAAACGTTAATTAGACTCTAATTAGGTGAGTATTGTGACAATAAGGCCTTTGTGATCCATCTTTCAGATCAGAAAACAATTCAGTTACCATCCAGATAAGATATGTCAAATAGATAAATACAAAGTGAAATCAAATATTAAATACACATTTTTATTTTAGGCACTGTCAGGAAATATTCTTAAAATGACAACCAACTTTAGACTTTTTTTTCTTATAATGATTATCAGCCTATAATTATTACTTTTTTGAAAAAAGAACGATTATCTTTATCTATAAATCCAAATCACAACATTATAGTCTAATGTTATATTTGCGTCTGCGTTCACTTGTTTTGTAAATCGATGTTCTGCATGTTCTTCACGACATTTCGCGCGCGCGCGCGTGTGTGTGTGTGTGTGTGTGTGTGTGTGTGTGTGTGTGTGTGTGTGTGTGTGTGTGTGTGTGTGTGTGTGTGTGTGTGTGTGTGCACGGTTTTCGTCACGGGACGATATTATATGCACACTGCATTAGATGCCAGGGCCCTTCTCCTTCTGATTATTACCAGGGGTAATATTTCATCGGCAGCACACAATCTTTGTTCTCTGTGAAGATAATAAATGGCCTAATCGTTATCAGCAAACTGCTGGGGGTGTCAGCACCGACCGAGGCTGGGAGCGGGGTCCAAAGTGCTGCTGAATAAATTGGTGTTCCTTATCTCTCACTCCCAGATTATCGCCGCCTTTTCAAACTTGCACAACAAATACATTCAATGCATCTAATGCATCATTTGTTGGGGGGAGGGCTCCCGCAAGTTGATAGAGACAGATAGGCGCAGGGAATGAGAGATATTTACACGTTTTACGCGCTGCAGCCGTACAGCCAATATAAGGCTCTGTTTGGCTTCTGAGGCAGGTTATTGGCGAGGCCATCGGCACACACTTTACATATCAATACAAGCTATATTAAACATACATCACTGTGATATGATGCCTATCTGTCTGATTAGTCATTAGTGCTCGAGGATATAGCAATAACAAATGTGTTGGGGTATACGCACATGTAGTCTGATGTGGCTACAATTTGAGTTTATGCATTGAACACATTTGGTCATACATTTACAAATATATAGAAAGGTCACCTAATCATTATAATTGACTTTATTTACCTTGATTTGGGTATGTAAAGCCTCTCTAAAAACGCGATAACCCTCATTGCAAACTTTATATTGTACTTGTGAAATGAATTCCTTCCTAATAAACATCGAAACATGATAGCATTATATTCAGTTTCAGGACAGGCTGTAAGCCGCTTAACATGCTCCGTTGACTCCTCTGATTTGCTCTGTGTCTGCTCAGAAGGCCTGCTTGTCTCCACTCGGGCCTCACATTGGCCTGTGTGTTATCATTTAAATAAAGTGCCATGGCATTTGGTTAACAGTCTGTTTGCTTTAATTTAGCACACAGAAGACCTACTGCATTTTATAACTCGTGTCAGGTGAGTGCTGTTAAATGTAACGAATAATAACGTGGGCCCCTCCTCGTTCAGTTCACTGCAATCACTGACCTTTTCCTATATGTGTCTTCAGATTCAATTGATCATTTTAACATACTAAACAAAATAATGCTGCGGGCCAACACAGGGAATATTTTTTCTCCATAATGCAGTATTTATGAGTGACACTTACGACAAAAAAAGGAAAAGCATTTTCCCATACACACACGCGCGCGCACTCCCCTTTTAATACCGTGGCATCTCCACCGGCCCCGGTGCTCTGATGGTCTCCTAGACAACCGAGATAACGGTGCAGCAGTTTTCCATATCGGTCCCGGAGTCTATTATAGCTCGGGATTAGCTCTCTTTCCGAAAAGGTCATACACAAAGTCACCAAACCTGCTTTTTCCCCAGCCCATATGGACCCCGCGTAAATGCACATTTATACACATGCATGTGCCATTTCGTGTAATGCCATTAGACTAATGGCACTGCGTATTTCCCTGCCTAAAAAAACAAAAACTAGTAATATAAATGAGAGCCTTCTAAATGGATGAGAGCCCCAGCACTGAGGCGCACGGTTTCAGACTGCTGGAGAGACGCTGCAGAGAAATGTGCTGTTATAGAGCGACCCCTGGCGAGGAGGAGGAGAACTGCAAGAGCCCTGAGAGTTTGTGTTCTACTATGGTTCTACCAGAGATGGAAGAAGTATACTCAGATCTTGTACTTAAGAAAAAGTAGAAGTCCTGCAATCAAAATGTTAGTAAGTATTAGCAGCAAAATTAAAGTACCAAAAGTAAAAGTACTCATTCTGCAAATTGGCCCATTCCAGAATAATCTATTTATATACTTGTATTAGGATTATTGATGATGTGTTTATTGTATGGTAAAGGTGTAGATAATTGTAATTACTTTGTATACTGCAGGGTAGCTTGCGAATGTTACTCCAGGTGTAACTAAAGTCTTATTTAAGTGTTGATTATATCTCATTAATCCAAATCTGCAAAGTAACTAAAGTTATAAAAGACATGTAGTGGAGTAAAGGTACACCATTTACCTCTGAATTGAAGTGGAGTAAAAGTACAATGTAGCAAACATTTGAAATACTCAAGTTAAGTCCCTCAAAATGGTACTTAAGTACAGTACTTGAGTAAATGTACTTAGTAACTTTACACCACTGTGTGCTACTTACCTTTGCATAACTATATGGGATAGAGCATTTAAGTAATAATGAAGCAGTCCAGAAATTCCAGCTATTGCACAGCTGGAATGTTCCAGCTGGGATTCCCGGTGGCTGGACAGGAAGTTAGAGGAGCTCCGACAGGAAGTGTGTTCTCAGGGAGGGCCACAGAGAGAGGGAGATGTTTCCTGTTGGCTCTCTCGACATGTTTAGACGCCTCGCTCATTCTGTCCGCCCGCCTCACCCTTGGTTCACTTCACACCCTGTAGTAGGATAAAAACGTATCAGTGTATTAGCAGCACATATCAAAGGTATTGAGCAATGTAACACACACTGCCCAACAACAACAACAACTGTTGAATCAAAATAAACTGTAAGAGGATATTAGTAACATGTCACTGTGACTATGATGTCATTAGACACCATATTAAGAATTAGGACAGGAGTAGAAGCTAATCTGAAGGCTATAAAAGACGACCAGAACACATAGAGTCAGGGTTTGTATTATTGACCTGTACATATATTGAATACTCTAGTTTGGTTTAACCTGATTCCACCTGTCCGGTTTCTATTTGATTTGAAAGTTGTGTTTGCCTCCACAAAATCCCAACCTGAGCCCATACCAAATGTTTTTAGCAGCATCCGCCATTTGCTCACGGTATCAAACTATGGGAACGCTATCAGAGGACAGTGGTAAGCCAACACAGTACATCATGTGCACAGGGTAGGATTGTGTCACAGGAAGCAGATGTCACCACATGAAGTGACGCTTCCTGCCCATCAAAGCAGTCAGTGCCAGTTTAATGGACTCACATTCAGCAGCCCACAACAGTGGTGATCTTGGAAATATTGGGCAAGAAAGGAAATTTCAAGAGGGAGAGATGGCAGAGGAGAGAGCAAGCGGTGGAGATTGTAGGTAGAGATGTGATGGAGCGATATGTGGATTGCAAGAGGAAAAAATCTCTTTGTCTCTCCTGAGCTCAGTGCACAATCAAAGTTTCCTATCAGCTCTGGAGTAGGGGAAATTGGCTGCCCTGGGAAGGAGAGGGCCAC
The DNA here is from genome assembly GCF_902827175.1 of Gymnodraco acuticeps. Taxonomy (NCBI): domain Eukaryota; kingdom Metazoa; phylum Chordata; class Actinopteri; order Perciformes; family Bathydraconidae; genus Gymnodraco; species Gymnodraco acuticeps. Next base: position 3,042,963 of record NW_022989983.1, on the reverse strand, counting down.
TCTCACAGCCAATGGGAAGTGCCCCTGTCACTCTAATCAGCGCTGATAGAGAAAGTAGGATACGTGCGCGTGTGTCCGTACACGCTCAGACGGGAGTGCTTTTTTTTTTTAAACAGACCAGCTTTGTTTCACTCTTGTGATCCAAGATGATACAAAGTCTAAAGTAGACCTTCAGCTGCCGCTCATCCTCTGCACCCAGGGACATGTATGAGCCACACGGGTGCTTTTTTTTCCTGGCAAAACTTGCCCTGAGAGGCATGACCATCAGTGCTTTGATGGAGCGCCATGTGGCAGAGATCAGTGGGTCTTAGTGGGAGCTGTGGACAGTTGCACACAAGGGCGGCAAGGGAAGAGGATTACTGTCTCATCGATACAAATCCATACAGAGAGGGAGGTTGACATCAATATGTGCACAGATATGGGCAGAGCACAGGGGCTTTGAGCAAAAAGTGTGCAATGTAAGGCAAGGCAAGTTTATTTATATAGCACTTTTCAACCAAAGGCAATTGAATGTGCTTTACAAAAATGAAACACATTAAGAAATAGGGAAGTTGTTAAAAAGCAAAGAGAATAAAATAAACATAAAACAAGCTAATAGAGAATAACACAAGTATAAAATACATGAATACAAGTTACAGTGCAGTGGGAAAAAGAAAAGTCTTGAGCCATAAAAGAGGTAAGAGTTGCAGCGAACCTGCAGGTTTCTGGGAGTTTGTTCCAGATGTTTGGAGCATAATAACCGAACTCCATGTAAATTCTGACTCTGGGGATAGAAAGCAGACCCTCCCAGAAGACCTCAGAGTTCTGGATGGATAGCAGGAGATCAGAAATGTATTTTGGGCCAAAACCATTCAATGCTTTATAAACCAGCAGCAGCATTTTTTAAATCAATTCTCTGACAGACAGGAAGCCAGTGTAAAGACCTCAGAACTGGAGTGATGTGATCCACTTAGTGTTAGTGAAGACTCGGGCAGCAGCGTTCTGATGTAAACATCTGCATTAGAGGAGTGAAGCTGTGGACCTTTTTTTGTGGCATCCATCTTTCCCGTCCCCACCTCCTCCATGCCAGACAAGAATGCGTCTCTCCGCACCCAGGGCCCAATCCCCCGTTTGAAGTCCCATCTCCATCTTACCGCCCTGTCCTTCCCTTCCTCCATCTTTCCGTCCGTCCGACCGTCTTATCTGTCAGCCCCGCTCCTCCCCGCCCGCTGCAGCTGCGACGAGGGGCCACAGACGCCTTCATTGTCCTCCTCTTCCTCGCCCTCACGCTTCTGCAGCCGGCCTGATCACACCTGCCACCTGCACAGGACGCAGGGCCCCGGGACCTTCGCCGCTATGGGGCTTTCATCCATCCCTCACCTCGCCCTTCAGAGCCTCTCATCCCCTCATCCCGGCCCCCTGTCACTGAGGAATGGCCGGTGCAGAGGGCAGAGCGGGACACAGGAGCTGCTGTTGTTGTGAGGAAGTGTGTTTCAAGCAGAGCCAGAGGGAATCAGCGCAGGTGAGGCGTGTTCCAGGGCACGTTCAGATTTCTGCCTTTTCGACGACATGGCTGGGATTGACTGAACTGAAATTGTGTGTGTGTGTGTGTGTGTGTGTGTGTGTGTGTGTGTGTGTGTGTGTGTGTGTGTGTGTGTGTGTGTGTGTGTGTGTGTGTGTGTGTGTGTGTGTGTGTGTGTAACTGGCTGACAGTGAGGGTGGTGGCTCTGTCTCAGTGATTTATGAGAGTGTGCTGTAAAGGGTCTTCTGAGCAGGATATTGTTCCCTGACTGGTGACTTCTGCCTCTCTCTTTGTGTGTCTGTGTGTGTGTGTGTGTGTGTGTGTATGTGTGTGTGTGTGTGTGTGTGTGTGTGTGTGTGTGTGTGTGTGTGTGTGTGTGTGTGTGTGTGTGTGTGTGTGTTTTCACAGCGAGAAAGATTAAGAGGGAGAGTACTGCAGGTGAGCCCTCAATGTAATCAATCACCACCACGTCACGGGGCCCGGGGGCTGCAGGATTACCCCCTTCAACTGATACCTAGTTTGACTCCACTTTTTTTCCTTTTTTTTTGCATATTCATTATTTTTTGCTGGCAGATAAAGAAAGAACACACTCTGCATCTTTTACTTCAGGAAAGGAAGATCATAATCTGAAGGGGGGGACCGTGACAGCTCAACCACATGGCAACCCAGGCAGTCCAACACCCTACATAAAACCCCCTGAAACACACCCTCACACACACGGTTTGCCACATCAGGATACAGTGCTGCACATGAATTCCGGTTTAAAACAGTATTCTGCTCGGCTCAGGCTAACAGATCAACCGCAGCTCCTATGCGACCGGTAATCACATCCTGGGCCCGAGGACAGGCCTGGAACTGAAAAGACTGAAAGGCCAATCATCCAAACACCACCCGATGATATAACAGTCAAATAGGAGAGCAAATGCTTCAAGAAACCAATGTGTGATGACAAAAGCCGTGTTCAGTGAGACCCTTCATGAAGCAGCCAATAGCCTAACAGTATCATTCTTACAGCAAATTCAAAAATGTGATTTTTTATGAAATGGAGGGGCTCAAATGCAGCCTATTTAAGGTAAAGTTATGACATCATTCTAAAAGGCCTTACTTCTTACTTAAAATCTGTGCCCGTATGAATAAAACTCTAAAGAGACACTTAGGAATCGAAAATATGCCCTTTGTTAAAAGTGAAGAAGACATTTAAGACATATTCGTATTTAAGGAGGGTAACATGGTTAATCACGTGTGTGCTCTGTGAATAAAGGGCCAATCAAAGAGGCAGAGGCCTACTCTGCCCTACAACGCCAAAACAGTAACAACTTCACTGCCTACGTTTGCGTTAAGACCATAATGCATTATGGTTTTACCAAAATAAATCAAATATCATGCCACAGAAGTACATGATTTAAAACAAAAAGGAAAAAAACGAGTGTAGACGTTGTAAGAACAAAGATAAAAACTAACTGCAGGGACTATATTTGGTCTCACATAAATAAGACAGTAACACCATCTAATCGTAATGGAGTAAAATGTAACACCTGATAAACCAGTGTTTTTCTAATCAGCTCATTAACTCTAATGGTCCAAACAGCCGAGGAAACAACAAGAATGTATGCTTCATGGTTTTTACGACTTCCAGATTAGGAGCATATGAATAGTTTTTTTGAATTTATACAGGAAATATTTCACATTACTTACTTAGTTTATAATACTGTTTCCCTCTGACGAGCAGTATTACCATTTTAAAACAACAAACCCAACTTATCGGCAAGTTACTTTATATATTGATTGATTCATCTTTTGGTCTATAAAATGTTTGAAAATATGGAAAAATAATCATCCCAGTGACTCAAAGTCCAAGGTGATGTCTTTAAATGTTTTATACAAAATGGAGAAAAAACTGAGTCTGCATATTTGAATTAGTCAACGACTTGTGGTCAAATCGTTAAAATATGTTGTCATTCAAAAATAGCAGAACTTATTAATTAAGACAATTAAAGAAAATGATTGATTTATAGTTTTGAACTATTTACAATTAAAATGTGTTTAACGATTTGATCAATAGAGGCTCTGGTACCAGAATCCTTGCTGCTGGGGTGTTACAACATCTAAGATGAATTCACAGTCCTCTATTTGAAAGAAAGTATTTTTAAGGCCAGAGTTTCAGTCTATAAACCCTCTGAAATCCACAAATCAAAAACAACCTCCAAAGGAATCCTTCAATCACATCACTGAAACTCACAGACCTGATAGCATCGAGGCCGAGCAGACGTGAGCTCAGCGTTTGTCCTCGGTCTCGGTGCTGATGTGGACGTGAATGAGACTCGGCGACTCTACGAACTCTCAGCGTTCCAAATCTGCACTCACAGAACAAACACACAAACAAAAATGCTATTGTGTGGCCTTTCAGCGGCACCGAGCATCAGCGCTAACAGACATTGTCTTTGCTTCCCCCCTGCTGTGTATTTTCAGAATGATTATTGTATGGCACATACAATATGTTAACATTATCATTGTGAGGGGAACCACAACTGTTATTATGGAGCAGGAAGTGACCTGCCGGGACCCCTGGTGACCTCATAGGGAAAGCGATGACCTCAGACTGACCTATGGGATGGAGGCAGGTCGGCTGCTCCGCTCACTGGTGAGGAGAGGGTGATAGGTGCGGTTTCTCTGAAATGAGAAATGCAACAATGTGCTGGAAATCCCCAGTTTTAAAAAAAAGGGGCAAAAGGAAAAACTCATGTGTAGCTTATTTTGGATGATATCTTCATGTCTGCAAAATATTCAATGGGAGAATCAAAGCTTTGAGAAAAAGCCTGCTGTTGGTTCTTGACACAAGTGCGCCCTCTTTTGATTTACCAAGGGACTGCATCCCTAGATGATCTATCCAACAGCTGTTAACTCCATTTTCCATCTTCATTCCCCAGTGTGTCGTCTTAAAAACATGCTAAATGCTGAGTTTCTCAAAACTTTATTTCAAATTTGACAGCTTTTCATGTCATCGGCCATTCCACAAACATCCGTGTCCCATCTCTCGTGTCTCTTCTCGCATAAACCTAATCTCATGTATTCACTAATGTCATGGTCGAAAGAAAAAAAAACATCACTTACAAAAAGAAAATAATAAAAAATGTAGAAAATGTGACTGAGGGACATCAACAACAAGCATGTGGGATGAGACAAATTTAGAGCTTCGGCTTTGTTCAAATATAAATGTCAGTCAGGGGGCGAGTAGAAAACAGTTGCAAGTGCAAAAGAGATACGATTGGAAAAAAAATTCACTTTCATACTTCAGAGCGAGAGATGGTTCAATCTTTGAATACGGCTTATGCGAGTAAAGACATGAGGACGAAAATACTTGGGCCCTTCTGCAATCAGTTTCCAAAAAAAAAAAGTCCCATAACCATACATACAGAAAAAAAAGACAAAGTCCAGATCCGAACATGAAAATGAAGTGTCTAGTCTGAAAACAGAAATACAGGCAAACAAAAAAAGCCACATTTTGTGACGCAGAGCTGACCTCAAGTTTATCACAAGGCACACATTTTTGGATAAACCCGTCACTGCCAAAAGATCAGATTTTAAATTGTCCATGTCTCAAGAATGGTACAAAAAATGTGTAAGCAAATGTGTCACATTTCATTTAATTCTCATTCATACAAATAGTCGGTCTTGTGTTGTCACATGGATGGTGTGTGTGTGTGTCTGTTTGTGTGTGTGTGTGGCAGGAGTAGTTTAGAGGGCGTCCAGCAGACTGTCGATGCGGCCGACCAGCTCTTGTCTCTTGCCGCTCAGCGTCTTCTCGCTCTCGATGTAAGCCTCCTTCTTCACCTTCCCGGCCACCAGACGCTCCGCCTCCTGGCTGGAGCGGCACACCAGCTCCTTCACCTGGCCGTCCAGCTTCTGCACCTCCCCGACCTGAGGGGGGGGGACAGAGTGGGGAACATTACCGTCTTTGTAATGACTTTCAGATTATTTCACTTATCTGTGCTTTCATTACACGTCACCCACCTTATCGGCCAAGTCAGATCCCTCGGCTTTGAGGCGGGCCTGCAGGGAGCTGATCTCATTGGTCAGGTTGCGGTGGTCCGCCTCCAGGGTTTTCCGCCCGCTATTTAGCGCCCCCGTGTCTCGAGATTGCTTATAGCGGTTCACCACCTCGTCCATGTGGCGGTACAGACCCAGACGCTTGTTGACCAGAGTCAGAACCTGCTCTGTGATGGAGGCCACCTTCATACGCACCTCAGCCGCAGGGTCCTGGACAAACAAGCAACACACATTTAAAACTATGATGCCAATAAGTGTAGACAGAATTATGCAGGATATCTGCCAAAAGGAGGAGGGTATCAGGGTTCAAATGAGGCCAGCAGAAACCAGGCTTCCTTTCTAAAAGAGACGTAAACGCTGCTGTACCTTTGTGATGGCGAAGTCCAGGCGGACATATATGATGACAGTGAAGAAGAGGATGTAGAAGGCTCCTACAACCAGGAGAGGCTCCTGCAGCATCAGGATCCTGTTGAAGTTATAATGAACCTGAAATCACAAGAGACAGTTTTTAAACTAGGTTAGAGTACAATTTCACAGAGTACATCAAAATGTATTTTGCTAGATAGTTATAGTAGTGAGATAATGTAAAATGAGGGTCAATGGTCGGTGTATTAACCTGTAAATCATGGGGCTGCCCTGAAAGGAGAGAGCTATAACCCAATATCTAATGCTTAAATCATTATTTTGATTAGCTAGTAGACAAAAGACAGCACTAAAGACTGTGATAATCATTAGAACCCACAAACAAGTCATACTGGTCCTTTGCCTTTTCTTAGAAGCTGTCCCAAGTCTTGTTTCACAAAGCAACCTGACTGGTTTATCTTCATCATTTTGCTGAGAGATTCACCAACCTCCTCAAATCTGGAAGGACTGATGTAGAAACATTTGTTCTTGTATTAACTCACCCAAGTTTATACTACTCATACACGTGAACTCGGCTGATAAGATATTTCTTGCCAGGAAGTGGCAGAGGAGGGAAGTGTCTCGAGTTGTGAAATCATTTAAATTTGAAGTATTTCACAATTACCTTAAAACATTTAGTGTGTCAGTTTTGTATTCCTTTGTTTACATTTGTAAAACTAAAAAGACCTACAGTTCTGCATGTCATCTTGTAAATAATGATATAGTAGCTAACTCAAAGTAATGTTCTGCAAATCTGCCGATAAATGATGAATATGCATACAATATAGAATGCACAATTCCCATCATTTCCTACGGTTCTTCTTACCATAACGTCCTGGATGTGATGCTCCACCAGGTTGCTCTTGCTGGCCACCAGCACTGGTCGGCCAAAGGTATCCAGATATGTATAATGCAGCTGGTTTGGCTTGCGATCAATTTTGTAGGGTGTATCCATTTGGATGTTTCTGTAAGGAAAATACCAGAAATCAGCATCACATGCTGCAGAGATTTGTACTAAACATGCTGTGGATTTGCTTTCAAACACTAACCTGGCCCCCTCTGGGAGGATGATTTTCACAGTGAGGAAGTCAATCACCTGGTCATCATACACATGGTCAACTAGTCTCATCTTCAGAGAATACTGGTCACCTGAAACAGAAAAGCATTCGAGACATAAGCAGCACACCCTGGGATATTCCCCTTTTCAGTGTTAAACTCCTCTTGCGGTTATCATAAGTCAACCGACCCAGGGTGTAGAGGTACTCGTAGCTGGGCAGATTGTAGCCAATCATGTAGTGGGTCTTCCAGCCGCCGAACAAGGGGAAGCGAGGCCGGACCTCCACCTCCACAGAGTCATCCAGAACCTGCAGATGGGAGGTAGAGATGTTTCCAATCTCGTCTCTGTAGTAGACGTCCTGGGCCGATGCAGGGAGGATAGTCTGTCGAGGAGAAAGTATACAGTCATCATCGTCATCGTGACAGTAAAAACATGGGAAGTGGATGCAGTTAACGTTTAATACAATACCTTAAAGGATTTGACAGATGAGATGCCGCTGTCTGATTGGCGCTGATAGTCGTAGCGAGAGAAGGGCCCCTTCAGGACGGCCCCTGTGTGCCTCAGGTTGATGGTCTCCTCCACAGCGATGTTACCCCAGTGAGAGACCTCAATGGTGCGGACGATGTTGCTGATGGTGAGGAAGGGCGAGTTGTTCTCGTAATGGATCTTCAATGTATCCTGAACACAGAAAACACAGAACATTTCAGCAAACTTTCTTGCAGTTTCACCGGAAGATTGTCGAATGTGGTCCGAGCTGTACCTCGCTGAACGGAGCCACGTCGCGGAAAGGTCCGTACTCGATGATCTCATCGTTCTTGCTCGGGTTACCCAGCTTGGAGTAGGACTCCACAGTTTTGGAGGCCAGGCGGATGCGTGTGGTCTGGCTGCGGATGGGGTAAGGGGAGTACATGTAGTGGTTCCCCTGGAAGACCACCAGCTGGCGCTCGGCCTGGGTGATCTGAGAGGGGAAGGGCTGCAGGACGTGGCTGAAGGTCATCTCCAACTTCGCTTTCAGCTGAGCCCCCGCTGCCAGACTGGAGGGCAGCTGCACTTTGTAGAAAGCCCCACTGTGTGGAAAAGGATGAGACAGAGAGGAGCATGGGTAAGATACATTTGCATAATAATTTAAATTCTGCTGCTGGTGGATTATTACTGCTGTCACAAAATAATTTCCATTTAGGATGAATACAATATCTATGTATCTTTCTATCCATCTTATATCAGCCTCTTAGGAACTAAAAAAGGCAATCTTGTTTTAAGGAATTTATTTTTTGGATATGGAGTTTTATTGCTTTACATTATACATAGAAAAATGCTGCCAAAATTACAAATTATTTGTCTTACAAATTGCAAAAGTCACTGGAATGAATGATTCTGTGTCTTTTTTTGTGTTTCTGAATGCTGGAGCGAGGAACTGTTGGAAAACAGCAGAGGTGTGGACTCGAGTCACATGACTTGGACTCGAGTCAGACTCGAGTCACAAATTTGATGACTTGAGACTCGACTTGACAACATCACAAAACACTTGCGACTCGACTTGAACACCAATGACTCGGGACTTGACTTGGACTTGAGCCTTCTGACTTGATACTTTAATTCAGAGGTCTCCAACACGCTGATCGCGAGCTGCCGTTAGAAGAGCAGACTCCCGTTGGGGAGAGCAGAATCTTCAGCCGCTCCTACTCTTGCTGAGAATCCTTGCAGGCAGGGGCGGGTCTTTATTTAGCTGGGCCACCATGCGGCCAATCATATGCGAGGACACACAAGGATCATACCATTATGTGAAAGAAGGGTGGGGGGCACAGCCTGTGTAGTGGTACAGGCCAGCTGCACAGAGCCGGATTTAAATGCAAGCGCGTCGGAAAAAGTCAAGAAATGAGCGAAAACCGAAAAAAGAAGCACCATCTGGCTGCTTTTCAATGATATTGGAGAAAGCAAAGCTGAGTGCAGGATTTGTAAAATGAAAATACCCTTCAGAGCAGGGTTTTTTTTTGGTAACCACTCAGGATTTATTGTCAGAGGTGGGAGAAGTTCAGACAATTAAAAAAAAGTTACAATCAGGGTTCCCGCGGGGTCTTAACAAGTCTATTAATATCATGATTATTAAATACGATTATTCATTGACTTTGAAAACATCCATTTATTGAACTTTAAAACAAATAATAATTTGAACAGTATCTTTTTAACTGTTGGTTACCCTGAACGTATAATTCAACTGAAAAACCAATACAAAAATGTATTAAATAAATGATACATTACTAAAAAATTAATTAGATCAAATATGTTGTAGTGCACTGTCACAACCTAGCAAAGCAAAATAATCTTTTTTCCGATTATGTTGTTTTCGTAATTGTGGCAGGCCAAAATCGTAATTGCGATTAAAATATGATTAATTGCACAGCCCTAACACACACACACACACACACACACACACACTTTTTGTCTAACACGCTAACACAGTTCTGTACTGTTACGCTGTTGTGTTCAGTCACTGTTCTTATGTTGAACATGAATACATTTACTTTGTAAGTGATTATGGGACGTATTTCTTCTTTCACATCAATTTTCCTTCATACTTTATTGCCGTGAAATATGTCTTAAATTCTATTCAAAGTGGTCTTAAAAATGTGTAAAAGTCTTACATTTGAGTTGGCAAAACCTGCAGGACAATAAAAAGTCCTGCATTCAAAATGTTACAAGTAAAAGTAGAAAAGTATTAGCATCAAAACATAGTTAAAGTACCACCTGCAGAGGGATCTAGATTCACCGCCTCGCTGCACATTGTCCCTTGCATAAAGATAGATTGTGGGTCCCTTATAACATGTTGTACACAGTAGAAATAAACATTCTGGTTACCTCAACATCAGGGATCTTATACATTAAACTCCTTCTGAATCAAACCGTCACGGTAGCCTTACCTTACTGATCCCTCTTAAATTAGGAAAAACACACGTTACTTTACCAGCAGAGAGAAAATGGATTATTAAATTATTAATGTGACTAATAAAGAGCAGTTTGATAATTAAGTATTATTCTGTTGATCGATGTCATTACATTTGATGAAAAGCACATAATGACTTGTTTAAGACTCGTTTGGTCAAAGTTTAGGACTTGCCCATCCTGACATGAGACTTGACTCGGACTTGAGCGCAAAGACTTGAGACTTGACTCGGACTTGCAAAACAATGACTTGGTCCCACCTCTGGAAAACAGTGTCTTATATTGTGTTACTGGCTGTTCTCAGAATCTATTTAGACCATGTAAGAATCCACTCTCTTACCTTTGGCCCTGAATTGTTGTCTGTTGGAGTTCAAGTGTGCCATCATCCTCCTCATCACCCTTTACCTGTAGGAAACATGGTGGTTTGAGCATACATTATTTAAAAAACACTTTCAAGCGAAACACATTTCTGAGCAATCAATATTGGAATTCGTTACTTTAAAATAAATGTACCATGTGAGTTTATTGTCTCAAACAGAGCATTGATACAGTTTAATACATAATGAAAGGGGGCCGGCCTGCGCAGTCACACACGGAAGCGATCTGCCCAGCTCATACGTGTCGCTCAGCCACTGACAGAGCGTGCAGCCTGCGGAAGTTAACATCCCTAGTCATTCAAAATCAATTAATCTAATATAAATTGAGCTCTTTGTTACATTATGGCGCACTGCAAATCATCTGATCCCCAAAGTCTGCACTAATCAATATAATATTACATGCTGAAATAGTACCTAACTGACTTCCTATAACGTGACTCCCCTCACTGAATCACACAAGCCTGATGTTAGCTAGTAGCTGTGATTGAATGCATGCACATTGTAAGATATGCTAGCTTGCTATTTACAGTATTGCTGCAGCCAAATGAGAAGAAAATGCATAATTTGAGAGCAGCAAGACTTTGCACAGGCAAGCATTTAGTAGCCTACTATGAGGTTGCTAACATGCTAAAGCTAGCTAGCTAGCCGGTTACAGGCAGAGGTGTTAGCGTTACTTAAGATGTTTTAGGCTCACCGAAGCTCCGATGTACGCCAGGTTCGGGACTAGTTCAGCCTCTATAGCTAATATGAAGTTATGAGCGGCGGAGGATCCCTGGTTGGACAGCACGATCTCCGCCGTGATCTTAGCCAGATGAGTGCTCAGGTCCACGGTTCTTTTCACGTCCTCGTAAACCAACCCGTCAGCAGAAACCTCCGAGCCCACAGCGGCCAGAAGCAGCAGCAGGCACGCTGCGAGAACCGGCGTCTTTCGAGCCATGTTTGGAGAAATTCAGAACTGAAATACCGGGAATAAGTGCAGACAGAGACGGAGGGATATGTAGAGCAGCAAAGAAAGGCCGCCGTGCCGCTCTACATCAGAAAGGATGACGCTACATTCGGTCCAACGTCATGACGTCACGGTGCGTGCTGCACGTTCACAAAGCGCCCTGCGTCGGACCATATTGTGAAATCTAACAGGTAAACAACGTTTTTAAGATAAAAACCTATGGATAAAACCGATAAAACCAAAACTTGCTTTTTAAGACGACAACATAAAAGGTTTACCTCTCATTGTTGTCATGTTCTACTGTCCGATCATTCCAACTGAAATATTAATGTTAGTTACTTTGCCTATTGATGACAGCGGTCCAGTTTAATATCAACAAATCCAAAACACCGAATTTCGTTGCGTTTGACCGAATGGGGTTTTGTTTTTGTATATGGTTTGTTTGTGACACATTGTGTTTGACTAGTTTTACCACACCACTTGGCCACACATGAAGCCGAAATAGCTCAGTTGGGAGAGCGTTAGACTGAAGATCTAAAGGTCCCTGGTTCGATCCCTGGTTTCGGCAGGCATCTGACTTTTAGTCTCTGTGTGGAGGATGGAATACGACACAAGTATGAATACATAAATACGGGAATAAATAAATGTGGAAATAAATAAACTCTGCGTGTTTCACACAATGTTGTTCTGCTTTGTAGCATTGGATACGACAACATTTATAACAAATGTTGCTCTTGAAGTTGTGCACGTGTCTTTAACAATATCTTTGAGTTGCTATAATATTTTATTTCACTTCTTCGGACCAGTCCCCCTTTTATTTGGGAGCTTTGTGTCAAGTTGTACTACACAATGCAAGGAGAAACCCATGACTCTTCTCTCTTCAATAACTATTTCAAAAGCTTTCAGCACCGGGAATTTCCAGCATATTCATGTTCTGTATAGACCTTTAAGCCCCCTGAGACAAAAGTACAATTTGTGATATCGGGCTGATAAAATAAACTTTGATGTATTTATATTGATGTATTTGGCGCAAGAAGTACACTTCTCTTCAGAGCCCCTCAACAGCCAGATATAAATGTTTATTAGCGTCAACAATGGTGTTGCTAAAGGTTTTGCTACTAGGCCTACCTAAAACCTAGCCTAAAACTCAGTAACAGGATGGGATTTCTAACAGGTTTGAGATTTTTGATTTTGAAGCTCTTCTCCACTAGCAGTGAGATAACGCACACATTTAGCATTTATCATTTTAACATTTAGCAGCACAATACACACTAGGATAAATCAACATGATAACTTCTTGTTGTTCAGAAATGATGGAGTTATAGCCTGACTATCCCAATCGAGATAACCGTTTTGTTGTTTGAATGGAGGGTTTGTTTTAATGGGGAAAAAACCTGAAGTTTGGTAAAGTTGGAAAGGTACCGAGGCGTAATTCCATTGTTTTGAAAGGACATATTAAAGAAACCTGACTCCAGATGCCCTGGTAGGCAGCCTTGTATTTTCTGAACATATGTAAGAAATTGGACTGTCACTTCCTTTCTTAAAACAAATGTTTTTACAATATCTCCTCTGACAAGTCCTCTCCTCCTCATCTCAAAGTGTACCATCGTTAAAATGTCATGAAAGGAATGTTTTGCATTTTAACGGATATTTACTAAATAAAATACCATTGAACAGATTACAAAGCTCAAAGGTAGAAGATTTTAATTTAAGATAATGTTATAATGTAAGGTAATAGTAAGATCTTAATGCAATATGTGTGTGGCTTGTGTGTGGGGCTCAAGGGGGTACATGGATGTCTTCCAACCTGAGGGTTCAACTCCGAGCATGCTCTATTGTTTTGTTATTTTACCTCACCGAGCTGCCGGGGAGGAACTCTTGCAAGTTCTTTAGAGAATAACAGCTCTTGCAAACTCTTGTAAAAACGTTTTTAATTGTGGTGTAAAAAACGGAAAAAGGTAGAAAGATATTTAGGCTTAATTCCAGTTTTTTCTCACGGACATATTCAGGTAGTCCCATTCTACCACTAATATACGAATGAGCCCAGTCTGTAACATTTTTGATGAAATACATCTGGGTGTATTTGGCACAAGGAGTAAATACCAATGTGGGGGTCAGTTTTTTCTAAATGACATATTCAGGAAACCCTGCTACACACGTCCTGCCTTGGGTTTGTCCAGAACAGATGTGAAAAATGGATGGTTACTTCTGGCGATGAGTTCAAACAAATGTTCTTTAACAATATCTTTGTGTCGCCTTGTAACCCTAATAAACGTAGATGCCAATCCTGTAAAATTTGACTGGAATAATACGTAGGCCTACTGGTGTTTTTGGCTGAAGGGGTAAATGGATGCCTAACAACCAGAGGTTGGTGGTTCGCCTAGATGGCGTGTGTGGGTTACAGAGTACAGAGTACATAAATGCCATTCAAACAATTATAATGACAAATAAAAATACAATGATTAAATAAAAAAATGATATCAATACATAAACAATGAATAATTAAATAATAATTAATATTGATAGAGTACAGATGTTGTTGTTTTTAGCTCATCTGATTCTATTTTACATGTATTTAGTTCACCTCTCCTGCATTACTTGCACATTGGTCACTTGCAACATTCTCTTGCATTATTTTACTTCTAGATTCTGTTTCTTTTTGCACTATTTTTATTGTTTTATGTCTTATATGATGGGATTGTAATTGCCATACCTTCACTGTAGCTACGGTGCTAACCAATTTGAGCACCAGGAAAAGCACTATATAAATAATAATATATTATAATTAATATTATTATGAGATAAAACCGTTGAATGTTTAAATCTTGAGTCAAGTGTTGTTGACTTGTCCTGTGCAACAAGGCGTGTCCATGGCGTGACGTCAGCCCTCCCGACAGAGCTTGTTTTGGAGGAAGTGAGCAGAGCTCAGCTAGCAGCTAGCACGGTTAGCTTGACAGGGGAAAGCAAAGCGTCAACGGAACGAAACCGACCATTGTACCAAATCGCTTCTGTTACACGAAGGGAGGGATATATCGGCAGTGGCAGTGTCGACTTTGATAAGCAGGCTTAGCTGCGAGGCTAGCTATCGGAGAATATTGAGCTGTCGATGCGCTAAAAAGTGTTGTTTTCTGACGGTTTACAGGATCTGTTAGCCTGTTAGTTAGCCTAGCTAGCGCTCCCAACTGAGGCAGAAGAAAAGTCCCACTTTTGATCTTTTCTACCGCAGGATCATCGCCCAGGTTGGTTTGAGTTGTCTGTCGTACTTGTTTTTTTTACTAACAATATACACAATAACGATATAGCTGTCGTCAACTTAGTTTCACATTTGGTCAAATCCTTGCTTAGCTCACTAAACGTTAGCTTAAATCAAGAAGTGTCACCGATGTGGTAATTGTTAGCTGACACGGTATGAAAATTAGTATTTAGTTGATTTGTCTTTATTTAATAACAATACTATTCACCTAGCCATGTTTCATAATGTTCTTCCATATGCTTAACTAGCTATCTGGAATTTGATCTCCAACATGTATGTTTGATGTTTTAATGGTTACAATTTAAAATATGAAGTCTGTTAATTAAGTAGAAATATATACTACCAGAAAAGTGTATATATTGACTGATCATACCTATGGATTACACCGGTGTGTTTTATCTTAAACTACAGCATTTGCTGTGCTAATCATGCTTGCCAAGTCATGGTTCCGTTAGTCCTGTGTTTTAAAACCATGTGACCAGTCCCTGACACAGTGTCATGGGGTGCAGATTATGAGCCGCCCGCTTTGATAGCTCTATGCTAGCTTTGCCTCATAATAGCACTGATGTGGATTCAAGCCGTTGCTTTTTGATACACATTAGTGGTTGAGTGTTGTGTAGAGAAACCCTATTACTGTTATTTTCTTCCATAATGCTTTCTCCAGGGTCTAACAGAAGGGAATTATGATTTAAAGCCCATCGGTAATACAGTTTGTACGAGGTGGTTTATTATTACAATGCAGCACACTCAGTCAAAATCAGAAAGGCTTGGTGATGTCTTGAGCAGACACATAAAAGAGATTTAGTGCAAACACAACCAGTACCTTTGAAGTCAATCGGGGAAGGAAGATTGCATCAACACCTGCTCATCTGGTTTGACAATAACAGGTCTCAGTTGGGAAGTCCT
The DNA here is from genome assembly GCF_902827175.1 of Gymnodraco acuticeps. Classification (NCBI taxonomy): domain Eukaryota; kingdom Metazoa; phylum Chordata; class Actinopteri; order Perciformes; family Bathydraconidae; genus Gymnodraco; species Gymnodraco acuticeps. Next base: position 3,027,534 of record NW_022989983.1, on the reverse strand, counting down.
CATGAAGCAATTCGGTATTGACATGTGATGATAAGATCCATGGCTTCATTCAGTGTGTTTCGAGTAAATGTGGTTTTGATCTTTTTCTTCTTCTATTTTAGCTTTAAAAAGCTGCACATTTAATCTTCGGAAAAGGTTATACTTTTTTTTTTTTTTAATCCATTGAATGTTTTGTGAAAATATATAACACCAAATCTACACTTTACAGTATAACAATTACAGCTAGCGTTTGTGCTCAAAATAGTTTATTTCATCAACATCCTGAGCACGGTATTGTTCAAATAACTGTGGGTAAAAAAAACAAATATAGTGAATTGTGCGTTTCATGAATTGTTTTGAGAGCCTGTATTTAGAGCCTCTTGGTACATTGTGTTGCAGTTTATTGTTTTACACCAATTGCTGTATTTTTCTTTGTGAAGTAAAGGAAACTGGACTGTAGGAGTCACTGCAGTTGGTTTCATTCCTAGAACAGGCCCATTTCTTTGACATTTATTTCGAGATCACACACATGTTATCATCTTTCAGTCAAAGCTGTTGGCCCATAACTAAAGAGTCATCACTCAGGCATCGCTGTATCCGTCTTGTTTGAGCATTTCCAATGTTGCCCTGCTTTTACTAGAAGACTTTTATTCTCCCATCTTCTCTACTTTTTTTTTTTTTACAGCTGTGGCACAATGACGTCAAGGAAGAAAGTTCTACTCAAAGTCATCATCCTCGGAGACTCCGGGTGAGTGTCGTTGAGCCTTAGCATCGAAGCACTTCATTAGGGGATTTCATCTATTCCTATAATGATTTTGTGTACACCATGAGTCAATGCACCTCAGTGGCTTCATCACAGTCTCTGAATGTTGTCCTGTGATTTATTTTGTTCCTCCTAGAGTTGGGAAGACCTCGTTGATGAACCAGTATGTGAATAAGAAGTTCAGTAACCAGTACAAAGCCACAATAGGCGCTGATTTCCTGACGAAAGAAGTCATGGTGGATGACAGACTCGTCACAATGCAGGTACTTTGAAAACCTTCACAAAAAGGCCATGCTACCCTATCTTTCATTGAAACACAATGTACATGTCTTAAACAAGCACTACATTTGCAACAATGGTCTGCCAAGGGTTTTAATGTGTACCAGAGTAAAGGCAGTATTTCGTTCTACAACTGTCAAAAGCATTTAATGAATAGTTAAAAGAAACCACAAGGCTTCAACTTTTTGTGTATTTTCATTACCACAATAATTTTGGTTAAACCCAGAGAAATAAATCCAAAAAACCTATAATGTAAATGTTTCTTTTAAGTCATTTGAAAGGTATTTCATTTTGGAGTATTTATGACAATACTTCCTTGTTTAGACTCTTGGCAAGTTGAGTTACGGCCCGTCCACACGGCGGCGTGCGTTGAAGCTTCAACGCTTCTTCCCATTCACTTTGAATGGGGTGACGTCACTCTTTGCCGAACTGCATTGTGGTTCCGTCGCTTCGCTTTGCTCGCTTAAAAAGTTGAGAAAAGTTCAACTTTTTTTCAAACCGTGTGCTTGTGTGTCCGGGGGGGGGGTGTGATTGGTTGTTGGTCGAGTTTCAGACACGCCCACCGGCAAACTTCAACGCACGCCGCCGTGTGGACGCTGCGTTAGGTTTCAGAATTAAGTCAAATGTAACATTTATTCTTTCAGTATTTGAAATATACTGAAAATGAACCTACTACCTAAACAGAGTGAAAATGAACCTACTACCTAAACAGAGTGAAAATGAACCTACTACCTAAACAGAGTGAAAATGAACCTACTACCTAAACAGAATTATGGCAGAAACGCAATCAAAGTGCCTTCATTTACTCAGTTTCTTTACAGTGTACGTAATTAGGTAGATCTGGTTCACCTGAACATCGTTAGCACTGCAGCCAGAGTATTACCTTAATCTCCTTATTTGCAGTAATCTGATTATTTTCTGCATGTAAACACCGTCTTCTTTTTCTGTTCCTCAGATTTGGGACACAGCCGGTCAGGAGAGGTTCCAGTCTTTAGGCGTAGCGTTTTACCGCGGAGCCGACTGCTGCGTCCTGGTGTTCGACGTCACGGCACCGAACACCTTCAAGACCCTGGACAGCTGGAGGGATGAGTTCCTGATCCAGGCCAGCCCCCGAGACCCCGAGAACTTCCCCTTCGTGGTGCTGGGCAACAAGATCGACTTGGAGAACAGACAGGTGGGTCCAGATAATCTAATTTAAGATGTCCTTTTTTGTGTAAATCTACATTACATTACATTACATTACATTTAGCTGACGCTTTTATCCAAAGCGACTTACAATAAGTGCGTTCGACCAACAAAATACAAACTTGAAGAAAACAGAATCATATAAGTACATCAGGTTTCATAGAGCAAAAACATTTCAAGTGCTACTCAACTGGCTTTAGATAAGCCAGTCCTTTATTAGTATATAAGTGCTTTGTTAGTAATTCTATTGCTCGAAGTGGAGTCGAAAGAGATGAGTTTTCAGTCTGCGCCGGAAGATGTGTAAGCTATCTGCTGTCCTGATGTCAATGGGGAGCTCATTCCACCATTTTGGAGCCAGGATAGCAAACCCACGTGTTTTTGCTGATGGGAACTTGGGTCCCCCTCGCAGCGAGGGCGCAGCGAGGTGTTTGGCTGATGCAAAGCGGAGTGCACGTGCTGGGGTATACAGTTTAACCATGTCCTGGATGTAGGAAGGGCCAGATCCATTCGCAGCATGGTAAGCAAGTACCAGTGTCTTGAAGTGGATTCTAGCAGTTACCGGAAGCCAGTGGAGGGAGCGGAGGAGCGGAGTGGTGTGGAAACATTTAGGAAGGTTGAAGACCAGACGAGCCGCTGCATTCTGGATGAGCTGCAGAGCTCGGATGGCACATGCAGGTAGACCAGCCAGGAGGGAGTTGCAGTAGTCTAGGCGTGAGATGACGAGAGCCTGGGCCAGAACCTGCGTCGCTTTCTGAGTCAGCTGGGGACGTATCTTCCTGATGTTGTAAAGCGTGTATCTGCAGCAACGGGTTGTAGCAGCTATGTTTGCAGTGAAGGACAGGTTGTTATCTAGGGTCACACCCAGATTCCTTGCAGTCTGAGTCGAGAAAACAACTGAGGTGCCGATGTTGATTGTTAGGTCAAGAGTGGGACAATCTTTTCCCGGAAGGAAAAGCAGTTCAGTCTTGTCAAGGTTGAGCTTGAGGTGATGAGCAGACATCCACTGAGAGATGTCAGCTAGACAAGCAGAGATGCGTGCGACGACCTGGGTCTCTGAGCGGGGAAAGGACAGAATGAATTGGGTGTCGTCAGCGTAGCAGTGGTATGAAAAGCCATGCGGGCTAATGACAGATCCGAGCGAGTTTGTGTACAGGGAGAAGAGGAGGGGACCAAGAACAGAGCCCTGAGGGACCCCTGTAGTTAATTGACAAGGGTCGGACTCAGACCCTCTCCAAGTCACCCTGTAGGTACGGTCTTTGAGGTATGAGGTGAGGAGGGAAAGTGCAGAGCCTGAAACTCCAAGTTCTTGGAGAGTGTGAAGGAGGATCTGATGGTTCACCGTGTCGAATGCAGCAGACAGGTCCAACAGGATGATGACAGAGGAGAGGGATGCTGCTTTGGCAGTGTGCAGTTCCTCAGAGACAGCAAGGAGGGCAGTTTCTGTGGAGTGACCTGCCTTGAAACCAGACTGGTGCGGATCCAGAAGGTTGTTCTGATGGAGATAGCAGGAGAGTTGTTTAAAAACAGCCCGTTCAAGTGTTTTAGACAGGAACGGGAGGAGAGAGACAGGCCTGTAGTTTATAACATCAGACGGGTTGAGAGTGGGTTTCTTTAGGAGAGGGTTTACTCTTGCCTCCTTGAGACTGTTTGGAAAGTGACCAGAAGTTTAAGTGTTGATTAATTGGGAGAGAAATGGTAGAATATCAGGAGCGATAGTCTGAAGGAGGTTTGAAGGGATAGGGTCCAGAGGACAGGTGGTAGGACGGTAATGAGGGTAAGAACCTCACTTGGAGAGAGAGGGGAAAAGGAGGTTAGTGTGTGGGTGAAAGGAGGGTCTGGTGACCCAGCGGTGAGTAAAGGTGAGTCAGAAAAAGAAGAGCGAATATCATCAACCTTTTTTTCAAAGTGATTAACAAAGTCGCTTGACAGGAGGGGGAAGGGGCTTTGGGGGGTCCAAGAGGGTGGAGAAGATGGAAAATAGTTGTGAGTGGTTATTTCTGAGTTTTGGAATAGCCTGGATTAAGCGTGTCATTATTTTTTTATATTACATTTTCACTATTTTAACAAAAGTATTTACAGTAACAATATTCTCATGATATTTAATAATGCCACCAATTGAAATGTATGTATTCCATTTCAAATCAGGGTATTTTGTGTTCATTTGGCAAATGTATTACACTGATTTGTGGTTGGGGGTGTTGGAAAAGGCAGACAGAGCAAGAACAAGTTGTTTATGGGGGAGGGGGGCTCCAGGGAGACCTTTTTAAAATGGGTTCTGAACAGTTTTTGAAAATAGCCTACTATCTAGAAGGAAATAACAATGCAAACCTGTCTTTTACTTTGTTTATTGTGCATTTTGACTCTTTTTTTGGCAAATAAGATGAGTAGACTAATGTATTAAGTTGAGAGGCAAGCACATGTTCATCAAATTAAATAACAACAGATCCATGGTAAAAACAGTATTGCAATAAAGCAGCATTAGAGAGTAAATAAACATATAAGCAATAAAGTAGAGAATGGAAGCACTAGATTATTTACATGATATTACCAAATTACTAACATCATATCAATATTATGGTATTCTCTGGTATTTATCTCAAGACCCCGGTTTCTCTGTATGACATCACTTCCTTTGTGTTTCAGGTAACCACCAAGCGAGCACAGGCGTGGTGTCAAAGCAAGAACAACATCCCATATTTTGAAACAAGCGCCAAGGAGGCGATCAACGTGGAGCAAGCCTTCCAGACTATTGCACGCAACGCCCTTAAACAGGTAACGTAGGCCTGCACGAAACACTTATTGAATGCATAAGAAATCATATTTTTTAGCATGGATTTGCGTGAAAGATGCATCTACATCGTCTGATTTCAGGAGACCGAAGTGGAGTTGTACAACGAGTTCCCCGAGCCGATAAAGCTGGACCGGAACGAGCGAGCCAAGCCGTCAGCGGAGACCTGCAGCTGCTGAGGACTCTGAAGATCTCCAGGGGTTTGGGGGGGGGGGTGGGGGTGTCATCTCTGCCCTCACTGCCCTGTCTTGCCTTGTCTATATATCCCATGGGCCACTGTGTTTAACCCTAATGCCCAACAAACAAGCAGCATCCCACTCATTGAGTATACTACACACACAGACATGCTGCACTCACCTCCTTATGTATACAAAACACACATTTTCTATAAAATATCAGTCTCCTAGCCCAAAGAACACCCTAAGGAAACATCATGGAGTTTACTTGTATGATGCTTATTACTTCCCAGTTTTCCCCCCATGTACTTTTCCATGATGATGATGGTGGTGGTTCGGGGTAACCTCATTTTCGGTTCCATGTATATCGCTGCTTTCATGCGCAGTTTTGGTTCTAACTGCTTTTATTTGGTCAATCGAAGCATTATATCTACATATTTGTGTTGAGTCAAATTAGAAAACTAATGTTTAGTTGTTGGTTTTTTTTTCATCAGTTTCTTAAACAAGTGGTGGTTGTTTTCTACTTGCACGGCCCGCCACTGCTGCATGAATAGAGGAAAAACACTGCTTCCCCATTTTACTAATTTGGGTTGTGGCTTAATTTTGTTTAACTTTAAAAAAGAAAACACTTGTTACCATGGTTTCACTTTACCTCATGCAATCTATAAAAAAATCAGTTGGTAGTGAAGGATCAGAATGTGTGAAGGTGGGTCACACTCATATGCTGTCTGCTGGTTAATTGGCACAGAATTAGAAATCCAGCTCCGTGATTGGTCCGTCAGTCTGTACAGAATACAGATTTTTCTTTTTGCACTTTGCTGTAATCCCCAATTACTGAAGACATCTCATTTTTGGAGCCACACTAAACGCATTTGTAGCTCAGGTTGAGGACATTTGTGTGACTGGGCTCCTAACACGCTGTTTGTCCACTGGAGGAAGTGAAGGTGCATCTCATACCCGGTTGTTTTTGGTACATTTGACGTGGGAATTGAAGACAGTATGTCATTCTACCTGAGCAGAGGTCTTTCTCATCACATAACTGATGCTATTAGTTTCTTTTTACTGTCAACTATTGCAAGACTTTGTATATTTGCAAACCTCTCAATCATTGCGTGGTGTTGTAATTCTCCATATCCGACTCTGCTAGTCACTCGTTGGCCAACGATTTAAGTGCTTGACATTTCTTTTAACCGATCAGATCTTGAACTGTCTGTTCATATTATGTTAAAACTTTGAAATGCATTATAGATTACAAGATAGCATACATACTGTAGCTTTGAAAGAAGAAAACAAATGTGGGGTGGAGGGAGTATTGGCATTCATCATTATTATATTATTAATATGATAAATGCATAGAATCTACATTGTTGCGAAATGTCTTTGCGTTTCAAGTAATAAAAAATCTTGAATAAAACATGCTGGTTATTTCTGACATTTATTAACATACTGAAATGAAATGGTACAAACATGTGAAGCGTTATCTTAAAAATACTACTGGTTTATAAGCAAAGGCATACTATAGAGAAGAGGAATACATATGGCTTAAATGTACAAGTTCACATCTTTATTTGGTTCTTGGTTTCTTATTGGCCCCCTGAAGCCACTGTTGGAGGCCTCCTGCAGATTTGCTCTGAGCCTCTGCTTTGATTTCTTTCTCTTCTGGACTCTCGCCCGTGTCGGGGTCCTTCCTCTTTGAAGGTGCGCTGCTCTTCAGCCAGCTCATCATCATCTTACTGCTGGCTGTGGGTTTGGGCTCCTGGGGGGGGGGGGGGGGGGGGGTCAAGAGTCAGATTGTTCAGTTTAAATCTAAAACTTACACTTTATTGCTACATTTTCCAAACAAAGTTAAATTACCTTTTTGCTGTTGAGATCCACTGGCTGAAGGCACTCTGGGGAGTTGTTGCGAGAGTTATTCACTAAGGAGGAGACGGGATGAAAAGTCAAACTGTTTTTAGACTGGAGCAGCTTCAAGGCATCCAGAGACTTCACATCCCCAAAATCCAGCCATCTTCTCACTTCTTCCTCACCGTCCAGGACAGCTGGCATCCTTAAAACACAATCAATCAGGAAATACGGTTTATTTCAGACACATAGAAAAAAAAAAAACTGTTCCCCATGAACGATCCTTACCTGTCATGGATGCTTTCCAGGTTTTTGGAGGCGTTCACAGTGATTACACTGTACGTGTAGAGGGGTTCTCCACCACCGGGAGGCGTCCAGCAGTCAAACAGTCCAGCCATGGTCAACAGCTTCCATCCAGTCCACTCACCTGGTTCTCCTCCCTGGCCAACATAGAGAGGCATGGCCACAAGAATTAGCAGATTGTATTAATAGAAAATGACCAGCATTCAAACTAAAGCATGACTTTGTAGGTAATGTTACTTTGAAAGCTAAAGAAACACCTGGCGGACACATGCACATTTTTGCTTTGGCTGCTCTCCCACACAGGATATTTTCAGCCGTGGTAATTTCCGCCACAGCTGCATTCTTCTATTCTGGATGAAAGCGAAATGTTCATAGTGCTTATATTGCTGCAGAAAACCCAATATGAACCTGAGTCAAGTCGGGGGAGGCCAACTCTGGAGGGCACGCTGTCTCGGAGTTCTCCTTATTGCGGGTTGAGGTCATGGGGTCGTCCTCGGTTTTTTCTTCACTGGTTCCCTTAGTCTGAGGGAAGTATATAAAGAAAGGCTGCTTGTCTTTTTCCTGCCTCCTCCACTCATAGAAGCCATCAGCCAGGATGACGCAGCGCTGCCCTTTTATCAGAGGGTCCTTTGGGGACACGATAAAATGATTACATGTGTCATGAAACACAGGAAATTCAACAGCTTAGTATTGTCTCAAACCGTTTGTACCTTGTATGTTTTCTTTTCCAGTATATTCTCACTGCGACAGTTGTTGGTGCTGTATTTCATTTTGCTCGGGTCATTCTCCTTGAACCAGGCGGGCACCAGACCCCAACGCATGGAGGCCAACACACACTCATCGACAGGAGCAGTCTGAACACATACAAGGAGTGAACACAATAACATGAGCACCTTCAATGAGGATGCAAATGGACATTTTTCTTTTTCTGTTTCTTGTACCTGATGAGTGATGTAAATATATAAACTACTTGCTAATAGTGTGCCATGCCCATGTCTATATGCAGGAGTACATACCTTTTTGAGGCTTACAATGGAAACATATTATTGGGAATGTGACGGGGAAGCGCTTCTCTATCCTTTCTGTATAAAAAGTCATGTTAAAGTATTGTTTTAAGTATTGTTTTAAATTTTGCTATCTTAATCTGGCATGAATCATCTCCTCTCTTTTTTTAGAGATTAATGTATTTGTATACATGGTCTTTGTTTAGTAAAGACATACAAATAATATTATATGAAGATCTTGTTGATTATTATATCTCTTATTTTTGGTGTTGTTAATATTGCATTAAATCGTTATATGTTTTTTCAGAAGTTTTTCAGGAATGTCTCTGGAAATGTACATCTATGTGGCGTCCTTTACCTCTACTTAGCGGGCAGGATAAAGACATTACTACCTTATCAAAGTGCCTGTGGGACAGCAGGACGGGGCTCATGGACTGTGGGCTCTTGTTGTAAGACGGTCGGTATTTATCCGCGTCTCCCTCCCTCCAGCGGGGCTGTCTCCTCTGTCCTCCCCGGGATCTGTAGCTGCAGGCTCGGCTCACCTCGTCAGGAGCAAGGGTGCACGCAGTCCTTCCACACATTTTACTGCGAGAAAACAACTATGCATGCACCTGACAGACAGACATTTTCAAGGTAAGTTCTTCAATGTTAGCATGTTAGCTTGAGTTATTTTGTCCAAACAAATGCATTTAATTTCAAATAGCTGGAAAGGCATTTAACAACGTTGCTCGGCTTACCTGCTATTGAGTGTGTTTGATATGTATGTATCGTTAAGTTGCTGTTATTAGCTATGTGTGTTGTGTGTTTGTGCATGTGTGTAAGTAGGCTATGTGTACACATCTGAAAGTAGAGCGGGGATTTGCCTGGGCAGGGGCTGAAGCACACGTGACAACGTGACGTAGGCTACAGCAGTCCCTCCTCCTGTCACAAGATGGCGACATAAATAGACATAAAAAGAAAAGACCATACTGACATTTTCCCAGTGGTGTAAAGTAAGTATATTTCTACACGAACAAGAAAACCTCTTCGCCTTATTTGAACAACGGAAAATTTTTCTTAAAGCTTTATTTTGCTATCGTTTTGTTTAGAAATCACCGAAGATACTTTGCATATTTTATTGGCAGTTTCTTTATGTAAATCTACACACATTTTATTATATTAGCAAAGTTTAAGCTAACCAGTAGTTTATAAATGTATTTCAAATAAACCCCATCTTTACTGAGTGCAGGATTGGTGAATATTATTTACTTAAGTACAATATTAATGTAGGCTACTTATGTAACTGACTATTTTTAAATTGCTACTACTTTTACTTCAGTAAATAATCGGAGTACTTCCTCCACGTGGGCATAAGCATGACGATATTTAATATCTTAGTGAAGGTAAACAACTATTTTGCAAAAAATAAGACGCCTAAAGCAGTGTGAAATATATAAAACAAAACTCGCAACAAAAAAAATCGTTAATTTAAGAACAATGACGTTGAAAATCCCCCCCCCCCCCCCCCCCCCCCTTTATTCAGCAGTTGGTGCAGGAAGCAGGATGAAATCGTCGTGCTGTTGCCATGGGAACCACAGTCAGCTCGAGTCTGGTCAGGCGCACCGTGAGTTCCTCCGGTGAAACAGTACCGGCTTCAACGGAGATTATACACCCGTGAACCTCAGCAGGTAAGAGGAAAACAAACAATAAACCAACAGGTCAGAGCTTCGGTTTTAAATGCTGACTGTATCATTCCAGTTTAAGAGACAGTGTCGAGAAACTTTCCCAGTAGGTCTATAAAGAGTGTGGGCAGGTTGTGACGTTGATGCTAGTTTTAGTTTAAAAATATGGGTGGCTTTGTAGTAGCATTTATTTTCTGGGCAAGTAGGAAATCAGACTGAGTATCACAGCCAGCCTGGGGTATTCTCCTGCACAGTAAGCTGACCTACTTTATAGTCCAGTGCACTTGAAGAGAGACGGATCCACTCGACCAGTAGCTGGAGATGCATGACACCTGCAGTTGTTTACATCGTTTTAATCCCTGTATTTGACACCTTTTTTGTGTTACAGTTGTACACTTTACACGTTATAAATGCTAGATGTTGTCCCCTGCAGCAGTGCATATCCTAAACCATGAAGCAGAGCAAAAGCAGAGGTTCCTCAGAAGAATAAGACCAATGTTGGTATGAAGACCACCAAATCCAAACAACCTTTCCATCTGGCTACTGATAGACGCTACACAACATGCCCAGACAGTGGTGAGTTAAAGCAACAAAGAAAACACATGTGTGATTAACCCAAAGAACAGACATGATATATACTACTGGAAATCACGGACTAAATATCTTCAAATGTTAGTCAAAGGGTGGTCTTATCACCTTAATTCATAACCCAGGATTGAAACCATCTACTACTGCAAATTTGATTGACAATTCTAAAAAGTGTCTCTTTATTTCTGTTAGTTAACAACTCAAACAATAGGTGCGATTATGTGTTTGTTACTGTTGCTGCAGACCTGTTTCCAAACTGAAACGTGAAACGTGACTTCTGTATGAGTTAACACCTCCAAAGGACAGCATACACAGGCTGCTTATGAATGCTGAATAAGACATGAGGTCACACTCAGGACAGGTGGCTAAATGTTTGAACTCAGAGGCTGCTTATTAAAGTTTCATGACTTTGCTCTTTTTAACTCCAAGCTAAAGATGGCCAGCCTTTAGTTACATTGTCTTTGGCCATGACCACACTGTGTTTCCTGATTAAATCTATTATCTGTCCTGTTATATTTGGTTTATGCATTTAGGCTTATGCCATTTGTTTTCTGAGATAGATATATCACATTTTGAGTTTGTGACTACTCCTCTCTAGTCTCTCTTCCTTAATGTACTGGACTGCTACTTGTTGTCATGTTACTGTATGTCAGTGGTTCTCAAACTTTTTCTGTCAGGCGAAAAAAAAAAGTCGGGCCCCCCCCAAGACAAATAGTCAGGCTCAGTGGCAGCGCCAGAGATTTCTTTTGGCGGTGCTGTGGGGTAGCTTGACGTTTCATAGAGGGTGCTCAAACATTTAGGGTTTCCCATTAATGTACCGGTCGCTACAGTGGAATTTTCTACTGCAACACTCCCCACACGCACATAGACAGTGTACTGTTACAATGAAGGCTCGATAATCAGCTCACGGCATATAGGTGTAAGCAGGGGTCAATTGCTATTTTTATAGGTGGTGTGTGGACCTCACATAGGGGGGTCCGGGGGCAAGCTCCCCCGGGAAGATTTATTTCTAAATATTGAAGTTAAATGCATCAATCTGGTGCACTTTGAGAGCAAAATGAAGAGATCTATGGATACATCTCTCAGCACCCATTTGAAACAGAACTGTAAACAGATTTACTTTTTCTTTATGGATATTTTACAAATCACCCTTTTAAACTTTATTCTTGTTTTACTGTCATATAGTATTTCATAGCTGTTTTTCATTTATTCTCTTATTTTTGTATAACTATAATGATCATAGATGTGTGCCTCGGAAATAATTGTTTACATTAATGGTGACCAAAACATTTGAGACCCACTGAGATAACACTGAGAGAGTCCTTTAGCTCACTGAGTCTCTCAGTCTGACAGGAGAGGACTCTCCTCCACTTTGTTGTTGATAAAACTCCTTATATCCGTTAGCGTAGCTCGCTAGCACCAGAAGCTAACAACAACGATCTCCGGTACCGGTGCGCTCTCTCTCTCTCGCTCGCGCACACAAAATGGCTCGTTCCACACACACACACACACACACACACACACACACACACACACACACACACACACACACACACACACACACACACACACACACACACACACACACAGAGCCGAGCTCGAATGAAACACAGAGACCCAGACGTAATGGTACTGTACTGCATCATATTATTTTAGAATCAATAATTTTTCAAATTATGATTTCTTTTTTTTTTTTTTATCTTTTTTTTTCTTTTTTTTATAACCATTTTTCCTCCTGGTCTCTCGCGCCCCCCCTGGCATGCCTCTGCGCCCCCCAGGGGGGGCGCGCCCCCCACGTTGAGAACCACTGCTGTATGTAATGAAGAAGACTATGCCATGTGTGTTATGAAGAGCTTACAACATTTTGTTCTGGCTCAGATTGCAAACTGGTTTACATGAGCCATTTCACCAAAATACTTTATACTTTACTGTCACAATCCTGATGTTACTGCAGGGGAAACAGAAGGTCTGTCGAAGGATCAGAAAGTCACAGCTTTTATCCAGAAATACACCCAAGATGAAGGCAAAGGCCTGCAAGCAAGTAGGTTTCCACTACATGTCGATATGATAAGCGTTATAACAATTTAACAGTATAATTACACATTTTGTTTTGATATATTTGAATTTTTTCTAGCGGCAGGTACACCTCCCGAGGGCAAAGTCCCCCGCAGTTTTGTCAGCTTACCTGTTCTCAATCCAGAGAGACTGAAGACAGCCAGAGCTCAGGTGAACAAAGCTGTCAGGGTGAGTTCACATGACTGAATAATATACACCCCGACCCTGTATACAAAACATTTATCTGGTCACATACCTGTCAAAATGTTCTGCAAATATTTAGGTGTCTGCTCTCATTCCTCTCAGATGCATAAGGTGTTCTCTGTCCAGGGCCCCTACCCTGTCATTAGGACAGCGCTGAGGGCCAGAGGCTGGGTGGAGCAGCGTTTGCACTGCCCAAAGCCCAAAGTTCACCATCGTCACAGCGAGGAGGGCAGCCCTAAAGATTCTGCTGACAGCGATGAAGATGACGGTCAGCTATAATAAAGGGAGTCCATTTTTTACTGGGTGCAGATATCTGTGTATATCCCATCATTTATTAACATTTCTCCTTCTTCTCAGACAATGTCAACAAAGAGCCAGACCCTGATGGAATATATGATATCATGGTAAATATAATATTTAAGGTTGGAGGCTGGAGTGATGTGAAACAGGCAGGAAAATAGTTTTTTGCTTACCATGTTAAACGTTTCAGAAAATCAGGTTGTTAGCTAAATTCAACAGATTCAGCTCTCCTCTTTCCCCACTTCTCATGCAGTCTCGCCTGGTACGGAATGAAATGGTTTATTTCTATTGGACGATGCGTAGAGACGCCATCAACCCCAACAGCTTGCAAAAAGAACAGATTATCAATCATTTTGTAAAAGCAGGCAGCTTCACCACCAAGGTACATATTGTCTTTTTTTACATCAAAAATGACTGCAGTGGTCTCCTCCTCTCACACCCAACATTAATGTTTAATAATGTATTTTCTCTGTCAGTCGGGGTTGTGTGTGAACCTGAGGAAGCTGCACTGGTTTGACGCCGCTGACCCGGACACATTCTTTCCACGCTGTTACAGACTGGCAGCACAGGATGAAAAGCATTCGTTCATTGGTGAGATCTGACCGACTATTTCGCCTTAATGACAAGATGTCATTCACAATAGTGGAAAGGAAACATCCAACATAGAAATCTTTGTTTTATTCAACTAAAAACTAAAAAATATTCACCCAAATGCAAAATGTATACAAATGCAAATTTAGAATACATAATTTTTCCTCAAAATAAATGTTTTGAATCATTCTTTGAGCCAGAAATCTCCACTTCAGTAGCAGAATGAAATGTATATGTATAGTCTGATTGACATCACTTTTTTTTTTTAGAGGTACAAAGAGATATCCAAAGTTCCCTGTAAAACCTTAGACTCTAATATGTCAACAAAATGAAACAAGAACTTTGAATCCAATAATCAGATTTCTGTTTCAGAACTGTACTATCTGAAAACAATCACATATTTAATAAGATAATGTCTAATTAGCATATTTCATGTTTGCACTAGGGAATGAAATGGGTACATTTCATGTTGATATCTCTTAATTGAAATGTTACCCTACTCACGTGTAGTATAATGGATTTCCAGCATCCTTGTACTAAAAGCTTAATTTCCTCGTTGTCTGCAGAGGACTACAGGAGGACAGCCTGCACCAGTTTTTTGAAGTACATTGTGGAGAGGGAGGAAGGCGTTCAGACAGAAGGAACGAGCCACAACACTCGGGCTGCGAGGAAGCGAAGCAAACAGCGATCCAGACCAATGGACCTTTCCAAAATGATTACCAGCGCTCTCAAAGTATGCCAGGAGTTTCTGGAGAGTCTGGAGCATTGTGACATAGACAGAAACCTAGAGACCCCACTTACAGAGGAGCAGTGGGAAGAGTTTATCCACAGTTACCAACTTGTTGTTCAGTGAGTGTTGTGTGTGTGTGTAAAAAAAGAAAGCCAGCCGGGATCAAAAAAACCTATGACCGTGTGCTACGCTATTTTTTCTGGCTTCGGTTAAAGCGCGATGTTGCAAGTTATGTTAAAGCATGCCACATATACCAGCTCACTGGTAAACCTAGTCAGGTGGTTAAGCCTGCTCCCCTCAGTCCCATTCCAGCCCTTGGCCAACCTTTTGAGCATTTGATCATAGATTGTGTGGGGCCGTTGCCTCCATCGAAGTCCGGTTGTGCGTACATGCTAACTATAATGTGCCAGACTACAAGGTATCCTGCAGCGTTTCCCTTGCGCTCCATTTCAGTGAAGCCAGTAGTTAGGGCTCTAACCCAGTTCATCTCCACATTTGGGATCCCACGTGTGATTCAAAGCGACTTTCAGTATTTTATACAGTCCCTCCCTCTCTTTGTCTCTTTTAGTGGAGGGGAAAAGATCGAGAACAGTGATATTTTTGTGCACTGCTGCAAAGCCATGCTAGAGAGGCTGGTGGAGGTCAGTCCACAGCTGGACATCGACGGCATACACAACATCTGGATCATCAAACCGGGAGCCATGTCCAGGGGCAGAGGTGAGAAGTAAGACACAATCGAACAGTTTACACAACATGTGACCGAGTCCTGGCTGATCTGCCAAACCTCTCTTCCAGGCATCAAATGTGCCAAGCATCTGGATCAGATCCTCCAGCTGGTGGATGGAGATTCAACCCTAATCAAGGAAAGTAAGTGGGTGGTGCAGAAGTACCTGGAGCGCCCCCTGCTGGTCCATGGCACCAAGTTTGACCTGCGCCAATGGTTCCTGGTCACCGACTGGAACCCTTTGACTGTGTGGTTCTACAAAAAGTGCTACGTGCGCTTCTCTACGCAGCCTTACTCGCTCAATACAATGGACAAGTAAGTCAGTGAAGTAAGAGAAAGAAAGGCATCACAGGTTTTGCTTGTCATAGCTGAATTTGCTTTTATCATCTGGGTTTATTTAAGTTTCTGTGCTAAGTAAATACTAGAAAAATAACTTTGACACTTTACCTTCTTACCATCTTACTTTCTTACAGTTCTTCTGTCCTGGTAGAATTATACAAATAACACTTGTAGAGTATATAGCATGCCCTTTAAAAACATGTCTCATTATACTTCTCTCATTCCCATATCACCCATTTCCTCCTATTTCTCTTTACTCCATTACATGTTACTTGTTACTTGTTACTTACTCCATCTTTTCAGCTCTGTCCACCTGTGCAATAACTCCATCCAAAAGCACCTGATACCCTCCCAGCAGCGCCACCACGGTATTCCAGCAGACAACATGTGGTCTGATGATCAGTTCAAGACCTTCCTGTGCAGCCAGGGGAGGGGAGCTCAGTGGCAGACGATGGTGGTCCCCGGGATGAAGAAGGCTGTGATCCACGCTTTACAGACAACACAGGATCTGATGGAGTCACGCAAAAACACCTTTGAGCTGTACGGTGCTGACTTCATGCTAGGTAGGATTATATCACTGTACATTATATACATTGTATACAGTATTGATTCATTACATGTCCAATACATATAATATGTAATGTGAAGCGCTTTGAGCACTTGGAAAAGCATGCATTCACTTATATTTAAAACAATTATTTTCAGGAACATAGGGAAATGATAGGAAACGTCTAAATAAGTATGTAACATATTTGTATTATACTACAATATAGAAATAACAAATATGGAAAAATAGGAAATATGTTAACCTAATTGTTTTTATTTAAACTACAATGTATAACAGCAGTCTAAATAAATAAAAATATTGAATATATGGTTTGAGTGTGTTGAAGACTAGTATAAATAACAATATATGTTGAAATGTAAAGTATAAATAAATGCAGTGTTAATGTAAGAGTAAACCAGGGTTTATCACAGTTGAATTTACGTTTGATAATATATTGGTAATATAATAAAAATTGAACGATTCCAATATAGATTCCATTCTAATATTTTTGTGCACATTTACTAAAATAAATAAAGGGTATGTGTAGGTGACCCCTTGGATGTGTTGTTCTGTGTTTTTAGGCCATGACCTGCGCCCCTGGTTGATAGAACTCAATGCCAGTCCCACGATGGCTCACTCCACCCCGGTGACGGCCCGCCTCTGTTCTGCTGTGCAGGAAGACACAATACGAGTCGTCCTGGACCGGAGAGCGGACCGCACTGCAAACACCGGGGACTTCCAGCTCATATACAAGCAGGTAAGGAAGAGTTATAATAGTGTACAGTTACACAATTTGATGGTAATATCTGTTACCATAGATATCACTTTTGGTCTCCAGGCAGCAGTAGACGTGCCACAGTATGTAGGAGTCAACCTGCTTGTTGAGGGCAACAAGATCAGGTCTCCCTGCACACTTCCTCCACTGAACCGTCCAGGATTAAAACGCCGCAGCAGAGAGAAGGAGCCTGTGGTAGAAAAAGTCAAGCCTCTACCTAAGATGTTGTTGAAGAATCAGTTCAAAAACATCAGCAGTGGGATTTCTACTCCACCTCGTACTACTCTTCCTCCTGATCCGCCTGTGCCTGTCACTAATAAAGGCTTCCCAGTTCAGCTGCCAATAACCGTGAGGACCATCCAACTGCCCGTTAATATCCAGTCTCGCTCTGTCCTTTTGTGGAAGAGGAAACGAGTGGTTCAAAAAGTCTGTTCACAGAAATTCCAACCCTGTACATTAAAGAACGGCCGGGTTCTTTCTTTGTCTTTAGAGATTATTCCAAAACAGCCCAGACAAACAGCCACCAGCTCCTCGAGTGCATGAAAAAACTTGACCAAATAATTCACACACTCCTACAGCTTCAACTTTTCTTTTGCAGGGTTGTATGGCCTACCTCATAATAAAGATGACATTCAATAACTAAGTCTTCTTTTCACTTTATTTATTTATTTGTTCCAATAATGTGATCTACGACAACCGTTCCCCTGTTATTTCAGTTAGATACCTTCAGGGTATGAGTATGTGTTAATAGTTATACATTTTAATTCAGATAAGATCAAATATTATATTATTAATCCCAGTTTGGGAAATGATTTTGTCACAGCAGCGTGTAGACAATTAACCCTTGTGTTGTGTTCAAAAGCTGTTAACGGTCATGGTGTTCCGGGTACATTTTGACCCATGATTTATCTCAGTCCAAAACATACACAAAAAATGACTATCATCCAATATTGTTTAACTACATCATAACTAACTTATAATGCATCCATAACCGTACAATCCTGTTGTAATTTAATGTTATGGCCCAAAACACATTACACCACGTATATTGCACACGTGCATGTGTGTGTTCTGGTTCAAGTGTTCGTGTTCATATTCTTTGAGAAAGGTCGAGTTCCAGTGGTGCATGTTGCGAAAAAATTATTGTTACAGTTGAAGAACGAGAACAAAGATGAATCTTGATTGGGCAAAATTTGACCTCGAGTCACCCAAAACCATTCTGCTGGGTCTCCCCAGACCCGAACACCAAATTATACACTTTTTTTTTTAGAGACCTTCAGACTTGGCTAAAATTGTCAAAATCTGTTTTGTAGTATTTATATAGCTGTTGTGGAGGATATCATGAAACCTTGTTCCGATAAAAAAAACTAGAACGTAGTTATTATATCATTTTAACTTGAAACGGGTCACGGGAGACCCGAACACAACATAAGGGTTTTATTAAATACAAAATAACCACAGACGGCAGATATTTGTATGAACTAAAACAACTAAACAACAGCACATGTAAATATCAACAGGAAAGATGTACATTGAGTATCTCTATTGAATATACAATATCAATGTTCAGATTATGTGTTAATAATAATTCTTTTTAATACAGTTTTAGATTAAAAAATCTAACTCAAAATCTTCTTGCTAATCAGTTGTCAAAAACAAAGTAAAGTAGCAATACTGAACTGAAGTCACCTGCAATACCACATAATGACCGGTTGGTGGTACACATTTTAGTTGAACAGGTGACACACATTTATCTTACAGCGAAGACGAAGAAGACCCACGACAACAGAACAGACTCCCTTATCGTCTGTGACCGTACTGAGAAATGGCGGCGTCCGTGTGCCGAGTAGGGAGCACCGTGGGTCAAGCCCTCGCCAAATCACGAAATGTAAGTTCACTTTTAAAGGCTTTGAATTATCTAAACGTTATACCGATGCTCTACTTGTTTGGACGCCAAGCTAATGGTAACCGAAGACGGTAAACCGCCTGATTACTTAACAGGCTAGCATGCTAACCGGCTAGCTTAGCTGTCCGATGTTCAGCGAACGGGAAGCGGTTAGCATTAGTTAGCTAGCAGTGAACGCAAGGTCACCTGTCAAACTTAAAAGCACGTCTTGTAATAAACACCCCATGTATACCATCCGATTTATATTCGTGTTATCCAGATAAGCTGGTCGTCATTTCGGTCTGTCGCAAGGTCATCAGCTGTGTCGTTTCTCGCTTGTCCTCTTTAAGTTTCCAAAGCTAAGCTTCATGGCTAGCAGCATTAGCATTGTGACTTTGGACAGGCAGATGAAGATAGTGACAATCCTGCACTAATGTCAACTGTCAAAAATGTTTGATTGTTGTAAGTCATTGTATGCCAAATCTGAACAATAACCTTAAGAAATTGTCAACGGGACACAGATGTTATATTAGTGGAACTGGGTTGTGCAACTACTTCAAAAGTAATGTGATTCCGGGTGTTGTATTCATCCTAAATCATGCACTCCTTATCATTCTATAAATACTGCATTTAGCAACTACCTTCATCCTAGATGTTCTCAGAAAACATCCCAATTATTGTATATTCAGTCCGGAAGGCAAATGATTATATAATGACATCCCATTGCCGTAGAGTGTAAAATGATAGATGCGTTAAATTAGATGCTTTAACATGTGTTCACCTGAATTGAACTTATTATAAAGACATTATGGTTTTGTCTATTTTCAGTCATTGGCAGATAGCATAAGAGGGCAGGGGTGTCAATGTCAGCTGCTAGCTTTAAGGTTAGACGTTGTCCTATGCCAAGCCTTTCTGCTATTGCGTTCTGTTTACATGGATGAATAGTCTTTAAGTTTTCAGTACGATCAGACCTAGGCATGTTGACAAATTACTTAATTGAGCTTGCTTTTGCCACTTTGTGTGTAGAAACAGGAAACACAGGCCTACAATTCAGATTCTTGATGTGAAGTCCTTTTTTAAAGGGTGTTCATTGTACATGTATTACATAGTAATTTAATAGGTTGTGTGAAGGTGAACACTACAATACAAGATAACAGTTCTAAAACGCTCCATTTTGTCATTTTAACGTGGCCTCCTTTGCTTGGTAAGAATAATAAAAAGAAGATGAATCATGCAGTCATGTGAAAAATATTTTATGATGATGGAAATATTCAAAAATGTGTTTGAGCCGAACACTATTTTTGAATTGTATAGGATTATAAAATGTCTTACCCCTGCAGCCCATCCTGCTGTCTCTGAGGCGCGGACAGTCTTCAGTCAGCTATGCCCAGAGCCTGCTGGGAGCCCCTGAAACTCACCTCACTACCCTGGACAACGGTTTGAGGGTCGCCTCCGAGGAGACCGGACATGCAACCTGCACCGTAAGAACACAGATGTAGTGGATTTATTTACAGCCATTAAGGAGGTTGGGCTGTTTGATTAAAAATGTCTTTGTGTTGTTGTAGATTAATATTTCCCTGTTCTTCTTCCCTATCGTAGGTTGGACTGTGGATCAGTGCTGGTAGTCGCTATGAGACTGAGAGGAACAACGGAGCAGGCTTCTTCCTGGAGCACATGGCTTTCAAGGTACACATTTCTAGGCTTCATGACCTTAAAGGTGGGGTAGGTAATTTTGGAGATCCCAGCTCGAGTGCACTAGAATTTGAAAATACACAGCCGGAAAAAATCTGCCACTTCCTTAAAGAGCCCCTCCTCCAACACACACGAACGCGCACATGACCAATGAGGGCATGAGATAAGTTTGTGCACTGATGGAAGGCTGACAGGCAGGTAGGCCATCCAGTTATTTTAGCCGGGCCGGCTAAAATGATTGGATGTGCTTTTTACAGCGCCACGGCTTCCACAGATGACATTTTTTAATGGATTTTTTGTCAAAGCACTTCAGATATTCATTGCTATCGGGATGTTAAGAGCATTCCATGGAATATAACACAAAGTGTATCTCGAGCCGGTTTCTCAAACTTACCTACCCCACCTTTAAGGGTTCATCATATTTATACTTTGGCAAAGCTGATTTTTATTTTGACATCTGCATAATTAACATCCATGTATCCAAATAGAAGGCTTTTACAAATACTTCATACATAATACAGAGTTGTAATAACTGCATGCACACAAGGACGCTCTTAACAAACTAATGGACCCAATGCCAAAGAAGAATTGTTCCCAGGGATAGATAAACGATTATGATAAAGGCAATGTAAAAACGTTTCACAAATGGAAAGTGAAAGCTGTGTTTCCATCAGCTGGGATGGGTAGAGGTAAATCAAGTGTCTACCTGAGGACGGAGTTTAATGTCATGTAGAAAAACATGGAAAAAAAGAGAGCTGATGTAGGGCTGGGCGATATGGTCTCTAAATTATATCACGATATTTACTGACTATATCCGATATTCTGAAATCTCCTCTGAAACACATACATTTTTTTAATTTAACCCCTTGATGTTTACAGTCATGCCAGTATGATGATTCTAGTAGTCCCTGCAACATATGTCTGCATTAAACCATTGTTATTTATACTGTCTTAATTAGTGGTTTCTATTAAAACGATTTTAACCAACACACAAAAAATATATACTTAGAAAAAAGGGAATGTAAAAATAACGAGACAAATGTGTGATAAATCATAAAGTTGAGTTGAACTAAATAGTATTTATTCAATACATATTAAAATAAATGTAGGCCTACATACTGTTGCCTATTTCTATGGGCAAAAACAGAGCTCAATGAAAAAGCGCAGAAACACTTATACATATCAAAACATATTGAAAGTGCAATAATAAAATAATAAATTAAAGTGCACTCTTTGTGCATTTTAACATTTTTTACATTTTAATGTAACATAAATAAAAGGACTTTTTAGACATGTTAAATCAAAGTGCATATTTTCTTTTACATCAACAAACCAGTGCATGATGTCAAACTGGTTTGGTCAAAAACCATATACAAAAAAATAGCTGCATTTTGTGCAAGATTGTGTCATGTCTGCAGTCAGTACTAACTGCTTATCTACAGGTTTTGTGCAACAAAAAAAATCGGGAGCATTTCAAAACCACCGCGGGGGGGTGGGGGGTGCTAGTGGATCGCCGGAGTCGGCCTGTAGCACCGTCCTTGATGGAGCATAGGTGTGGGCTGGTCCTGTATTAATTATATATATATATGAAATCGGGAGTCTCCTGCGAAAATCGGGAGGGTTGACAAGTATGGTTGTAACATCGCTGATATTAAAAAAATAAAACAGGCAGACAGATAGCCTACTCACCAATTGCGAGGTGCAGCCGGTGCCCAAAACATTGCAGTCTTTTCCACTTATTGAGGCTCACAGCTTTGACGATGTTACTCCCGTTATCTGTGGTGATACACACCTGACGAGCCTCTGGTAAGTTCCATGACAGGAGAGCCTCTTGTAAACCTTGCGCTATTATCTCGCATGTGTGATCCTCTGGGAAAAAGGACGTTTGGAGGCGGGGCCTGCGTGTGTGACTGTGTCTATGAGGGAGAAAGGAAAGCTCACTTTGGCCGCGGCGGGAAACTGATTTGACAACATAATACTCGATGTTCACGATGTGGTCATTTACGACATCGCATGTAGTGCAATCCACGATGTATCGTGTAAACTTGATATATCGCCCAGCCCTAAGCTGATGTTGGACAGGGTCCACCTCAGATGAAACCATGGGTGTTTCTCAATGTCGAGGACGCTTGCTTGGTAGCACATGTCTTCCGAGTCAGGTCCTTCAGAAGCGAGGCACGAATCCTTCCTAGCCTCGGAAAACGAAGAATGGTGTGCAGGTGTGCGTCATATGCGAGGCCCCGCCTTAAATGGAGCGCGATTTCTGCCAAAGATTTGGAAATTGGTCCGTGCGCAAAGCATTGTGGGGATTTTAAGACCGCGGAGGATACACGTGTGCAGCCTCGAAATTTCTCGCTACGAAGTACGCCGGCCTCGGTAGAATTCCAAGTATGCTGGACATTGGAACAGTCCTTCGGCGGCACTCGATGATGCTTGAAATAGTGGCTCTGAAGCAGCCTTCCTCGACATTGAGAAACACCCCATATATGCTTCTTCATCTCTAAGCAACATGATGACAGAGAGGCGTCCATAGATGTGCCGCAGTGTGTCCAACAGCTCTGGGGAAAGTCAGGCTTGATTTGTTGCTTTCATTTAGCTTTCCTAATGACATAATTCACATACAAGTGCAGAGTTTCCCCTACCATTGTCTTGGAGGGGCGCTGTGCCCTGCCAACGGAGCCCCGCGCCCCCCCTGAAATTCAAGGTGTTTTAAAAAAAATTAAATTATCATTTTATTTATATAAGTTTTGAGTTTAGTGTTTTTGACCCTAAGAAACACTGATGCATTAATCAATAACAATAATCCACAGCTCCTCTCTCTGCTCCAGAGGATTTAAAACAAATATATCCCAATGCCCCCCCCCCCCCCCCCACGGTCAGGCAGCACCCCCCCAAAGCAATAATCTTAGGGGAAACACTGAAGAATGGTCCTGAAGCTGAGGCAGGAACACTAGCTCTGTTTCCACGCTGAATATTAACTTCTGAATGAAAAAAACAAGCATAGTTTAACCATGTTCTTGTTACATTGCCTACTCAACAGTTTTATAAAAGGCTATATTTAAATAAATCAGTGCCGCGTTGCCAGAGAAAACATGTCAGAAAGCTATTTGGAGAACCAATTATATTCTTTTCCACCGATCACGTCATTTAAATGAGCATCCATGATACTAACAACATGAAATTAGGTCTCTAACAAATCCTAACAAAATGAAGACAAAAAGATAACAAAATCACCAATCTTGATTATCTTTATGTCAGTTCATGGTCAACTAAAATGTCTTATGGTGTCATCACTAGGTATTCCACCCTTTACCCAAACAAAGCCAAAACACAGTCCCCTTTAATAACCATTTGTCTCGGTCCCCAGGGAACCAAGAATCACCCTCAGACAGCCCTGGAGCAGCAGGTGGAGTCTATGGGAGCCCACCTGAGCGCCTACACCTCCCGCGAGCACACAGCATACTACATGAAGACCCTCGCCAAAGACCTGCCTAAAGGTGGGAGGAACTTCAGATCATGATGGGATTTGGGTTTATGCACTAAAGAAAAGCTGAAACTAAAACCTCCGAAAGTAAATTCATTGTATCCAGCAGTGTCCCCTTTTAGCTTTGCCCACTTGAGGTTGATAGTGCCTTGAGTGGCCATTATAAAGGGGTAGATTATGATCCTCTCTGGTGACCTGGGTCAGGGGTCTCACCTCTGCCTCTGGACATCTCGGGAGGAACAAGAAATTAAGTTCAGAGAAGATGCTTGAACATTGGTTTAGTAATGGAGACCCGTCTCTGCGTAGAAGACTATTGTAGATATTGTTGTCAAGAATTGAATTCTCTGATCTAGAATCCCAAATATAATTGAATGTATATAGGTTTTATTACGTCTTCTTTGTTTTACACTGTTTTATTTTGTGTGTTTTAATGTGTCCTGTTTTTATTGGAGAGCACTGTGTAACAATGTTTGAAAAGTGCTCTATAAAAAAAGTGTATTCCCTTTAGTTTGATCAATTCCTGGTCTTATGGGTCTAAGTTAGTAAGACCTTCACAAGTAAGTGCATACATACTAAGATAATTATTCCTCTGTGTTTCCAGCCGTGGAGCTGCTGGCCGAAGTGGTGCAGAGCTGCTCTCTGAACGAGGCAGACATCGAGCAGCAGAGAGGCGTGGTGCTGCGCGAGCTGGAGGAGGTGGAGGGGAACCTGCAGGAGGTTTGTCTGGACCTGCTGCACGCCACCGCCTTCCAGGGCTCTCCTCTGGGACACAGCGTGCTGGGACCATCCAGCAATGCCAGGCAAGAGGATTCTCAAACACACAGTTAAAGGGGCCATATTGTGCTCATTTGCAGGTTCATATTAGTATTTTGTACCTCTACTGTGACATGTTTACATGCTTAATGTAATATCTTCATTTTTCACCCTCTGTCTGAAACCAGAGCCCGGTCTCCTCTGATTGGTTAGCTGGCCCCTCTGTTGTGATTAGTCAACTGCTTAGCGCTAACCAATAGAAGCACAAGTGTTACATAGTGATCTCACTCAGACAGGGGGGGGGAGTGTGTGGGAGAGAAACTCGTTCTGGACGGAACTTTGCAGCCTTTGCAGACCATTGGCATTTACACACACAAACACCTATTACACACTACAGACCCCTAAAGCATAATAAGTCCACTTTAAATATCAGTCTCAATCTCAGAATATCTTTCATCAGACGCACTGCTGTAAAAACTGCCGTGATGTGATGATGCGAATTATGGTTAGTTAGTCATTCTTAATTTCCTTACAGTACATATATCCCATGTTATATTAAAGTACGCACCATTGTGTAACAATTATTTAACTCTCCCAGGACTCTGACCCGTCAGGACTTGGTGGACTACATCAGCAGCCACTACAAAGCCCCCCGCATGGTGCTGTCCGCTGCTGGAGGTACGTCCTCTTCATCCTAACGCACACACTGTGAGGGGGCACCCTGCTAGCTGTGATTTTCTACTTGAAATTCTATGTTAATGTAGCATGCTTCCTCTTCAGGTGTGAACCACGAGGAGCTGGTCGGTTTGGCCAAATCTCACTTCAGCGGTGTCTCGTTCGAATACGAGGACGATGCCATCCCCGTGCTGGCCCCCTGCAGATTCTCAGGCAGTGAGGTGTGTTGAGAACATGCTCTGCTATTCAACATAACCATTATTCACCAAGTCGGAGAAATCACTGAACATGACCATCTCCTCAGATCCGCATGCGTGACGATGCTCTGCCTCTGTGTCACGTTGCCATCGCTGTTGAAGGCGCCAATGCTTCCAGTCCGGACATCGTGACTCTCATGGTGGCCAACTCCATCATCGGCAGCTTTGACCTCACCTACGGCGGTGGAAAGGTTGGTGACATGGGTTTTTGTTAAGCTGGAATTGTGGTTAATGCAGTTAAGAAAAGACACAGATGAATTGTATCCAGCAGTGTCCCCTTTTAGCTTTGCCCACTTGAGGTTGATAGTGCCTTGAGTGGCCATTATAAAGGGGTAGATTATGATCCTCCCTGATGACCTGGGTCAGGGGTCTCACCTCTGCCTCTGGGCATCTCGGGAGGAACAAGACCTGATATAAAGCAGCTGCTAGGACATTGGTTTAATCATGGAGAGCCAATCCCTGCATATGCATATCTCTCTATATATCTATCTCTATATATATATCTCTCTCTATATATATATACCTTTATATGTTGGGTTATGGTTGAATCCTATAATGTGTGTTTCTAGTATTAGCTTTTTGAAGCCAGAAATATATTGTGCTAAAAAAGGTTTTAAGTGTGAAGTGAACAACTAAAGGTTCCTGAATCAAACCAATGCAACATTGATAAATTGTTTACATTTTCAAACTGGTCCAATTTGCATTTAAATGTCAAACCGTCAAGAAATTGTATTTTAAAATCAACTCCCCTCCCTCTCCCTGTAGCACCTGAGCAGCCGTCTGGCCCGCCTGGCCGTGGAGGAGGACCTGTGCCACAGCTTCCAGGCCTTCCACTCGTCATACAGCAACACCGGCCTGCTGGGCATCTACTTTGTTGCCGACAAGCTCAAGATTGAAGATATGATGCACTGGTCCCAGAACGCCTGGTCAGTAGAGACAGACAGAGACACTCGCAGAACATCAAAACTGTAATCTTATTTTACTTTTAATTATAGGACAATGTACATATTTCAACTCATTTCTTCCACTTGCTGCCCCCTACAGGATGAACCTGTGCACCACAGTGACGGAGAGTGATGTGGCCAGAGGCAAGATCGCCCTGAAGGCCAGCCTGGTGGGACAGCTCAATGGTGGGTGACATGTTGGTCAGGCATTGTGTCTAGATGGAGTAAGCATGCTAACAGAATTCTGCATTTAGATTTGTGGGTGTTATAACTAGGGCCGGGACTCGATTAAAAAAATTAATCTAATTAATTAGAGGCTTTGTAATTAATTAATCGCATTTTTAATCACATATAAATATTTGACCTAAGAACAGTGAGAAGCAATTTTTTTCACATGGATTTTAGTATACCATTAGGCGCATTCACACCGCAGTACTTTTCCCACAAAGGTTCATGAGAACTTGGTTCATGAGAACTCTTTGAACCTGGGGGTGGATTAGGCAAATGAAGCCGTTGACGTCACTTCTTCTTCTTCTGCTTTGGGTTTACTGGCAGGCCGCAAATCACCCAAAGTCCCCGACCGGAAGTCCCCGGAGTTGGGGACTGGCTTCAGTAGAAGCTGCTGGGAGTCCCAGCAGCCTTCCGAGTAAATCGCCAGAACGCCGACACCTCCTCATCTCCACCGCTCCCATGTTTTATTTTGTGTTGCCATAAGTTAGTCTCTCTGCGTTTCTGCGCTGGGCTAATGCTAATAATGCTAATACGAGGATAATAAAATGGCGGCTTCACAAAACTTTTTGGGAGTTTTACGGGGCGTGGTTTGCAATCCGCCCAGCCAATCAGAAATATAGCTCTTTTCTCACAAGAGAGCCGCACGAAAGTCCCTGCTCTCTAGCAGCTCTCTGCTCTCTAGCAGGGACTTTCGTGGGGGTAAAAAGGTTCTCATGAACTAATTTTAGTACCGGCTCTTTTTGGTGTGAACGCGATAAAAGAGGCTAACGTCCACGCTAGCTTCCACGCTAGCTGCTATATGTTTTGCATTGAGGTGATACTTGAGGCTTGATGTGCTGCGGTGATATGCGAATTCCTTTTTGCATAATTTGCACACAACCGTGCTCTTATCGACGCTTCCATCCGTCCGTTTTTTAAAACAACATTTCCCACTGTTGTTCACTGTGGTTTGTTGTTGTCTGAAGTCATGAACGTTAGTTGGTGCTCCAGTATAATCGGTACGCCTGAAACTCATCCAGTGAGAAACGTTCCGCGGTGCAAAAATAAGTGCGATTAAAATGCGTTAATTTTTGTGTAATTAATTAATCTTAATTAATGCGTTAAAGTCCCGGCCCTAGTTATAATGTATGATGCATTAACACGGATAGCTCATAAAGCAAATCTAAAAAAAAGTATATTAAGAAAATGTTTTTAAACAAAGCAGTACGTGCTGTACTCAAGGTCAATGCGAATTCTGTATTGTTCATTGGTTTGCCATATTTAAATTACAGTGGTGAAGTCTGGGTCAACACACATTCACTTTTTCATAATACAAATCCTCAAGTACAGCATTTATTTTGAGTCATAATGGGCAGGCGAAATAAGACTTCGCCTTGCTCTTTTCCATCATGGGCTTTACAACCTGCTCAACGTGTATTTGTTATTTTAATTTTTTACTATGAGATGAATGAATGAATAATCACACCCTTTTGTCTTTTAGGAACAACACCAATTTGTGACGACATCGGCAGACACGTCCTGAACTACGGACGCCGTGTTCCTCTGGCAGAGTGGGACGCTCGCATCGACGTGAGTCCCAAATTGGAAGGAAATAAAGACGATTGCATGAAGCAGCGCCTTTTCCAAAGTGGCTTCTAGTCCATCTATAGGATAAGAGATCTGACTTCCTCCACTGTTCTTCTTTCAGGCCGTGACCCCCCGGATGGTGCGTGACGTCTGCAGCAAATACATCTACGATAAGTGTCCCGCTGTGGTAGCTGTCGGTGAGTTCTCTGTGGTTTTAGTCATTTTGTATCAAAGTCAGAGCCCAGGCTGTGTTATCGTTCTCTAACCTCTCCCTCCTGCCTCTCTCCATCAGGTCCCTGCGAGCAGCTTCCCGACTACAACAGAGTGCGCAGTGCCATGTACTGGCTGAGGTTTTAAAAAGCATTGTTGTGTTGCTCAGAGTGTCCCACGTTTGCTCCTCATCTTCGTCTTCAACCCGCTTCGCTCCGCCATCACTGCGAGAGAGACTTCACTTGAGGGTTGTCCACTCGTTGGCTCAACAGCACATCATCCTCTCTCTTATCCCGCCCACTGATCACTCTTAGTTAGGAGGGCAGCATGCGAGTATTGAAATCACACATCCGTTACCTCTTGATTGTCCAGTTCCTCATTACCTGGTACTGACTTGCAGAGCGGAGAGAGAGAGCAGACTTGAATAGGAAATACTTCACTGGACACGACCTGAACACAGCAAGTCTGGAGCAAGAGTATATTTATAATTTCTGTAACATTTGTTTCTGTCCTCTATTGTACATAACAGAAGCTGTCATTCTGACAAAATAAAAATACTGTAAAAGATTTACCTGTGGTTTGTCTCATGTGTACAGAAATATACAGGTTTGCATTACATTTAACTTGCATCTATTCTATACACACGTTTACAAAGCACGCTGTTGTGTGTAAGTCAACAGCAATATGTTCTGGTTATTGCTCAAAGAAATATGTCACTCTTAAAAATACATTTGTGTACCAATTATGCCACTTGGAGAGGAGAGGAGGAGGGGAGAACAGACAATCGACTGTGGAGAATGTACATGTTAAATATTGATAATTTGAATTGAATATAGACGGGGTTGATAAATAGGCAGTAGATCAATCTATAGGTACTATGCATGAAACTGAAGGGTTAGTGGTTCTGCTCCCGGACTGGATAGGCTTTGCTCCCTGGTGCCAGAAAACCTTGCAGCCTCTTCACTCTGACAGGTCTCCCTAACAAAAATGCATGTGTGTATTCAGAACTAATGTCTGAATTAGTGTTAGGTAATGAGTGTTAGTGTATTACTGTTGTCAGATGTTGACAAAGTCATGAATACTAAACTCAACTGATTAACCAGGTATATAATCAACAGACAGAATATGGGAACAATGAAAGGATGACAAAAACCTAAAGATTTTAGGTCAATTTAACCATCTAACAAAAAATACTGTTCTGAAACGGCACGTCTTCAGATGAGGAAACATGAACCACATTAACAAGCATCCCTGCGTCTTAGATTGACCTCCAGGGGCGGTTCTAGTGGGGGGGGGGGGGGGGCAGTGCCCCCCTAACACTGACCTGTGGCCCCCCTAACAATGAAAAGGTTTTTTGTTTTTTTTAATGTATATTTTCTGGTACTCGGTTTGCCAAAAAACCGCAGGATTGGTCGCGGACCCGTTTCGAGTGGGTCGCAGATGTGCGAGTGAAGAATTTTTTTTTTTTGGAAAAAACTCAAACTTTTATTTTGAAGGACCGATTTTCTAACGCTGTGCATGCAGTCGGCGTTGGACTGGAAGTACCGGAGACCATCAACGGTTTGGAAAACTTCTGTCAAGATTGTTGCCGGAAGTCCCTGTCCCCACGGAGAATAACTTTGCGGTAGAACTACTCTTTATACAACCATGGGTACAACTTCAGATAAAAATGAACACATAATGAAATATGACCCCCGGTTTGATGATTGACAGGTCACAGAACAATGGGGGCTATCTACCCTTACCCACAATTTAAAGTAATTCACACAGACTATCTCCTCTGTACTCTTCTCTCTGTGAGGAGCAGCAAGTGTAGCTGTCAGAACAAAGTGAAACACAAACAATAGCACACAATATTATTATGTCGGGTTGTAATAGATTTATTTATTTTATTCTCAGAGTGTACCAGAATGCGTATACTGTCCGTTGATCTAAGAATCCCCCTAGACCCCCCTTCTGGGGTTGGGTTTTCAGCATGTGTGCCTTTTTATGTTATACAGTTCAGCTTTGATTTCATCATCTCATTAAACCTTTTTTAAAAGAATACTTTTGTTCTGTGAAGGGATATAAGGGATATATGCACTGTACTTCACTTTAATTAATATTGTATGCTGAAAAGCTTATATATTACAGCACGATTTTTTGTTGAATAGATTTGAGTGGTTCAAAATTTCGGGTCGTGATTTATTGACAAAGGAAAAAGTGGGTCCCGAGGCCTGACCAGTTGAGAACCACTGATATAGAGTATACATTGCTATATATGTTTGATCTTGAAGCATAGAGATGACATAATCTTATTGTGAGTGTACATACTGCGTCACCCAGTATCTGTGACAACAATGCAATACAACATGTATATATATGATTATGTGTGCTGCTGGCTGACATTTGTGTGACCCATGTTTGTTTATTTGAGGGTAACTGAGACGGTTTGTAATCCTGAAGGCCCCTGAGGGCCCAGCTATCGTAATCAGGCTGCACTTGTAATATTTCCATCATTAGTCGAATGAGGATTAGTCCCTTGATGTCCGGACAAGAGGTGACCCAGGAAACCTTTGTCTTGTCGGAGTCCCTCCTTGGCCTGACAGCCTCTTCCTGCTCCTTCTCCAGAGAGCTCCACTGCTCCCATCTTACCCCCCCTTCCTCTTCTGTGGGCTTGAAATAGACCTTTGTGTACTCATACATGATGTTCCTTTAAGTAGCAACAATGCGCAGTGTTCAGCATTTTTGATTGAACATTTCCGTATTATTTAAGGTGCCACACAAGGACACACATGTATATATAACGGGGCTGTCGTAACACAAAATCAGTACAAAGAACTGATACTGATTTTTGCATCTTTAATCCAGCCTATAATTTTAAAATTGGATCCAAAGGAGCAGATTTGCATTTCCTTTCATTATTAACTATTATGAAACACATAAATCAAATGTTAGGAAATGCAATTGCCTTCCTTACCTAATTGATGACACCACATTTACCACTTAATGCTCCCTGTAGAATTGAATCATTGAATTTGGGGGCCTGCTCTTTCATGCAGAACTATTTTTTGTGGACTAAGTTTGTGACGTAGAAAAATCTTCACCACTTAATAACTGATTTAAGGTGCAGGAGATGTTTCTGTAGTCTCACTAATTCATCAGAACATGTTTGATTGAACAGGTTACAGGTGGGTAAAGGTCCAGCTGCTGCAGGATATCAGGTGTAATTGGAATAATATGTGATGTTTGGCTTTGTAAACAATAGATCTTCGTAACTATCATTCACTTTCCATATCAGAAAAAACACAACCTGACAGAGATACTTATGAAATACATCTGAATGTTCATTACAATTACTGAGCATTTTCTATCAAGACAGAATCTTGAAACAAGAAAGGATTAGAAATGTCACAAACACAATAGGAACTACAAAGATTTTTAAATTTGTAATGGGATAAAAAATTAGTTATATCAGTGACAATGACTCATATCACCACGATAAGAAAGGGATAGGTGTTTTTGCAGCGTTGGTACTTAACTTTGAACCGAGACGGTGGGTTTCACTTGTGCTTTGACTGCAGACTGGGGCAACTATCCAATTCATTCAAGGCAAGCTATTGTGATTACCATCATGTTATTTTTAGAAAAAGAAAGATTGCAATGAGTGCAGAGGAAATGAGATGAAATGAGGGGAGGGTGACGGGGTGTTGAGATGTAAGAGATACAAATGAAGGAAAGGGGCAGTGTCACGGAGAAGACAGACGTAGATAAAGACCAAGTCGTGGACGAGCGGGCAGAAGTCCAGTTGAACATCTGACTCCGTGGCACATCCTCCTGTCGCTGAAGAAGAAGAAGAAGAAGAAGAAGAAGAAGCAGCTGGAGGGGAGAAGATAGGATATCTGAGGAGCAGACAACAGATCATTACAGAAGCCTTACTTTAGACCAGAGGAAGGAGAAGTGCCTTTTTTGACAAGATACCAACTTTTCACGCAGGTGACACTGAGTAAGTATGGGATTATGACACTTGATGCTTTCTAATGTTTATCCATATTTCAGAACATTGGCTGATTTAGTAGAAAGATATAAAAAATATTGATAACTTAAAGCAAAAGTAGTTCTGAGAAACTTTAAATGTATACAGAAAATGTTGCTTTTAATACCTTTTTGAAGATTTCAAATATGCTATGTATTGCTAAATGGGTATATCAGTAATCTTTTTTTTTTCCCGCATGGACAATTTTATTTATTTAATCGTTTATTTGGCGGATCCACAGTGATGAACACGTAAAACATTAAAATGTGTCAAGCGTAATAGTGCCAGATTTAGCTTTGAGCTCATTTCCATCCCTCACATAAAACATTTAAGAAGTTTACATTTTACAAACATAGCAAAAACAAAATACATGATATGCAAAAGGCGCAAAAGAGCAAGAGCAGCATATACAAGTATTTACCTCATGGTAATACAATATAGCAGCAACGACATACAAAGTGCAAGAGAGGATACAAGAGCTATTGAGAGTGGGACAATCCCGTGTCTCAGTTGGGAGGCTATTCCAGAATGAGCTGCCTTTAATGGAGAGGACATTTTGTCCAAAAGTGGTCCGTCTGCGGTGGACCTCACAGTCTCCTCTGGTTTCTGACCTAGTGCAGCGTCCACTGTGTTTTCTGTGGACAGTTTAATCTTGCATGAGTACTGCTTGATATTACAATTACAAATGATTAGGAATGTCATCCTATGGTTGCATTACTCTCTGTATTCCCATGTAAAAACCTCCTGTCCCAACTAAGATAAGATATGATATACTTTATTGATCCCAAATTGGGAAATAGTTTTGTTACAGCAGCATGTTAAAACAAAGGCATTGCACATCATTTGAAAAATAAAAAGAGTAAATAATAAACAAACAAACATCTTAAAATAGAAAATAAAACCGAACTAAAAAATATATACAAGCTGACGGTGAAAGATCTGTAGACAAATAAACACTCTGAAGGGCCAAATGACGGCTAACATCATTTAAAAGCAGGATATTATTTACATTAAGTGCACAAAGAATGGCATATTAATCAAATGTTAAATGAACAGTGAAGAAAAGTCCAGTTATAAGTCCACCAGCCTGCCTTTTCTAATGGAGAGAGTTAAATATGATATATAATCTACAAAGAATGGCTGTTTCCAGATGTTTCTTGTTGAAATGATTGCACAGTTCCTGCTGCATGCCATCAGCCGCAGAACACATGCAGGGTGCAGTTATGTAATTGTGAGCCAATAGCTGATCGGTTCTTCTTCCCTCCCTGCAGACCATGAGGAGTGTGAGTGTGTGTTTCTGCCTGGCTCTGCTGCTGCCGTGGTGTGTCCAGAGCCAGAGGAGCGGCACTTCCTCTCTCGCTAAACTCGATGAAGACACACAGAGGGATGTGCTGGCTGTCGACATCCTCAACCGCAGTGGGTTGTTGAACTCATTGCTCCGATCAGAGCGCCACACGGTGCTCCGTCGAGAACGAGCCCCTCGCCCGGCCTCCCAGGTGCCGAAGAGAGCCCAGCAGGGGTCCCGCTTCGCCCTCTCCCTCGACGTACCCACCAGCATCCTCAGCGTCCTCATAGGCCTGGCCAAGAACCAGGACATGAGGACCAAGGCGGCAGCTAATGCAGAACTGATGGCACGGATAGGCAAGAGGAAATAAGAAGCGCCCGGGGCCCCTGGGAGCCTTCAGAGGCTCCAAGGACAAACCTCAGAGGAGTTAGCCTCTTACATCGTGGCACCGACACCTGCTTAGAAACAGTGTTAGTTCAGGGGAAATCAGTCATTATGCTTATGGTCAGTATCTGTCCTTTAGAGCTTAGATCTGCTTTACTTTTATACTTGTATTATCTGATGATATGACCTCGTTCGCCACCTGAATTAAAAGAGAAGAAAGTAGAAATAACTGCAAGCAGAGAAGGATGAAGCTGCTCTCAGAAACTGTGATGAGGTTTCTTGTGTTCATGTGTAATCTTGAATTCAAAGAAAAGTTTGTTCAATTAAATCCAATGAGATAAAAAATATTATTTTTTTGCCCAAGTCTAATTCATTTCACTCTGCATTGATGTCAGGCACACGCATGATTACAAGCATCCGCAAACGCATAAAGCACAAATGAATGGCTCTGGGCTAAATGAGCTTGCGTCACCCGCAGCAGCGTCTGATGTGTGATAACGGGACAAAGGCACGGGCAGGATATTGACCTCTGAGAGAAGAACAGACCCTTTCTAAAGACCTTTGTTCACTACTCAATCAATTCTATTTTAAGTCTGATGCATTATCTGCTCTACATTACACTAATATCTGTGGCATGACTCATCTGTGCTCCTGCAATGAGCATGAAATATGAAGCAACAGAGGGAAATAAGCTGCTCGTCATGACCTTGAATTATTTCTTGTTTAACTTCAGGTTGTCGTAGCTTTCGTTTTATAACAGCTAAAGCGACCTCATTGCACATATTACAATATATGTTATGATATAGCACTGTAAGTAAGGCCACTACTGGGTAGCACAGAAACTCTCCAACCCTTTCAAATAAACACGTTATCCAGCAATTATCCCGACATTAGCAGTGTATTGTTGCTGCAGCTGCTGTCATATCGTCAAGGGAAACTTGTGTCCCTGTTGCCATTAAATCATTTTAACATTCATCTAGTTAAGAAAGGCTAAATGGTTTTTCCTTAAGCTTTTTCTTAATTCTTAAGCGTTATCACTGGCAATTAAGGAAAGTGCAATTTCTAAGAGACATTCTGTTTATTAAAAATACAGTCGCAAAATGCTGTATTCTCAATCAAATTAAAATAAAAACTCCACTCATCTTAAAGGGATAGTGGAAATGGAACCTCAAATAGTTTCGTTTTAACTTATATACAAGCATAATTACGTACCAAAACAATCACACCTGATTAAAAAAATATAATAATTGCCTTACGCATGTTAGAAGCACTTTATTGCAGCTTCCCCGAAGTTTTTTAGAAACGAAATGTTTCTCAGCCTAACCGGAAGTGACGAAAACTCAGGAAGACGATACGATAACAAACCATGGCGTCTATGCAGAATGAACGTGGAAGGGCAAATATACCAGACAAAGAAGAAGGATTGTACGAGGTATCCAGTGATGATAGCGAGTCAGAAACATCCTCTCGGCTTTCCTACGAAAATGTCGTTTTAGGAACTGAATCTGAATCCGGTTCAGTAAGCGACGATGGTGACAATATTGAGCCAGACGATGGACCATTACGTCCTTATTTGTTCGAGCCCGAGCCCGAGGTGATGGTTCACTGCATGGGCAATGGCGAGGATGACCAGGAGCCAGATGATGCACCCCTACGCACAAATAATATTGACTGGTAGGTCCCTAAGCATAGCTCACGCATCTTAAGATCACCTGTAGCCTTTACAAATATTAATCATTGTTAACCAGTTAAGCCCGAAGGTCCCCCCAGTGGACCCCTCCCACAGTTTTTTTTCTCTCACATGTCTCAGGGCTTCTTAACATTTATGAAACTATTAATGTTTCATACCCTTTTAAAAGGTAAGAAACTCCGCTAACTGACAATAAGAACAATTGTTAGCTAGAAAAAACACAAGAGTAATACCAAGCCTTTGAATTAGCATTGAGCGAAACAATGCTAACTAATGCTAACGCTTTTTTACACACAACACACGGTGGAAATGCCCTTATTACTATCTTAACTGCACAAACAAGATATACGATTTAAAGCTGAGACTCCACAGATGTAATGTCATCACTGTAAGACCTCGAATTCCTGGAGCTATCAGCCAGAAAAGAGAAAGTAAACAACATCCGGTTCCAAAAATATTACAATAATTACGTCTTACCTTTTTTGATTTGTGATCAAAAGTTGTGTTCAACGGAATAAAAACGCATCTCAAGGTTAATCCAATGTCGTTGTGTCACGTAGAATTTTTCTGTCGCACTACAGCCATACAAAACACATCTATTCACCATAATAAAGGTCGGCTATTCACATGCAAATGCTATTGAATGTCCGCCATTGTTTGTGCCCGTCTTCCTGAGCTCTCGTCATCACCCGAAGATTCCCGACGATTCCCGAAGTATTTCGTTTCATTGAGAGGGCGCAGTAAAATTGAAAATAAATGAAACTAGGCGGATGAAATTAAAAAAAATTGTTTAATATGCTTCTTTTTAATAAAAA
Organism: Gymnodraco acuticeps; assembly: GCF_902827175.1. Classification (NCBI taxonomy): domain Eukaryota; kingdom Metazoa; phylum Chordata; class Actinopteri; order Perciformes; family Bathydraconidae; genus Gymnodraco; species Gymnodraco acuticeps. The sequence continues at coordinate 2,990,815 of NW_022989983.1, read as the reverse complement.
TACATAAGTTAAACCCAAAATTCGCGAATTTCCACTATCCCTTTAATAAAGGCAGTTATCAAAACAACTCAAGGCTACATATGGAGGCTTTTATGTAATGACTGCATTACTCCGAGGAACCACAATGCTCATTTCACTTTGGGTTTAAGAAGTTGTTTCACAAATAACCCTTGGCAAGTGTATTTCTATACAAGAAATACATATTGTACTTTACAATTTTGAGACATCACTTTCCGTTTGATTCTACTTCCCACTATATTGCTCCTTTACAGTTACCTGACAAAAACATTATCTTTAATGTGTGTTGTCAATGTGAATCAATGTGTTGTTCTAGCTGTGAGGGATTAATTTTGTCTTTACTTAAGATATTTGACCTTTCGGCCTGTTGACGTTTTACGACGAAGCCGAAGTCTGTTATCTGTCTTAAGGAATGGGAACTGTTAGCTATTGCTGACATTATGAGTTTTATGACCGGTCAACTCTCGGTCACAAGAGCCATAAAGTCAAATAAGTAATTCAGTACCTCCAGGTGGTGACGTACACCTTCCCCCCAATATGTGAGTTGACTCTGAGTGAAACTAATTAAAGGTCTGCCAAGATGAGAAGGGATTCAGAATTGACATGGCAACCCACCGGTGCAGTCAGAACTTTCTGATGCTGTGACTTGTGATATGAATTCTCCGGCCGATGCTTGTAATAAACGCCAGTGTTTGACATCAGAACTCCTGCTCGTCCCGTGTCTCTCTGAGTCCTGACTCTCCATTGCTACAGAAGTTTCCCTTACAAATTGGCGTTGTCGGCAGGATACCAATACATCTTCAGAGACTTGTAAGTGTAATTTCAAATCCACATTTGGACATTGCCTTACCAGAATCTGTGATTGACGGTATCCTAAAATTACCTGTGAAACTGAGCGGTTGTGTTTCATTTTTGGTTAATGAACATTTGGCTGATTGCCTCTGTGCATGCTGCTTGGGACGAAATTACCATACAAGCATGCACAGCTTATGTTCAGAGTAACCTTAAAGACATACATCAGTAAAGTGGAGCTTCTGTATGAAAGCAATGTAAAGATTTGTATTGGACAAATCGCCGAATTCTGGGGGTTTCAGCGGCCAAAACAGCAGTTAAAAATAAGCAGCCAGAGATATTCCCCCCATTGCCTCTGTGAGCACGGCTCCAGCAGCAGCCACGGGTGTGTGTGTAAACATCCCCCGTGTCTGGGTGGCTGCAGCCGTGCAGCTGAGAGGAAGAAAGTCAGGTTTTTGATAAAAACTCAAGTTAGATACCGTTATTAATCAGCTGTACGTTTTAGTTTGTTTGAACTTATTCATTATAATTATTGTACAAAATGGTATAAGAATGCAAACTTAAATTGATTATAGTCTATTATCAATTCAGGTTAAGAAACTAGTGTTGCTTGCATCCTATTTTTAAAAAAGGCATTTATTTTTATAATCTACTAAAATGCAACAAAAAAATTGTTTGATTTTTATTAATTTTGTCTTTTTTATTGCACTGTTGCAGCAGATTCCTGTAGCTTCAGATCTCAGTTGTCTTATTAGTAAGCCTCATTTATACTTTTGTAGCAACACTATTTTTATATAATGGCAAAGAAAGGGTTCAGAGTCTTTTCTTTTTTTCCTGTGTCATATGTGGCAGCACTGTTCAATGTTTCTTGAAAACATTACCCACTGTAGTGACGTGTGAATAAACTCCAACTCTGTATCAACAACACTGTTGTGTAACTTCAGTTAAATACTTGTATGTGTGTAGATTAGAAAGAGGTAAGATAAAGGATCTGCATTATTTAATGGAGTATTAATCGTACGAAGGTCAGTTTTATACAAGTAGAAGTGTGTATTTACCTGGTAGTAGGCTACGCCTCTCTATTTGGACTGGTAGATCTCGACAGACTGGCAACTTTAAAAGTAGCTCTCGGTTCAAAAAAGGTTGGGCACCCCTGCTCTAGGGGGTCCGGCATACTCCCCCGGAAGAACATTTTGAATATTCCATATTTGAAAGCATCAATCTGATGCATTTTGAGATGCATTTTTTTGCCAACCTGGGGAGAGCTGGAGAAACTTAACTTCAGCCATGAGTCAAAAATATTATGGTCTCCTTACTAAGTATTATCAGGGATGCAAACTCATCAGGTATGTAAAAGGTGACAAGGACCCGAGCCCCCCGACCCCACGGAATATCGGCTTTAAAATGAGGAATAACAGAGGATTTTAGCAGTCAGAACAACTAAAGCAGCAGGTAATAATAACAGAAACGCTAAAGAGTCACATCTAATAAAATACATAAAAGCATTTATTTTAATTGTGTAGCAGTCAGTTTATAATTTTGGCAGCACTGTTGAGCATTTTGAAAATCTATTGTCATGCCTCTGCAAGGCTTAGTCTTTCTATCTTTATGGCATCTGGTGTAAAGTAACTAAATTCATAAACTCAAGTACTATACTTGGGTACAATTTTGAGATACTTGTACTTTATTTAAGTATTTCAATGTTTTGCTACTTTGTTCTTCTTCTCCACTACAGTTCAGAGGTACATGGTGTACTTTGACTCCACTACATGTATTAATACCTTTAGTTACTTTACAGATGTGGATGAATGATATGAAATCTAATCAAGTGTTAAATCAGACTTTAGTTCGACCTGGAGTAAATCCACAAGCTACCCTGTAGTATACAAAGTCATTCGAACTAGCTGCACCTTTACCAGCTTTGAGAACACTTTCATGATCAATCATTATAAAACATATCATATATATTATTCTGAAATGGACCAATCAAACAACCCTACTTTTACTGTCGCTACTTTCACTATATTTTGATGAGAATACTTTTCTACTTTCACTTGAGGAACATTTTGAATGCAGGACTTTTACTGTGACAGAGTATTCCTACACTCTGGTACTTCTACTTGTACTCAAGTACAAGACCTGAGTACTTCTACTTTTACTCAAGTACAAGATCTGAGTATTTCTGCTTTTAATCAAGTACAAGATCTGAGTACTTCTACTTTTACTCAAGTACAAGATCTGAGTATTTCTGCTTTTAATCAAGTACAAGATCTGAGTACTTCTGCTTTTAATCAAGTACAAGATCTGAGTACTTCTATTTTTACTCAAGTACAAGATCTGAGTATTTCTGCTTTTAATCAAGTACAAGATCTGAGTACTTCTACTTTTACTCAAGTACAAGATCTGAGTATTTCTGCTTTTAATCAAGTACAAGATCTGAGTACTTCTACTTTTACTCAAGTACAAGATCTGAGTACTTCTACTTTTACTCAAGTACAAGATCTAAGTATTTCTGCTTTTAATCAAGTACAAGATCTGAGTACTTCTACTTTTACTCAAGTACAAGATCTGAGTATTTCTGCTTTTAATGAAGTACAAGATCTGAGTACTTCTACTTTTAATCAAGTACAAGATCTGAGTACTTCTACTTTTACTCAAGTACAAGATCTGAGTATTTCTGCTTTTAATCAAGTACAAGATCTGAGTACTTCTACTTTTACTCAAGTACAAGATCTATACTTATACCACCTCCGTTTATAGCCTATGAAAAAAAAACTATTAGAAAACGAAGGCTAAAGCTAACGTTAGCAGATAGTGACAATGTATGCTAGCTAGCTAGCTCAACGATAATATTGCGACAGAAAAACTTTTCAGTGCACATCACGCTCTGCGCTCCGACAGGGAGCTCTGCTCTGAACACCTGAACGGCCCGTTCTAACAGCTGTTCACCAGCGGTCCAGTCTGTACCAGTGACTCCGGACCACACAGTTAATATTAACGAACGCACCCGTAATGTGGCTGCTGAAGCTAGACCATCATCGCGGAGCAGCAGAGCCGACAGGCAGGAAGACTAGAGCACACAGCTCGCGCTGCATTATAATATATAAAAAAAGAACACCATGCGTGTCATGATGGCACATAACAGCTCGCGGCCGCAGATTACTCCGGGTCCCAGACCCCCCCATACCCCAAAAATATTTTTATTGCAGATCTACATGAATCACAGAAACGACCTATTTTGGATTCAAAACGGCAAATTTCGCCGAAAGGTGAGTGATTTTCATGCCTGAAAAACAGTCATTTTCAACATTTCATTCATTTAAGTCTAAGAGACTTGAACATATAAACTTAATGAACTCAATTTATGTAGAAATACAATTGCAACTTCATCCACACTTAACCTATACATACATGACACTTTCATGCAAAGCTATAACAAACTGATGGACAGACGTCACTAAAATGTAAAACAATGGTGTACATTACATATTGAACATGCACTCACATTTTTGGCTTGTGGACCCTGCAAAGACTCCTCCTCTTTTCTGAAGCGTTTCAGAGTGCCACTGTAGAAATAATTTTCACTGCTGCTTTTCGAAGTGACTGAAATAGTATCTGTGCCTGAAGCGGAGGATGAGGATGGCACTGGAAAATAATGTCATCACACAAGAGATATTAAATATGAATATTGAAATGGTCTTCCTTTGTCATGTCTATATGTAATCTACTGGTGAAGTGTTCTCAAAAATACAACAAACCCACTGAAAAGCTCCATTGCAAGTATGAGTCCCAAAGTCGTTGTCCACAAGAGCGCACTCTACTTGGGATGCTTAGACTGAATGGTGGTTTTTAGTCTAGCAAAAGCTTAAGAACAAGGCTTTCAACAAGAACCCCAAGTAAGTACAAAATTATGTATTTTCACTAAATCAGTTGAGTATGCCTGTACCCATGCACGTGTCAATCACACCACACATTTGATTCTGTGCTTGACACTTGCATGGGGATAATCAGCATACAATACAATTGAGAAATGTAAAATAGACCCTTTTCTCAGCAGCCATGTTGACATGCTGCGTAAACAGAGATGTAATTTAGGATGTAGAAAGGCCAGGACCCTGATAATATGCTGTCTCACTGGAATGGCTGTGACACAATAGATCGGGCCAACATTTATTTGATCTATTACACCTGTGTTTACCCTGCTATGACGTCAACATAGCTGCTGAGAAAAGGGTCTATTGTCGTCACTCACCACCACTGTCATTCAGTTCATCTTTGATGACAAAGCATATTCCACTGGTAGTGAGTAGATCTGGAAATGCGTAGTCGTCCACTTCTGTGCCAGTCTCATCCTCCACTGATAAGATGCTGTCCACAGGGATGGAAAACCTCTCTTTCACTAAAAGGATTGAAGACCAAATATAAGCTTAACACACACACACACACACACACACACACACACACACACACACACACACACACACACACACACAGACACACACACAGACAGACAGACAGACAGACAGACAGACAGACAGACAGACAGAGAGAGAGGGAACTGCCTCAACAGTGCACCATGTCCATCTAATCCAGGGGTCGGCAACCCGCGGCCCGCATGCGGCCCTTTAAGCCCTCTGCTCTGGCTCCCTTGAGCTTACACAAAAATAAGAAGGAAATAAAATAAAAGTATTTGTAGGACTATTTATATTTTGTTGCATGGTTGAAAATGTTTCGTATCTTGTATTTTGAGGTGATACTGACACATAAATAAAAAACAAAACGGTTTTAATTAGGTCAACTAAAATATGCGTCACATCCTGCTACGGTCCCGCGCGAGCGCCTTTTCTTGGAGGCGAATAACCTGACCCCCGGCTCGATGAGCGAACTATGGATAAATCAAAGAAAAGTACCGGAGCAACACAGGATTTAATTCTGTGTGGACAGAGTTATGCTTTCACAGCAAACGATGCTGGTTTACCGGTATGTTTGATATGTATAGAGAAGTTGTCAACGATGGTGCAGCCTTTACGTATCGAGGAACAACAAGGGAGAGGAAGACAGCTGACGATCTTCAGTCATAATTCAATGGGGTATGTAATTTATTCCAGACAACACTTTGTTATATTCCATGGAAGGCTCTTAACGTCCCGATAGCAATGAATATATTAAATGCTTTGACAATAATTACATACAAAAATGTATCTCTGGAAGCCGTAGCGCTGTAAAAAGCACGACCAATCATCTGAGCCGGCCCGGCTAAAGTAACTGGATGGCCTACCTGCCTGTTAGCCTTCCATCTGTGCACAAACTTATCTCGTGCCCTCATTGGTCATGTGCGCGTTCGTGCGTGTTGGAGGAGGGACTCTGTAAGAAAGTGGCATATTTTTTCCAGTTGTGTACTTTCAAATTCTAGCGCACTCGAGCTGGTTTCTCCATTCTTACCTACCCTACCTTTAACTCTTTTTAGGGTGCAGCTATATGTTTTATTTATTTCAAAGTGGGCCCATTTTAATAATATTTTTTCTTCCTTCAAATGTGCAGAGGACTATGTATTATTTGTAATTCTCCTTATAAGAGTTATTTGTTTCTTATTAGAGGTTAACAGTTTTATATCATGTAATAAATAGCCTAATAAATGCAAAAAAACTAGTTTTTGTCTGATATAACAATAAAAAACTATGAAATATGTTTTGCGGCTCCAGACAATTTTTTTTTGGAAAAAGGAGCAAAATGGCTCTTTTGGTCAAAAAGGTTGCAGACCCCTGATCTAATGTAACAGTAGGTTAATGAGGGTGGATCGCAAAATTCCCCTCTGGGACTAATAAAGGTATTCTGATTCATATGCAGTAAAGTGGTTTACCTGCCTTCAGTGATGAAGATGTCAAAACAAGCTTCTGGAATTTTGGTGTACTTCTTTTGGTTTCGGTATTGCACTTTGACTATCATCTTCAGCTGAAGAGAAGAGCAAGAGCCCTATATGGGTAAAATGGAGATACACAACATTTGTTATAAGTTATTAGATTTTTCACATGATGCATCACAACTTCCCCTTCTGAAGCAAGCAAATACTCAAATTGTGTAAGGGCGCCATAATATAAATTAGAACTGTCTTTAGATAAATAAATTCTACTTTATGCTCTGTTCTTTTATTTTTGTATCTTTAAGCTGAGAGGCTTCTATCTGTGCATGACATACTTTTCGGGACCAAATTAAGCACAGTGTTGGTGTGTTGCAACCCAGTCTCACGGCATTTTGTGTTATAGTCAAAAAAGTAATCTATTGATTCGTGTTCACCAACACGATTTCCCCATTTTTTTCGTGTCACACAGAACGACTTTGAAAGCAATGTAAATAATAACAAATTAGAAGGAAAAAGAGATTTTAAAAACAAATACAGATTTCAGTATTCTGACACAGACCGATTTTAGAAGCAATGCATTTGTATTGGTAATATGTTTCGTGCCTGCACCAAATAATAACAAATTACAAGGAAAAAAGATGACAAAAAATACAGATTTCAGTATTCTGAGCCTCTGAGCCATTTATTTTCCTCCGACATTATACCATCCATCCATCCATCTTCTCCCGCTTATCCGTGGTCGGGTCGCGGGGGTAGCAGTTCCAGCAGAGAGCCCCAAACTTTGTTTTCCCTGGCGACATCAACCAGCTCTGACTGGGGGATCCCAAAGCGCTCCCAGGCCAGCGAAGAGATATAATCCCTCCACCTGGTCCTAGGTCTACCCCTTGGTCTCTTCCCAGCTGGACGTGCCTGGAACACCTCCCTAGGGAGGCGCCCAGGTGGCATCCTAACTAGGTGCCCGAACCACCTCAACTGGCTCCTTTCGACGCGAAGGAGGAGTGGCTCAACTCCGAGTCCCTCCCTGATGACCGAACTTCTCACCTTATCCCTAAGGGAGACACCAGCCACCCTGCGGAGAAAACCCATCTCGGCCGCTTGTATCCGCGATCTCGTTCTTTCGGTCATGACCCATCCTTCATGACCATAGGTGAGGGTAGGAACGAAAATGGCCCGGTAGACAGAGAGCTTTGTAGATTCAAATGTTAGATTCAAATGTTATGTTATGTTATGTTAGAGTTGCATACTGATACTGACTCTTCTCGATTAATAGATTATAAACTACACCATGCTTAAATAGACTCCTAAGTTATTATTTCATATGTGACATATGTAAGAAAAGGGAGGGGAGAGTCAATTATATTGAGTAATTGATTTCATATTGGAACATTCATTTCTCAAACCTATGTTTTATGGAAGAGGAAATGTACTTCTAATAAACTAATCTTTTATCAAACGGTAAATGGTGAATTAATATAACATTTAGAATCATTGAGAAGGGGTGATATCCACAGGGACTAGCTCACATTTAACTTAAAATAACATTTCTCTGCTTTGGACTGATGAGTATATGATTCTTGCATGTTAAATGACTAACACAAACCTTATATTTATGCATGTGCATGTGTCAGGAAGGCTCCCAAATAATTCTGAGGGGCCTATCCTATTTTTGTAATTGAATGATAATGTGCTAATCCATTACCTTGAGTTGTTTGCACTCAGGAAAACATCCCTATCAAGTGTTAACCCAATAACTAGGACAGCTCTCAATGCCAAGGGTCAGAGAGAGAGAGGGTCACACTCTCTGGCTGCAGAGAGCACCCCAGCCACGGGCAAGGAGGCAGAAGGTCGTTCGAGATGAGAGGATCACACTCTCCGGCTGCAGAGAGCACCCCCAGCCACGTGCAAGGAGGCACGAGGTCGTTCGAGAGGAGAGGATTCTAATCTTCAACTTTCTGATGAGATGGGATGCTTCTTCATTTTTCTGCTCGGGGGAGCTCAAACAGACAACTCTGCAGGACGAGCGATGGCTTCAGAGGCTTCTATAAATACAAGGTTCCATGTTTCTTGGAGGAGCAGATGTTTTCATAACCTCTCCCATCACGGGGGGGGGGGGGGAAACCGGATGTGCCACTTGGAATAGGCTCTGCTCTCAAGCAGATAGCAGAAGGAATGCAGGCAGATGAGCCTCCGTTTCACTGGGGGATCATAAAGTGCTCACTGAATGATCCACAAAAGCAGAGCAATTGGGGGGGATTGAAATATGGCGCTCTGATGAAGAAGAGTTTTGAGCCAATCAGCACCTCAGTGCGAATCTACAGTATCAGGATGCCTTTACACACCAGACATTCTGTGTCATAAAGAGAGGAGGAGGACGAGTCAGGAGGACATGTTCTTCCAGCTCTTGTACAAAGATAACATTTGAATTGAATGACCAGATGTTTACAGATGCACAATTAATGATTGTTCTTATATTTCCGATGAACAGACATGTGTTAAATAGTGGTGATAAATACATTTTGTCGGATCAGATTACACTTTCACACTAAACAAATTAATTAATTGATATTTTCAGATTATAAGGTATTGAACAATAAGATATTTCTAATATTATAACATAATGTTAATATCCTTAATTGTCCAGCAATCAGGTTTAACAACACTACTCTTCAATGTATTATCCATGCACAGAAAAACCTACAATGATGTTTCAAGTTTTAAATATTTAAAACTTCCTTTCCAGGTTTTACAAAAGTCTTTGAATATTTGCTTAACTTTTCCTTTTCAGATTGTTAAACATTTTGAGAATTGTTTAGTTTTCCCTTCAGATTTTGAAATGACATAATGATTGATAGTTGAAGTAATGTAATTATGTTATCATGCCATAGTCTTTTGATTTAATATGTAATGAAGTAAACGTAAAGTAATCCTGAATTGAGGACACTGTAACTTTGCAGATTACGAATTGATCAAATCACCACTGTGAATTTTATACCTTAACTGTGATTTTATACTTCACCTGGATCTCTTATGATCCTATGTTTTAAATGCATTTGACTAGTGATTGCCTTAAACTAAATTTTCAAACTGCAAGCTGGTTTTGATTTTATAGTTTGATAAGTGAGATCAGCTAATGATTACATGTTAAAACATATTATTTTAAAGAAGATGTTTTTGCTATAATGCGTCTGTGTTTTATGTGCGTTCATTATTGTGCTTTTGACAACAGATGATCCAAACATTGATGAGAGATGATCAATGTCAATCATTGTGGTTGAATGTTTCAGTCTTATTCTACTTTGTGATGTAAATTGATGTACGGTGGGACCACACTCAACTCTGAAGACGCCTATTGATTTAAGTATTGACCAAATTATTATTAGACTAATGTTTTCAGGTTATCAAAGATGATAAAAAGAGAGGAACTGTGAGGGATTAATTTAGTCTTTACTTAAGATATTTGACCTTTCGGCCTGTTGACGTTTTACGACGAAGCCGAAGTCTGTTATCTGTCTTAAGGAATGGGAACTGTCAGCTATTGCTGACATTATGAGTTTTATGACCGTTCAACTCTCGGTCACAAGAGCCATAAAGTTAAATAAGTAATTCAGTACCTCCAGGTGGTGACGTACACCTTCCCCCCAATATGTGAGTTGACTGAGTGAAGCTAATTAAAGGTCTGCCAAGATGAGAAGGGATTCAGAATTGACATGGCAACCCACCGGTGCAGTCAGAACTTTCTGATGCTGTGACTTGTGATATGAATTCTCCGGCCGATGCTTGTAATAAACTGCCAGTGTTTGACATCAGAACTCCTGCTCGTCCCGTGTCTCTCTGAGTCCTGACTCTCCATTGCTACAGAAGTTTCCCTTACACTAGCTACTCAGTAATACATAAAATAAGTGAAATAATATCACTTAAAAGTACAGCTTGTGTCACAAACAGCTAAGTACATTTGTCAATAAAAAGTCATAGTTTAGAATGTCACACTATATATTATTTCAAGTATAGTATGTCATAAAAAAAATCATATTATATTTATTTTGAAGCCCAAATCAATTCCCAATTAATGTCCACAAATTGGTAGTTCAACAGTGTTTCCTACGAGTAGTTGCAGTTGTTATTACATATAGGCTACTATCATTTAAGTTGATGCTATTTAACTGAACATCGGTCAAAAACCTTGCTTCCCTGCAGGAGCTATATTTGATATTATGCTATATTCTTGTGCAGGTATTGGAATACTTCTTTAAATAAATCATTGTATGAGAGAAAGACCTGCCACAATAGTACTTGTTATATCAGCTAAATATGGTGTTGTGCCCATTTGTCATAGAACATTTACTTATATATTATACTTTATAATATCAAAGAGAGCCTGCCTGTGAACATTAGATAACTGAAGGTAGAGTTTACTTACATAAAATGGGATTACACATCAGTGGGCCTGCCTTGGTCCTGAAGTAGTGCATCGTTTGTCCACACGATGTCCTCATTGGTTCTCCCCTTCCACATCATATTATTTACAGAAATGGACAATACTAGTTTACAGCTCGGTAAAAACGGCTCCTCACATCGTCTAATATATTTAGTTGTTCCCCTTACTTCCTGGACAGACTGCTCTCCAAATGCTCAGCAGCTATTCAAACAGAGGGGGAGAAAGGAGCCAAAATGGCGCTTACTCCAGTCTCTAATAAACATCTCTAATCAATCCAATCCAGGTGTTGTTAATTAACGCTGAGGCAGTGACCGGTTTATGTCTGTATGTGACAGCAGGATCACTCAAGAGAACAGTAAGTCTGAATCTGTTCTCTGTAACCCCATTCTTTGTCACAGTGTATTTTACTGCGTGTTATTTTGTCATACACATGCTAGTGCACACATTTAATAAAGACCAGTGCATTCATGTCAGGCTACAAATGTATGCTATGGAGGTGGAAGGTGACCAGTTTCTCCTATTTCCTGTTTAAGTGGTTGTATAATCTTAATTTAGTTGTGTAAGAAGAAGTGATAACACTGTAACTACACCCATTCTCTCTATAACCGGATACACACACCAATGTGCAAGATAGCGCATGAACGATGACCTCATTTGGGAAATTTCCAAGAGATTACATTAGCCTATGTCACATATTCTCCGTGACCTATGACATACAAAGGGTGAAAATTGTTCTCAAAGTGATTTAAGAAATGTAAGTTTGAGTAGGTATATATTACAAAAACTATCAGTGTTCCCCTTTGAAATAATGTGAATTTAAACATGCTTTAGTATCGCAAATACATGTATTTTAGCATTATGAATGGATTTACAATGAGCTTTTTCTTGTATTTGCGACCATTTATAGTTTTACCATACAACTAATGATAAAGAAATAAAAGACCCATTCAAATCAGATTTATTGGAACATATAGTTGGAAACGAACATTTTGCCCACAACGTCCTAATGTAAAAAATCTGCTCACCTCAAGAGCCACTAAACAAACATGACCTCTACCCTGAGTGACTTTTAATGTAATAGAAATGAGTTCAAGTGATAACGGTTATTGTAAGAGGATCAATTAATGTAACTGTTTCTTAATATAACAAACTGGAATCCAAGTTTTTTATAGGGTAAGATCAGTGGGAGTGTTCATGGAGAATTACTCAATAAAGCTTGCGACAGTCAATAGCACAAAGTTCAGTGACCAAGTGGAGCAAGAAAGAGGAACAAGAGAAGAGTGTTGGAGAGGTTTGTTGGAGTAAGCAGCACATCAGGATCGACCGCTATAAGGATTATACTCAAACACGGTCAGGTCATTTCTATAATAAAGAGATTATTTGTTATATGTTGTGGATTTTGTTTCTTTTAAGCAGATCATTACTGTGTGTACAACGTGAGTTATATAAAATGTAAACTTGAGTTTGTCATCTGTTAAATTGACAACATCTATTTTGATAATTTTTAAATCTCTGGTTCTCAAATGTTAACATATGTTGTCTTTACTCCTCGTTGAAAGTCAAATGAATATATCTATTTATAGACTAACCATTTTAAACATGTCATCTTGCCTTTTTAGAAAACACTGATAATTTTTACACATTTTCTGAATTATTTTCTTGATAAATTGAAAACATAATCCACATAAATTAATCTTGCTGCCCTTATATTGACATGGAGACTTAGGCAATACATTATTCATCCTGTACCAGAATTTACTTGATATGCTTGTTTATATTCTCAAACTGCAGTTGACATTTTAAGCCACTACTAGCTCCCTCTGTGAAGCCTGTTAGTAATGTTGATCGTGATGATGTGAACCTGCAGTTAAAGTCTAAAACCTGATGCTACTGTACCTCCAATCACAGGTGGAGGTGATCTCAGATGGATTACGCCATGAAGATGCTCACCCTGCCGACTCCATCTTCCCTCTCCAGGTAAGAGCCCTACTTCATGACGAGGATAGGATAGTAAACAATCGCCAGTTAATAGTTAATAATAAGGTTTTGTCTTTATTTTTTTCAGTTCTGTGACAGCCGGCCTCTCAGCTGGAGCCTCCATGACTCAGCAGCTCCTGACGGGTCGAGCTCCCCGGCCAAAGCCCTTCAGGGTCTCAAATGCCGACCGCAGCATGAAGAAGGGCATCATGGCCGACACGCTAGAAGGCCTGATTAACAAGGTAAGGGAATTTTGATATTATAGCGTGGATGTATTCTATATACATATTTAGGAGATGCTCCACTCTATCGTTTTAGGAAAAGTGGTGGCCTCTGTGTTAAGCAGCAGATTAAAAAAAGCCAAACTAGTTGAAGGAAAGGGCTTACATGTAAGACAAATGTGTAACATATAAGGTCAAAGTCTAACATGTTTATGACAAAACCTGACTAGTGAGAATAAATGCCCTCCACTAGTTAACTAGTAAGAAAAACATCTGTGTCACTAGTTCACTAGTGACTCCTCTAAGGCTTCACTAGTTAACTAGTGAGATAAAGTGTGTGTAACTAGTTAACTAGTAAGGTAAAAACAATTGTACTAGTGCATCTAGTGGACAATTTGGACCTCACTAGTTAACTAGTGCACATTTTGAGCCTCACTAGTCAGCTTAGAAGACCAACACAGGCTTCAACTAGTTCACTAGTGAAAATGTTGCCTTCACTAGTTAACATGTAAGCTGCAATATGTATCCACTAGTTAACTAGTTGCCGTTCATATGGCCAACACGTTAACTAGTCAGCCATATGCAAATGAAGCAGGCGGGACCAGATTTTGATTGGTCAGTTCAGCTCTGTGAGGGAGAGCCTGAGGGGGCGTTCTTCTGCGATGTTTTTAGTAACGTCTTGAAGACGTGAGGTGCATCAGTCGGGTATTTAGTGCCTACTGTTAACATATTGTCCGTGGGAAGTCAGTCAGTGTGTTTTGCCTAGAGAAATACATGTTTCTGCTTCTGCTTTGCTCCGCTTTGTGTGTGTTTGTTTTTGTTGGTGCGAGTGTGCGTATGCTTGTGTGTGAGAACACCGGCACTCGAGACACAAAAGTAGAGGAAGTGATCGTGGGACATTTTATCAGCGGTGCTCATGAAATGAATAAAGCTGAAACACTGGACAGATCTTAAAATCAGGGTAACGATAGATCCGTATGAAGATAAACAACCTCTCCATATTTGCCAAGACTAATATTTACGGAAGTCACGGCGATCTCTCAAAGCTGTGATCCGAAGAGGGTTACTTCCTCTTTCAATCCATCAATAATGTCACTCTGTTATCACAATGATATTCTAATTCTAATGGCAACTTTCTAATTTTAAGAAAGTCTTCAATGTTCTTACCTAATTTGATATAGCCTACAGTCATATGATCATAATAACAAAATACTTTTGTTTTATATTTTTGTAAATATGGTCATATTTTAAAACACAGTGTATTTAAGCTCTTAAATAAACTATTTGGGCTGGGTGGCGCTCTATAGCTTAGGGCCAATAGGAGACCTTGATGCGTTATTTCCCCTCCTCCTCATTAGCATTCTGTGCAACTAGTGTGACTAGTGCACATTTGGGATCCACTAGTGCTACTAGTGAACTATTTAAGCCTCACTAGTTCACTAGTGGAATTTAAACTTCTCTCACTAGTTAACTAGTAAAAGGCAACGGGTTCACTAGTTAACGTGTAGACATTTTGAGCCCCACTAGTTAACTAGTAAGGTCAAAAGAGGCGTTAACTAGTGAACTTTTTGCCTTTACTAGTTAACTAGTGAGTGATTCTGGGTGCGACTAGTTAACTAGTGCGCTGCAAAATCTCTGACATGTTAACTAGTTGTGCTTCTTTTGTGTGACTAGTTAACATGTCAGAGATTTTGCAGCGCACTAGTTAACTTGTAAGACTTTTAGGGTCACTAGTACGGTCAGAGGGCCACTAGTTCATCAAAAAGCTTACACGTTGGGACTTTGGCGTTACTAGTGCTGCTCCTGGCGTCACTAGTAAGGCATACGTGGTAACTAGTCGGACAAAAGTGCCACGAGTTGCTGAAAAAGAGCGACTAGTGAAATATTTTATTTAACTAGTAAAGCAGAGTGCCTAACTAGTTTGACCATATATCTAACAAGTGAAATCAAAGAGCCAACTAGTGTAGGCCGCTGCCGTCTGATATCAAGGAAATTGAATAAATACTCAAATGGCTTGCCATAGACGGCAGTTAGCAGCTAGCGGCTAGCTAGTAATGATGCTAATGTACATCAATCGTTATGTACTTATATTACGCTGTAACAGGATCTAGTGATATCCAACAGAGCTTCATTTAGCATGAAATAATTATTGCACTGTATATATATATATATATATATATATATATATATATATATATATATATATATATATATATATATATATATATACAGTGCAATAAGCTTCTTAGTGCAATACGAAGCTACAGGGACGTTAATAATGTCGGTAATATTAACTTTATTTAATACAACATTTACGGTACAAGATGTAATCATTCAGCCCATGTAGTATGATAATGAATTACAGCAAACATGTGCAATATATCCATTATTACAGCTCCGTGGGATGGCAGTAAGACGATATGGATCCGTTCTTATCCATGGGTAAAGATAAACGCAACTCACATTGGTTTCTCATACAGCATCTCTGTAAACTAGGCTACGTGTATTCACTGAATTTCACTCTGCCTTTACCGGCTCGTTGTAGCTCCAATAGCTCCAGCCCCACCCTCCCTGTGAGCACAGTGTGCTCTGATTGGTCGGGACACGTAACATGAACCAGAGCCCTAGAGAGATATCTCTCTAGGGCTCTGACATGAACGTGCCGGGCGGCGCGGTCCCGTGGGTTAGATGCGCGTTCATAATGCAGAGGGAAATAACTCTCAGAATAACGTTATTAGCACATTTTTACAACTTGAGGAACGAATGTTTTTAATAAGGGCTATACAAGTGTTCATACTGGGTAGTTTATTTAGTTTAAAAAAAATTATCCAACGAGTTACAGACCACTCTTTCCCCATGTAAGTCAATGGGAAGAAGTGTTTCCGGGCCTGGCAACCAAACGGAAGTGTAGTACCACCGTTTGGCCAGCACGAATATTTTCATCTGAGTCCGGCGCACTTCCTGGGGGCTTGATCCATCCACTCTGTCTGCCGTCGTGTCGCACATCTGACGCGTCATCAGAGCCCGTTCATGGCGGGGTCAAATCGCGCCAGACCGCTGCATGAATACACGGAGAGCATCGCGAGACCGCCACACACGAAGGAGTCTAGAAAACGTGGAGTGGATTACAGCCTACTCTGGCCCCTACAGAGATTCACCACATCTTCCAAAGCCAAAATAGAACTTCTGAATACACAATCCCTCAGTAATAAAGCATTCTTCATTCATGACCACATCACCGATGAGAAAATGGACTTCATGTGCCTCACAGAAACCTGGCATCAGCCAGAGGTTTACTCCACCCTCAATGAAGCTTGCCCTCCTGGCTACAGCTACTTGGAGAAAGCCCGCAGCACTGGTCGTGGTGGAGGCCTAGCTGTCATCTACCGAAAGGAATTGGAACTGTCACTCCTGCCCCTGCCTGTATTGTCCTCTTTTGAATGCCTTGCATTTAAATGTAAACCCCCCTTCGCCCTGACAATACTTCTGATCTACCAGCCACCCAAACCCAACTCAGCTTTCATCCCAGAGATACAAGACCTTCTCACTACGCTATGCACAACCTCTGCCAATATTATCATACTTGGAGATTTTAATATTCACGTCGACTCCCCCTCCTGCCACTTTGGCACTGAGTTTCTGCTACTTCTGGACTGCCTCAATCTGACACAGCATGTTAATGTCCCCAGACACGCCAAGGGCCACACGTTCGACCTGGTCATCACAAACTCCGCCCCCATCAGCAATCTGCTAGTGTATGACTTGGGGGTGTCTGACCACAAGACCATCTCTATGGAGCTCTCTTTCCAATCCCCACTCAGCATGCCCAAACGCCAAATCCGCTTCAGGAACCTGAGGAACAACTTCTCATCAGTAAATGAGTCAGTTGCATATTACAACCAGTCCCTTAACAGTCTCCTTGATCTGCACGCCCCCCTCAAAACCAGGATGGTCACCTTCTCGCGCTCAGCCCCATGGTACACCGGCGAACTGCGGAGAATGAAGACAGCTGGGCGTGTCCTTGAGCAGCGGCTCAAGGCCTCAGGACTCACTGTTCACCGGTTAGCCACCAGAAGGCCTACGCACAGTCCCTCAGAGATGCACGGTCCCAGTACTACTCCTCCCTCATCAACAGTACTGGAAACTCCAAGCAACTCTTCTCCACCATAAACCACCTCCTCAAACCCCAAAGTCCTCTACACTCCGACTCCACTGAGAAGCAGTGTAGCAACTTTGCCGCCTTCTTCACTAACAAAGTTGATACTATCCGCTCCCTCCTCTCTAGCCCCTCTGCACCTCCAGTTACAACTGCTGACCCACAGCCTGGGACAACACAGCCTCTTCGCTGTTTCACGGACATCTCTCAGCGAGAGGTTGAGGGCATCGTTAGGAGGATGAAGCCCTCCACCTGTGTCCTGGACCCCCTTCCGTCCGCTCTTGTAAAATCGTACATCTGTACCATGAGCCCCATGATCACTAAGATCGTAAACCTCTCACTCCAGGCTGGCCATGTCCCCTCTGCCCTAAAAACCGCTGTCATCAAACCTCGTCTCAAAAAACCCTCCCTTGACCCAGGAGTCCTGGCCAACTACAGACCCATTTCCAACCTTCCTTTTCTATCAAAGGTGCTGGAAAAACTAGTTGCTGCTCAGCTCCAGGACCACCTAAACTCCAACAACTTATTTGAGAAGTTCCAGTCTGTTTTCCGCTCAGGCCACAGCACAGAAACTGCCCTGGTCAGGGTCATCAACGACCTGCTGATGACGGCTGATGCTGGCTCTCCCTCTCTCCTCATCCTCCTCGATCTCACTGCAGCTTTCGACACCGTCGATCACGGCATCCTCCTCCATCGTCTGCACTCCACCATCGGACTCTCTGACTCTCCCCTTGACTGGTTCAGATCATACCTCACCGGGAGAACAGAGTACGTCTCCTTGGGCGAGGCAGAGTCGGGTACCCACAACGTCACCAGTGGTGTCCCTCAAGGATCAGTTCTCGGCCCCACCCTCTTCACACTCTACATGCTCCCCCTTGGCTCTATCATCAGCCGACATGGAGTATCATTCCATTGCTACGCTGATGACACCCAACTGTACCTCAGGATCAACCCTACCTCCTCTGCAGCCCTGCCTTCACCCACACTCACTGCCTGCCTGGAGGAGATACAGGCGTGGATGAAGCAAAACTTCCTGAAACTCAACAGCTCCAAGACCGAAGCCATTATAGTTGGCACCCCACACCAGGTTCGGTCATCCACCATCACCACCATCACCTTCTCCGGCCAGGACATTACCCTCTCCTCAATAGTCACCAACCTGGGTGTTAAAATGGACGCCCATCTGACCTTTGAGGCCCACATTAAACAGCTGTGCAAGAACTCCTTTTATCACCTCAGGAACATCGCCAAACTCCGCCCCACACTCACTCTGTCTGACGCCGAAAAGCTGGTCCACGCCTTTGTCTCCTCCAGGCTGGACTACTGCAATGCACTCCTCATCGGGATCCCTAACAAAAGCATCCAGAAGCTCCAATACATTCAGAACAGCGCTGCTAGGATCCTGATGAGGGTGCGCAAATATGATCACATCACCCCCATCCTTAAAGCACTACACTGGCTACCCATGGAACTGAGGATCGAATTCAAGGTCTCCGTCCTCACCCACCAGTGTGTCCATGGAACTGCCCCTCCCTACCTCAAGGAACTCCTCACCCCCCATACCTCCTTGCGGACCACCCGCTCCAGCAACTCCAACTTCCTCAAACCCCCCAGGACTAAGCTCCGTACTATGGGAGACCGGGCCTTCTGCTCGGCTGCTCCCAGTCTGTGGAATGCTCTCCCCGACCAAATGAGAGCACCACAGACCGTGGAGGCTTTTAAAAAAGGCCTCAAAACCCATCTCTTCAAAAGAGCCTTTGCCTAGACCTTTTTATCACCCTTTTATTTTTTTATTTTTTTTTATTGCTTTTTATTAATTCTACCGTGTTGTGTAATGTTTATTTATACTGTTCATGCTCACTACTTGTAGCACTTCGGGATTTGAAATCAAATATGAAGTGCTTTATAAATGGAACCCATTATTATTATTATTATTACATGGTTCTCAGAGGGCAGCAACACTATGAATATAGATGAAGTTATACAATATGAATAATTGCTGAAGATTAAACTACCCAACAGCATGTCAAAATATTTTAAAACACCCACAGTTTCAAGTAATCCAAAACCATCACATAAAACCCTGACAGGGAATATCTTACTGCGCAGATCATATGTTAAAAACTCCTGCCTATGTAAAGTGTAATGCAGGACTTGTAGTAGAGTATTTTCATAGTGTAGTATTAGTATTTTCCTTTTAGCAAAGATTCTAAATACTTCTTCCACCTCTGCTCAGGTCAGCGACTCGTTGAATGTAGCGTGTGTCGGCGCCCTGGTGCTGGATGAAGACGGCACAGGGGTGGACACAGAGGAGTACTTCCAGACGCTGCCTGAAAACGCCGTCCTCATGGTGCTGGAGAAGGAATGCAAGTGGACCCCACCTCCGGTATGATGGTGTTTCACATCTTTCACATCCCACCACTGGGGGACACTGTGGATCAGCTGCTCAGTGTTATGCTCCACAAATTTATTTCCATCTTTTGTGCAGTGCTGGTTATGTCAGGGATTCATTGATGTAGTGATCGAAATAAATATATTTTATGCAGCTAACATGAATATGGAAAGCACAAAACGTCTGTAGACTAGAGAATAACACGTTGAATAATAAATTAAATCAGCAAATATTGTCCCCTTCCGACTGAATAGGGGAGTAATACGTCAGTTATTGTGCACAGGGCGAACACATTCGTTTTTTCCATTCATTATTTTGAGGAAAATTAAAAGCTAAGGTCGAATATTAATCAGATGTCATCAAATTTAAATTGTGTGTACGGACAATACATTAATTTCCGACTAAATGCAGTGATTTGCATCCCCCGCTACCTGTTTATTCCGGTCACCTCACATTGACCTTGCTTCATTGTCATTTTCCTATCCCATCATCATCGGCAGGAGCTGCTTCAGTCGGCTGTGTCTGAAATAACGTCAACAAAACGTATCTGTTCCCTATTGACCCGTCCCTGTCGCCCTGCAGAACAGCCCCTCCAAAGACCAGCTGAGTGAGCTCAGGCCACAGCAGCGGAGAGATGTGGTCAAGTTGACTTTTGACCTCTACAAAAACAACCCCAAGGATTTCATCGGCTGCCTGAATGTGAAAGCAACCATGTACGGTGTTTATTCTCTGTCCTACGACCTTCACTGTCACAATGCCAAACACATGCTGAAGTGAGTGAAACAGTCATCCAAATATCTCTGCTTTTTGTGATGAGTTGTTATATAATTGTTTGTTTTTCTTCAAAGCATATCTATGTTTCACTGAACTGCTATTTGGATCACTAGCAATAGTTTAATCATGTTAGGGGGGGATAATGTATTCATTTTAATGAGGTGATAATCCATAAAATACCAAGCAGATTATCACATTTGCAATGCCCATATATAACCCATTGTTTTCCTGCTTAATTTGACGCTTTGTATCAGCATCCTTTCTGACATATTACCACCAGTTGCAGTGCTCTGTACACAGCCACTAACGTCAAGTCTAAATTCATATTTTAATGTGTATACCTGCGTGGGTGGCGGGGTTGAAAAGATCAGATTGCTGAAGAACAAAGGCTTTACCGAGATTAATTTAGGGAGGAGTTATGTCATCGTTGCTGAGATGTGCTGGTTTTCAGTTTTGGCACGGAGCTTCCTGTCGGAGAGGATTACATTTTGCAGACATGGCAAACATTGGGCTTTTGTGCTCACATTGCAGTATAAGGGTTTTGTTTTTTTAGATGATTGTTTCATTAGATTGTGTCCAAAAGAGATCGTCTCAGTTTGTGCGTATTTCCTGTCAGTCGTTCTCTCGCCAGGTTATGTGGCCCATTACTCAACCCATGCCCACTCTCTGTTTCTGTGTCTGTGCTTCCAGGGAGGTTCTGCGATGGGCCATCTTCACCATGCAGGCCACGGGACACATCCTGCTGGGCTCCTCCGGCTACATCGAGCAGCAGCTGCTGGAGGAGGACGAGCGGGCGGAGAGGAGGCTGGAGCTGCCGCAGGAGAGCCGGATCGAGCTGCCGCAGGAGAGCCGGATCGAGCTGCCGCAGGAGAGCCGGATCGAGCTGCCGCAGGAGAGCCGGATCGAGCTGCCGCAGGAGAGCCGGATCAGGCAGCTGCAGAGCATGCTGCTGGCGAGGATCACACACTGATGAAGAACTGAAGCTGACAATGGTCCACTATGAGACGTAGGACACCATGTAGATGGTCACAGATGGGGATCTCTACATGTTCATGTCCCAGTTTGCGGACATTGCATCAGTCTCACTGTCACTTTCTTACTCTGTTACATTTTTCTGCACTTTATGTACACGCTCATACCACATTTTATTTTACAGAAAGCACGTTTACTCACTTATGTAGCTTTTTCCTTGGGTAATGAATAAATAAAAGTACAACTGTTTTTAAAAGGACATATTCTGCTCTTTTTCAGGTTCATATTTGTGTTTTGTGCCTCTGTGACATGTTTACATGCTAGGTTCAATTCTCACAAAATACAACATCCCCTTCCATTGTTACGCTGATGATGTACAGATCTATCTGCCTCTCAATTCAAATGTCAACTCACTACAGCAGTTGATGGACTGCTTGACAGAGATAAAATCCTGGCTGAGCCAACATATCCTCAACCTCAATGAGAGCAAGACCGAGGTCATCTTTTTTGGACCCAAACCTCCAGCCTCTCCGGTTGATATTCTGGGCTCCCTCAATAAAAACATCCTCCCCTCTGTTATGAACCTTGGAGTGATCTTCAATAGAGCTTTTCAATTTGATAAGCAGGTCAGCACCGTAGTCAAGACCTGCTTTTTTAAAATACGACTATTGGCCAAGACCAAGTCGTTTTTATCTTTTAAAGACCTAGAAATGGTTATTAACGCCTTTGTTACCACGAGACTGGATTATTGCAACGCTCTGTATGTGGGTATGGACCAGGCGTCAATTAGACGCCTCCAGCTAGTCCAGAACGCAGCTGCACGTCTTCTCACTGGCCACAAAAAGCGTCACCACTGGCTTCCAGTTCGGCTCAGAATTGATTTTAAACTTATTTTATCTGTTTTCAAAGCCCTAAATGGGCTGGCTCCGGCTTATATAGCAGAACTCCTCCATCGCTACACCCCAGCCAGAGCTTTAAGAAGAAATCCAAGGAGTCCAATGGAGGTGTTTCAGGCAGGAGGTATTGGAGAGAAAACTTCCTTTTGAGGGAACTTTGGGATTTTAGCCTTTGCAGACCATTAACATACACACAATCCTATAAAACACACCTCTTTAAACTTCCCCTTGCAGAATGCCCATTTAAATATACATACAGTAGGTCTACAAATGGGCCTATAGTGTATGTGCAGAGTTAGCCCATTAGCTGGCTTTGTGTGTGTGACTCCTGTTTGAAGTCTGTGTAATTGGCAACAGGTCCAGCTGTCCCTCCCACGTTCCCCTAATTGTCCCCCGGCCTGCACCGTCCTGTCAGCTGCAGCCTGCCTCAGAAAAGCAGAGGAAGAGAAACCAGCTGCAGGGGGCGAGGGACGGAAACAAGCCATTATACCCAGAGAAAAGAGAGATGATGGCTTCAGCTGGTGGCAGATCGTTCCCTTTTGCTATCTGGATGTGAACGGTGGCAGCTTTGGACGGGTTTTGAACTGAATTGGCTGTCTGATAATACCTGAAGATACATGTCTGAGGTTAATATTCAGCAGGTCAACAGATAGAGTGTGAATGTGGGCTACAAACCATGGTGTTATATTTATTTTGTCTCTTTCTTTTCTATAATATAACCGGAATAAATATAAATCTGGCCACAGTTTCTGATTAAGTTCATGTTAATGTGCAATGCAAACAATAGTTGGTTTGTTTACAGATGTATTGTAGGACGTGGATGTTTGTTTGAATGTAATGATGCATGGGAATAACACATTCCACCATTATATTGTTTTGTATTGGTACTGCACCCCTTATGTCATGAATGCATAAACACTATCATTGCAAACCCAACGTGATGTTGCTCGTGGTTTGCACTGGAATGAGTCATGAGGTGCATGCTGTCTGACAGATCTCGTGCTTTGATCTACATGTGTTGTGCTTCACAGTATCCCCCCACACAGATCAAATGCTAAGTATGAGCTTTACTGTAAATTCTGAAGTCACAGCGTCTGATCCTAAAGGAAACAAAAGGGTCCACACCACCAGCAAATGAAACAGAAGATGAATTCTGCCATTAAAAGAAATGGATGTTGTATTCCTGGAGACACTTAGCAGGAACTTAAGACAAAGCATCAAAATGAAGTTAGAGCTCTAAGATGGCTGTTCCGACTACAATGACTGGAAGTAGGGGGGTTGGAAGTGGCTCCCTGCATTGATGGTCCTGGTATGTTCTTTGGTGTGTGATCCCATCACATGATCTGCAGTTATCCTTTGTATAGTGCTCCACTGACTTCAGTTTGACCATGAACAATAAAAACAATAGAAAAAAGGGGATCAGAAACATTTTTGCACCATAGTTTCCTTTTTATTAATTTTTAAATGTATTTCAAGAATTCTTCCTTGTCAGAACCTGGTGCCTACGATACCCATAAAGCAACTCGCCCACCTTCAGACAGTAGGATGTATTATGCTAATGTGGCTCAAGCATAAATCATATATACATAAAGTTGTAATCTCACTTATAAACCCCCCCATTCCTAGATTATTTAAATCCCACACTTGCAGTCTTCAAACCCAAACCATTAAACCTCTAGTCTTCATCCCCAATCCAGGTGACTCCAATGTTGTCACTTGGGGTAATGCATCTCTTTTTTGTGCAGCTCTCTGTGCAAAGCTCCACATTTTTTCCACATGCATTTAACAATATTAATATTTAGCCCAGAAAATGTTCAGGGTGGGGGTTTTAAAGTTCAAAGACCAACCAAGACCTGATGTGATAAACTCGTTCCAGATTCCTCCTCCTCCTCCAGTCGGTCAGTGATCATCCACACAGGGTCCTGAGCTCCTCCTGTAGTGGCCCTTCCCACTGAGCAGCTGTGTTTGTGGCCCCCTGCTGGCCCTTGCTGGATCTGCTGGAGCTGCTGGATGTGATGTTGAGCGCGTGCTCGGCTGCTGCACATCCACAGGACAGAAGAGACGCTGCGGACATGGATCACTGAGCGCACGACTCCGAAACAAGAGGTAAGAGAGCACTTTTACTAAAGCAATTTCATGTGTTTTTATTTTATTCTGCAATATGTCTGTTTTTGTGTGTGCAGCAGATTGTCTGATAAAGACATTCTAGCGATTCGTATGCAACCCTTATCCAGTCAAATAACTTACATTGCCAAATAAATAATGTATGATTGAAACATTTGACTCAATAAAAGCATGCAATAACTTTTAGCGTATGTTGCAATTTTACGCACGTAATTTTTGTATCCAATTAAGCCATCACTTATCGTGCACATATCTTAATAAAACCACTTGTTAGCGCCATTGTCTCAAACTTTCTGTGTTGACTTATTGCGGAGATGGACTTAACCTCGCTCTGTGTGCTGTTTGGCACCCTGAGCTCCACGAAATATCGATTTGGCATAGTAATCTGTGTTTTATTAGAAACCACGGGCTGTAGTGGGAGTATAGTTGCTTGACACTTACGGGCTCTGAGGCTGTATTTCTCCCACGCTCCTGGGGGAGTCTTCACCGCAGAAGCATCTCCCCATCCTGCTCACTGTGGGCTTCATCAAAGCTGCTGTTGTGTGTGCCCACAGCCTGGGGGCCAAACATGCCTTAAAATATCCGATAAATGCCTTAAAACCTCTCGTAGTCTTTTATCACTGTCCGACCAGGTCTGTTAGATGCTGAGTTAAACCCCCCTGGCGAGAAATCACCTCAATACAAAATACAGATGTATTGTAATCATTATCATGGCCAAAATAATTGCAATTCAACATACTATCCCTATAATCATTATATAATACTTAGTTGGCAATAAAACATAATCCATATTGATTTAAGCAAACATTTTATAATGAATCACAGATATTACATCTATTAAATGAACATCCTTTTTGTTGTGAAAAACTGTTTTAAATAAGATAACTATCAAAAAGCTCCCCTGCATCAATAAAGGATGAATGATATTGCAATATTCAAGATTATATGGTGATGACATTTTGCCACAATGAACGCATTGTGAGTGTTTTTAGGGCAATTTGCCATCCATAATCGGGTTTCAGTTTTTGTGACTTACCAGCTTGATTAGCAATGCCCTTGTTGTCTCCTGTGGTTGTTATTTTTACAACTTGTTTGGCTTTTGAATGTCGGTCGGCAAAAACAGATAATAGCAAAAGCCATTTATCGTCATCTCCTTTGATCTTTAGCAATGGTGAACATTTTGGACTAGAGCATTTTTCACACCAAATCAATAACATGTATTACATCCACAATGAATCATAACTCATGCATAGTTTTTAATTGGTTGCATTTGTTGTTTGTCAGTCAAGTAAAGCAAACAGTATTCTGAGAATCAAACAACTCAGACTTATTCTCTCATATTGTCCACATGCTGGATCATGACTTTCTCTCTCAGCTGTTTGTCACAAACAACAGTGTAAACGACAAAGAACAAACCAAAGAGAGATGTATAGAAGACGGACAGATAATGACTATAAAAGTTAAACTAAATGCAGTAAGACACAGCAGGCGTGACGAGGAGTATAACGGAGAAGGGAGGGGCTGGGTGCAACAGTGTGGAGGTGGAAGAAAGCAAAGAGAAAGAGACATCTTGATGAAAGCATTTGGGCCTGAGCTGCGTCTCTCCGCCACGCCGTCCCCGTGTTCTGCCGCCGACACTTTGATTGGGAACATGAAGGAGGTAAACCAAATCCTGCTGAAGACATTCTGCCTTTGTATTAACACATCATCATCCCTTCTCTGTCACCAGCTCACACACATGGATACATCATCTTCTAATTGCCTCCTTCTACTGTTAACCTCATCATCTTTCACCAAGTGGTCTTCTGTTCAGCATCTGTCATCCGTCTGTTAACACACACCTTTATCTTCTCTCTATTTCTTCTTTTTCCAACCACTCTTCCTTTGTTTGCTGCTTCTTCCCCAAGCTTATGTTTTTCAATGGCTGGCTATATCAGGGCCATATTTCAGCTCAGTGATAAATAATTCAGGGAACAGGACAACAGGAAGGTCCTCAGTGAGAGCCGATTCTTTGCTCAAACCTGAATTGCCTGTCGTTTGGACAGTCACCTGAATAATGGATTTTAGTCTGGTCAGTGGCTGAAATGGCAACTGTGCATTCACTCTTAGTTCTCCTCAGCAGTTGCTTTAAGAGGCACTTTAAATACTTAAAGGTGGGGTAGGTAATTCACTTCAATATATTAAATGCTTTGATAATAAATACATTAAAACATTTCATCTCTGGAAGCCGTGGCGCTGTAAAAAGCACGACCAATCATCTGAGCCGGCCCGGCTAAAGTAACTGGATGGCCTACCTGCCTGTCAGCCTTCCATCTGTGCACAAACTTATCTCGTGCCCTCGTTGGTCATGTGCGCGTCCGTGTGTGTTGGAGGATGGGCTCTGTAAGGAAGTCTGAAGGAAGGGGCAGATTTTTTTCGGCTGCGTACTTTCAAATTCTAGCGCACTCGAGCTGGTTTCTCCATTCTTACGTACCCTACCTTTAAGAAACAGATGTTTTTGATTTCACTCCTCCTTCTCAGACAAAATGTTTACCACGAAGACTGAAATGAAAATGGATCTCTGTATAGAAAGTATAGATGCAGCTTTAACAACAGAAACAATTGATGGCTGTCAACCCCATTGATGGAGGGGTCAATAAACCAATCAGACTGAAGCAGACCCATGACCCTTACCCTTGCTGTGATGTTAACACAGTAATTGTTAGGAGTATCCAGGAGCGATATTTGTTTGTGTGTAGATCATGGGACATGCAGTAATTTACATGCGTGTTAGAACTTCTTCTTTCATTTGACTTTTGAATATTTTAGAGGTCATAAGCAGTTAGAATTCAACTGAAATATGCATTTTCCTCACTGTTCAAGTAAGTAAGTCTAATTATAATGCTGCTTGTGCAATTGTGACGAAGGTTTGCGTCACTATGGACTGACGGCTTCAGGCCGGGTAATATGGCACTTTATTAGCGTGATTGCACAGTACAGTTGAGGTCTGTGGCTGATGATTGTGTGCACCTGGTGTCCTGTGTTGTCTCCTCCCCCCTCACCTGTGTCTTGTTGTGCTGATTTGAGTGTGTGTATTTAGGCTCTGTTCCCTGTCTGATTGAGAGGCTGGTAGTGTGTGTGAGATCCTGGTGGCGGCAGGATGTGTGCAAGGGGAACAGCAGGATTGAGGCTGTGAACTTTGTGCACATTATTTTAATAAATGCCCACGTCGGGTTATATTTTTGGACGTTCTGCCTCTGCCTCCTTGCTTGGTCTGGGCCGCTCAACGGACAGCTTCACAGCAATTTTTTCCAATTTGAAGTGAACAATTCCAAGTTAAATCCATAGTTAGACATAGTTGTGGAAACGGCATCCTCAAACCTCTCGATGAATGACTCCCATAGCGGCGGCCTACTGACATCTGAAGGCAAGTTCTAGGAGATGTTTCGACTTTAGTGGTGCAGTACCAACCATTAGCAATTTAAGACATCTATCCCTTTACGACATTAAACATTGGGTGGACCCTTTGTGTTCTTAGTCCATTAAAGAAAAGTGGAAGCTAGTTAGCTTAACTTGCTAACATTACCTCTAATTCCCTCAAGATATTTCTTTATAACCATGGTCGTCCATCACCTGCCTTAATTCGGATTGAATCAAGCCACATGAAAAATAAAACCTCCACAAATTACAGTGTGATAGGCAGCATGCACAGATTGTGGACACAACTGCTTAACACTTTTTACTATTTATTGCAACTGTTGCAGTGCGTGTTTGAAACGTGCCCATTTGGAACGCTACAAATGTTTGACCTGTGATATCGCTGTTCGCAGTTTTTTGAGAACTGCTCATACAAACAGCTTCACACTTTGCGCCTCGGAGCTATACACCTGCCCGGACACAGTTGCTTCACATTCAAAGATACTCGGAAACACTGGTTAAATTCAGTCTGATTTAAGAGCAGAAACACACTCGACACGTGTTCACCACAGGGTTATAAAGTCAAGAATGGATTTATTTAGTGGAGATATTTTGCAGACAGTACCATTAGAAAGCATGCCAAAAACATGGACACATTTAGTTATAACGGATGAGAGATGCTTCTGGGAAGTATAAGAGTTCATACTCTACCCCAAATTGCTTCCTAGAGCATTGTGTGTGAATGTGTGTGAAAGTTTCCCTGAGCAGGTGGCCCATAGACTGGAACAGCGCTATATAATTGTAGTCAGTCTATGGTTTGTAAATATGATGTTGTCCCAGGAGGGTTTCACAGAGTGTAGTTATGTACATGCGTGAAGTGGACCTATTGGCTGTATACAACAATTTATTTAGAACGTTCCGTACACTAAGATACTCTTGGTAAACATAATGGTATTCGTCCTCACATCTGAAGGTCAAGCTTCAAGAGGGTTGGCGTACTGAAGGCGGAAAACCAGCTGGACGTCAGTCCCAGTGGGGAATTCTGAATTTAACTTGTATTAACTTAAATAATCGCTAGCAGTTACACCCCTACACTGCAGTGCTGCTCCAGATAAAACTGGTGCTCTCTGTATTCACCTACAGTACAGCCACAAAACCACTTTGACTCAGCAGGTGTCATGTTCTACAACTCTGTGTGTGGATTTGTGCACAAATGTACTAATATCAATGTGTGTGTGTGTGTGTGTTTGTGTGTGGGTGTGTTTGTGTGTGTATGTGTGTGTTTGGGTGTGTATGTGTGTGTGTGTTGCTCTCCGAGGCCAGCTGTGCTGAGGACGAGCAGTGGTGTGCGAGTGTTTTGCTCTGACTTGACCTTTTGTCTCCATCATGGAGAGAGTGCTCAAATAACGGTTTGATGTCTCAATAGGGAGTCTTTTACACCAGTGCACACACACACACACACACACACACACACACACACACACACACACACACACACACACACACACACACACACACACACACACACACACACACACACACACACACACACACACACACACACACACACACACACACACCATGTATACATCACTTCAGGGGACATTACATTGACTTACATGCATTTCCTGGAGACTTATCCTAACCTTAATCATAACCAACACACGCCTAACCCTAACCCTAAACCTAACCAAGTCTTCACCCTAAAATTAATGATTCCCCTCATGGGGACCTCCAATTTGTCCCCATAAGGGTGGCGAGTCCCCACACATGACTGTGTAAACAGATGTAGGTCCCCACAAGTATAGTAATGCTAGGCCACACACACACACACACACACACACACACACACACACACACACACACACACACACACACACACACACTGGGAGTTTATTGCATAGAGGGTGGGTACAGTATATTTTCTGTGTGCGCTCCAGTTTTTCCGTTTTGTCATTACCCACGGCCCCCTTCACACAGCAGACTCTCAGGAATGCTGTCTTTCTTTTCTTGTTTCCTCCTCGGTATGTCCTGATAAATCCACCGCTGTGCCAGTCTGTGTTCGGTTCAGCTTATTCGAAGAAGACAAACATTTTTCACTACACGTTGTCATGGCGAGTGATTGAAGCTGCCTTTTTGGCACAGACTCTGACAGATGTTGTCTTTTTTCCAAACTTTTAAAAAATCATTGCAAAGACCACCTGGGGTTTCTTGTAATGGGATTACTGTGTCATCTCATGTTAGCTCAAATGAAATATGATCAGTAAACGGCGGGCCTGATCACTGGCTCTTTTCTCCGCACTTGACTCTCACATCAACAACAGTACAGGACAGAAACAAAATACTTTCCCCAGAGCTTCCCCCGGTTCAGTTGATGGTGTAATTAGATTAGATCAGAATAACTGTGCATCTTAATGAAGAAAAACTTTACTTCAAACTGCTATAACCCGCGATGCTAATACGTGAATATCCATCTGTTAGGTGAAGTGAAATATGTTGATATCTTAATGATAAAGGTTCTGTAGGCAAGAAAACACTGAAATGTTATACGCTAGTAAACGTACCAAAACCACCGTAATACTCTGTTGCAAATCAAAATCCTGCATCAAAATTGTTTACTTTAGTAAAAGCACAACATATTAAAATTAAAATGTACTTTAAGTACCATACCAAGTCATGATTTGAAGTCAAGTTTCACAGATCTGCTAGCATGATTTTAAGTCTTTTAAGTCATGCTTTTTATTTCATTACGTCATTTGTATCTCATAATGTTAGCACTCGGTTAAAATATACAAATATAGACAGCACTTGTTGCTTGACTTTATTTAAAGGGGTCCTATTATGTTAGTTTTAAGGTTCATATGTGTATTTTGTGCCTCTACTGTGATATGTCTTATGCATTCCTGTCTCGTCACTATGATTTTGACAACCTGTTACATCAGCGCGTCTCACAGGAATAGTAAGATTATCTTCCCTGCCTCTTAATCTTTGTGCTGCCGATGCAGATGGGGCTTTAGCTGTTCAATTATACATGTTGTGAAGTCTCTTGTCACCTAAATCTGGCTTCCTACACTGAAGGGAAAAAGATTGTAGTGCATCACTTAGATCTGGGTAGAAATATCATGGTTGTTAAACATTGGTGAAGCAACACACACCAACACACGTTTTATAAGTTTGTTAGCAAGACCACATGTTTACTACTTCGCTTTGAATCCCTGAATAGCTTAACGGCCCGTCCACACTACAGCTTCAAAAAAAGCTTGGAGCTGGGCTTGTCTGAAGCTCGACCAACAACCAATCACATGAATCTCCCGCCCCTGACACACAAGCAGCGGTTTGATTGGCTAGAGCTAGAGCTTGTACTGGCATATGATTTGATTGGCTGACGCTTCCACCGAAAGCTTCAGAAGCTTCAAAAGTTGAACATTGCTCAACTTTTGCAGCCTGAAACGCCAGGAAAGCTCCGCTCTGCTTCCCACAATGCAGTTCGGCGAAAAGTGACGTCACCCCATTCAAAGTGAATGGGCAGACGCGTTGGAAACCGTTTTTGAAGCTGTCGAAGTTGTAGTGTGGACGGGCCGTAAGTGTTCAACTTGTTAATCCTGAAGAACACTGACGTCAATGAAGCATCCATAACCCGGTCACATACAACATATACAGACATTGTACATTTTTTCATAACATAGAGCTGAAATGAGGTCAAACAAAGCACAGATACACTGAATCAAAACCAAAGGATTAGGGATCAGGACTCAGAGGTCAGAGCAAGTGCTGTGCAGATTTTGAATATGAGTATATTTGACTATTTTGCATAGTAATGTGTACACTTTTTGGCATTTTGCACTGAAAATGTCAAGCATCAACTGTAGCGAGATAAGACGAAGAACAACATCAGTGTGATATCAAACAATAAAATGTGCAAAAGGTAATCACACTGAAACGCCTCCATTGGACTCCTTTCTTTACTTCAACAACCTAGTGACATCACTGTGTTACACTTGGCTTCTACTGATCAACGCTCCGGGACATCTCCAAGCGGTTGGCCAATCACAACAGAGCCGGAAAGCTAACCAATCAGAGCAGACTGGGCTCTGGTTTCAGACAGAGGGTGAAAAGAGGTGCTGTAGCATGAGGAAAATAAAGACCTTTTTGAACTTTAAAGCATGGAGACATGTCACAGTAGAGGCGTAAAATACAAATATGAAACAGAATCAGATAACAGAAGCGGAATAAGGCCCCGTTAAGGCCACAAAACGCCATAAAAAGTTGGAGCCGAGGGCAATTTGGCCTTTATTTGCATCATATTGCAATTACATGGAGGCTGGAGCAATGTATAAATGTTGCCCTTACGCCAAGAACACAT
This sequence comes from Gymnodraco acuticeps, assembly GCF_902827175.1. Taxonomy (NCBI): domain Eukaryota; kingdom Metazoa; phylum Chordata; class Actinopteri; order Perciformes; family Bathydraconidae; genus Gymnodraco; species Gymnodraco acuticeps. Next base: position 2,958,439 of record NW_022989983.1, on the reverse strand, counting down.
TGGGCAGAGCTTCGTTTAGTCTTCATTTTGGAACAGAATTGTTCTCCTCGTTTAGAATAATCCTGGCTATACATGTATGCTTCTTCGAAGAAATGTAACTATGTTAAAGGTGGGGTAGGTAAGTTTCAGAAACCGGCTCGAGTGCACTAAAATTTGAAAGTACACAGCCGAAAAGAATCCGCCCCTTCCTTCAGACTTCCTTACAGAGCACCTCCTCCAACACACATGAACGCGCACATGACGTCAGCAGACTGGTGAAAGTGGCCGCCTGTTGCTGCTCATTGAAGTACTGCTGCAATGCACGCCCAATGACGGCACGCCCAATGACGGCACGCCCAATGACGGCACGCCCAATGACGGCACGCCTAATGACGGCACGAGATACATTTGTGCGTGCACAAGATGGAAGGCTGACAGACAGGGCGGCAACAGTTGTACTTTTTACAGTATTACGGCTTCCACAGATGACATTTTTTTATGGATTTTTTGTCAAAGCACTTAAGATATTCATTGCTATCGGGATGTTAAGAGCATTCCATGGAATATAACAAAAAGTGTATCTCGAGCCGGTTTCTCAAATTTACCTATACCCTACCTTTAAGTTTTCTCTAAATGTTTTCTTTAAGATGTTGTTAAGGATGATTCACCTTGCCTTTTATTTAAAAGAACATAATGGACAGGACTTGAGCAGATTTTTTTCAAAGGAAAATGTTCAATGAAGAGACTTTTTGCAACAGGCCATCGATGTTCAGGTTTCTATGAAGATGTGTCATTGCGCTCACATTCGACCTCATTACCTATGAATGTGGAAAAGGTGTTGCTGCAACAGGGCGACCGCTGATTAAAGGCAATCTCCTTGATTTGACCTTTGGCTGCTTCTCAGAAAGGGTCTAGGTGAGATTATTGCCATTTAGAAAGCTAGAAAATGTTCACCCAGTCACCTGGAGCACTCCCTGGGGAGCATCTTCCAACATAATTAGGACGCCATCTTAGGAAAAGGCACCTGGTTTCACACTTGCATGCCTCTTGCTCACAGCTCATTACCAGGAGTGGTGTAGCTGCTTTCTGACAAGGTTTCAAGTTTTTTTTTAATTAAGAAATAACTAATAAACAGCAACTTGTGGATAAAGAACAATGTGAAACAACACAGTTCTCTCCAGGGTCAGGCGCTCTGGGTCGAACAGTGTCATAGCAATTGATTTTTCACACCTCTGCTTCCCATCAATGTCGTTTTCTTCAGATAGATTTAACAGAGGCACATACGGAAAGAATATATAACAAAATCATTTTAAGTAAAAAAGTAGGTATGATACAGGCAAACCTGTGTATCAGTCACTGTGCTGTACTACGACCAAATTGCTTTTTCCTGTGCTTAGCATCCAACCCGTGCAGCCATCATGCTTTTCACTCAGGCAATCATGAGTTCAGGTCTTTGGGGTCATAGGCAGCCTGTTGGGCACCTGAGGCAACTAGGAAACCAGAAGTAGTTATGGTGATGTAAGGGTTTAGAGTGGAAAAGAAGCTGCCACCTCTGCACCCTGGGACCTCTTGTTTACCGCTGCTGGCTTCTTTTTTACTTCCTTCCCCTTTCTGTAATCAGTCTCAGCTTTCAGGCAGGCATTTCAGATGTCCTTTTTCCAACTGATGCATGCCCTCTTTTAAACAAGAATTCACTACTTCTCTACATTTCCATTTCCAAACCCAACCCTTGCCCCCTTGTCTTCCCAATTCCAGCCTCTGGTGGCAATCAGACAGTCTGCTCACGAACGAACCAGCTGGAAACCTCCAGCATGAGCCCAGCAAAGTGGCTGCAGCGCTACACACACACTGTCAATTCCTCTCTTGCTGTTTACTTCACCAGTATATCTTCTTTCGTTTCTCCTTACGTTCCCATGAGATGTCCCTTTATAGATCGAAACCAATCCTTTAAAACAGCAGTCACAAAGTGTGCAGTGGAAGTCTTAGAGGTGATTTTATTACTTTGCTACGGGGATTTCTCTTTTCTCCTCCATTCTGCGCTTTATGACGCCCAGGGTCAACAGTGTGTGGATTTGTTTTAGTCTTTTCTGTGTGAATGTTTTGTAGTAGACAGATTAACTTTATTTTTCTGTCAACCGCATGGCGTCACCTAAGATGTCCCACTCTTCAATACTTTGACACCTGTGCCTTCATTAACCCCCACTCTTGTAGTGGGGTTGCCTTGGAAACAAGTCGATTGCTCAACCCAAAAACGTTTCTTGCAGTTGACGTTTGAGATTTGGTTGTGTTTGTTGTTTTTTCTGCTTTTTCTTTTGACTCGTACGGTCTTCACCAAATGTGTTCTACGTTTTTAGTTTTTTCTAACTGACTATTTTAAGGAAAGGAAGCTGAATTGATTTCCCGCAGGTGCAATCAGTGTCCAGCGCCCTGTAATCAGCTGTGTTTCGTACCCTACCTGTAATCTTGTGGTTGTCAATACAACAGTGAGATACTGTCTCATATCAGTGCTTACAGGCTGTGTATAACAGCTATAGGAAAACTAACAGAGCTCCAGCACTGATTAGCAGTTTTATCCTCCATGTAACGCTAACATTACATTACATTACATTACATTACATTACATTACATTACATTACATTTAGCTGAGGCTTTTATTCAAAGCGACTTAAAATAAGTGCGTTCAACCAACAAAATACAAACTTGAAGAAAACAGAATCATATAAGTACACCAGGTTTCATAGAGCCAAACATTTCAAGTGCTACTCAACTGGCTTTAGATAAGCCAGTCCTTTATTAGTATATAAGTGCTTTGTTAATAGTTCTATCGCTCGAAGTGGAGTCGAAAGAGATGAGTTTTCAGTTCTGCTGTCCTGATGTCAATGGGGAGCTCATTCCACCATTTTGATTGTGAAAGAAAGAGTTTTAGTAAACCCTTATTGATGTCTTCTACAGAATTCAAAACAGTGAACCTTCATCCCATGTTAAGTTTTAACAACCGACAAAAACAAACACAAGGCCATATGTCTAAAATCAATCTATCTCTCTATCTATCCTCCGTTCCTACAAAAACCTTAAAATAACATTAAACCTCTCTCTTCCCCTTTCTTGTGTGTCTTCAGCCATACTGGCCATAGTGAGCGTAATCTATTTTGTAAAATGTTGACAGAGCCAAGCTAGCTTTTTTCCCAGCATCATCTTTACGCTAAGCTAAACCAAACACTCACGACATCCAAAAACGCAGAGCAATAATTTCCCTGTTATCATAACCAAATGTTTGTAACTAATGTCTAATTTATTCTAATCCACTGACAGGGCAGTTTATTGATCTAAATACTTATCTCACTCAAATGCCTGCTCCTGAGATCCAGATCGAATCATTACCCTGCTGTGTGGCGGTCTGTGGTGCTGACAGGTTGTTTCAGGTCTCAGAAGCCAAACTGGTAAACACAGATACTGATTGGAGGCAGATTGAAGGCTGGATGATGCATAATGCAGCACCTGTTCAACCTAGAAATAGACAGATAGACAGAAAGCAAGAGCAGAGGTATTTTCTTCTTTTTCGCTGGTTATGATCCTGGCTTTGACTTTTCCATCCGGAGTAATGTTGAGATGTCATGCCATGAGGAAGAAAATGTGTGTTTTTGATTTACTCCGCCACAGTCAATTTCTCATCTGTCTGTTTTGTGTTCCTGTCTCCCCAGCGCTGTCACTGAGCTGTTATTCTCTCCTCCTGCATCATGGAGGCTCAGCTTGGTGCATCATGGGAGCTCATCAGCGGTGTGACAGATACAATATATAAGGGCTGAGAGGTCATTATGGAGACTGACAGCTACACCCCCTCCACCACTGACTGGGCTGGGACGTTGGATGGCCTGGAGGGAATGGGACTCCTTCAAGAGCAAGATGGTGTACCACCGGCCTCCTGGTACACCCCGTACTCACTGGGCTTCCAGGTGTCGCTAACTGGCTTCCTCATGCTGGAGCTTGTGTTGGGTTTCAGCAGCAACCTGACTGTGCTGGTGCTCTACTGCTCCCAATCAAATCTAGTGGACTCCGTGAGCAACATGGTGACGGTGAACCTGCACGTGCTGGACGTAGCTGTGTGTGTGCTGTGTTTGCCCCTCACCCTGGTGGTGGTGCTGCTGCCTCCCGGACCCAACATGGCCCTGATCTGCTGCTTCCACGAGGCCTGCGTCACCTTCGCCAGCATAGCCACGGCCATCAACATCCTTGTCATCAGTTTGGACAGATACGACATCTCAGTGCGGCCGGCCAACAGGCTGCTGACCCCCCGGAGGGCCACGCTGCTCCTGACGGCTGTTTGGGTCACCTCGGTGGCGGTGTTTTTTATCCCGTTCTTGGAGGTGCAGTGGTCCAGTGGAGAAGAGGAGCAGGTGACGCCTTTGTCGTTATCGTCACATGGTGCCGAAGTGGTGCCGTCGTGGCGTAACCAGACTCTGCTGTGTGTTGGCGGGCAGGGCTTCAACACAGGCCTGGGTATGTATTACCATCTGATCCTGCAGGTGCCCATCTTCTTCACCACGGTGGCAGTCATGCTGTTCACCTACTCCAGGATACTGAGGGCTTTAAACATCCGCATCGGCTCCCACATGAAGAAGGGCCAGCGGTTCATGGGGACCCAGCAGAGACAGAACAAAAGGAGGGTGGGACTCAGAATGAGGGACGGAGGGGAGGTAGGAGGGGAGCAATGCACCACAGATTGCACCAAACAGCTTAGCCACCCGCCACTCATCCCTTCACCTTCCCCCACCCCCACAGCCACCTCCCCCCCGGCCCTGTCCTCCGCCCCGCTCGTCACCTCGGACACGGGGGCTGCCACGGCCATGCCCTCCTCCCTGGGCGTCCAGGCCTCAGTGTCGGCCATCATCGCCCTGAGGAGGGCCGTGCGGAGACACCGGGACCGGAGAGAGCGGCAGAGGCGGGTGTTCAGGATGTCCCTCATCATTATCACCACCTTTCTAGGCTGCTGGGCCCCCCTCTCTGTGACCAACCTCCTCATCCTGGGCATCGGCCCCAGTGACGCCCTGGTCAGCCTGCGCCTCTGGTTCTTAGCCCTGGCGTACGGCACCACCGTCTCCCACCCTCTGCTCTACGCCTTCACCCGGCAGAAGCTGCGCCGGGCACTCCGTGCGAAGGTTAAGAAGAGGGTGGTGTCTCTGCTCCAGGTGGACCCTTCCCCGGGGAGCACCGTCATACACAACTCCTGGGTGGAGAACAGGAAAACCAGCAGGAAGGTGCAGCTGGAAGCAAGCAAAGGTACTGACCGCTGCCTGGCTGAGGTCCTGTGAGACTGACACAGTTATTAAAACAATTAAGTCACAGGTGCGCTCCATTATGAAACTCACTGGTGTGTGAAGCCAGTGTAAGAAATGTGAAAAACACATTTCCACCTCTGGGAAATGTCTTAACGTTACCACCAGCAGCAGCTGCAGAAACAAGCTAAACAAAGCTAACATTCACATCAGGCAGCAGTGGTGCACAGCCTCTGCAGCTGAATACATCTACAACAAAAGCATACAAATGTACATATTTTACACAACAATAATCAAAAAGTGAAGTCTGTTTACATATAGAGTTGTATGACAGATTATGGTGTTCATCCAACAGCTCCAAAGAATGAGTTTAGCCTGCAGATGATCTGATCTGCCGCCCACTCAGATGCTCCGAGGCAGCTTTTAAAAAATGTTGATATACAAAAAATAAATATTCGACAAACTCTTTGAATGTACTTATCTTGGCTGTCTTAGTTTTGCTCTGATGGTATCATGTTTTCCAGAACAAAGGGAGAACTTATACATTTACAGGCAAAGCACATTGATAGTATGTTGATGATATGTAGATGAATCAGCGTTTTGGAGGGGATAAGGTTAGAGAACAATTAAAGGCTAACATATTGCCTGCTGTTTTGCTTTAGCTTAAGTACTTATTACAGTGTTTACATGAAACCCTGCAATGCTTATTCTTAGAAATGCAACTCTGTTGGTCCCAATTTGTTATGAAATGGTGTAATGTCTTGATTGGTGTTTTGCATATGCAGCCTGGACACAATAAGCACATTCATTGACGTCATGCTATTTTGGGAGAAAGGCTTATTGGCTTCTTTTTTTCCGAGAGAGAATAAGATAAGGAAGATTGATCTCCTTTGTGTACAGTCAATATGAAGCTAAAGGCAACAGTCGATTAGCTTAGTTTGGCAGAAAGACAGGAAACAGCTAGTTTGGCTCCGTCCAAATAAACTAATGTCCTCTGTTTAGACTTCACACAGAGCCAGACTCGTTATTCTCCCAGTTTTCAACTCCTAATGGTACGCTAAGCTATCCAGCTGATGAATGTCACTTCATATTAAGCATAGATACATGACAGTGCCATCAAACATCTTATAAAACTCGATAACATTTAAATAAGCTTTATTCCCAACCGGTCTAACAAGTCATTTAAATAGTAAAAAGTCTAGTTTTATGATTTATGAATATTGACATCATTATGAAGTAGCTAGTTGGACACTGTAAAATGGAAAGGTGACTGACACAATAACAGGAAAACCTTTCATTAAAATGCATTCCAGAAAAAGAACCAAAAATGACAAACCCATGTTCATCAAACCCAACCAAGATCTGCACAATCACTCATTGCAGGTCTGTGGTATTACATTTAGGGTGTCTCTATGCTTTTATTTGGGGTTTTGGCATGTTAAAAGCATGCCGATCTCTTTTGTAATAGCATTTATGTACATTTTGTAAATATTGAACAGATAAAAATATACTTAAAGGTGGGGTAGGTAAGTTTGAGAAACCGGCTCGAGATACACTTTGTGTTATATTCCATGGAATGCTCTTAACATCCCGATAGCAATGAATATCTGAAGTGCTTTGACAACAAATCCATTGAAAAATGTCATCTGTGGAAGCCGTGGTACTGTAAAAAGCACGACCAATCATTTTAGCCGGCCCGGCTGTGTAATGTGAAATATACAGTGCAAGTCACTTTGTCTGTACAAGTCTGTATATAATTTTCTTGATTTAGAGGTCATCCAAACGTGCACTCCAGCGGGTCAGCCTCAGCAAACACAAGAGAGAAGCTGTCCCTGCAGATTGAGGGATCGCTAATAAGACGAGCGTTTATTGTTGACTTTATTCTGCCTGACTGCGCGTGTGTTCTAATGCTTTACTCACACTGGGGCTCATTTCAGAGACCATGTGATTCCTCTCACACACACAAACGATTGATGTGTTCTTGAATGTAAACACATGAAAAAGATGAATATTATACTGTATGTAAACCAAGAATATGCTATATTTATATGTTTTCTTCATGGTGTTGTTTTTATGTGAATGTATACCATGCCATGTTGAATTGTATCAATAAATGTGAAATACTGGATTTGCTCCTCCTGTCTTGTCGTCCTGTATAAATTCAAGTATGCTTTCTGCTATATTTCTCTTTTAACCCTTAATGGGTTCTGTATCCTGGAAGATACACTAATTTCAAAGGCTGTGTCCATGTGTAAAATGGGTGTAATATTGGTGGGACATTGGTGCAATGTGTATTTAAGTACAGTGTAATTTGGGTGTAATAATGGTGTAACATTGATATAATAAGGGTGTAATAATGGTGTAACATTAGGCGCGTTCACACTGCAGTACTTTTCCCCGTACTTTTCCCGTTTAGTTCCGTTAGTAGGCTACCCCTTATGTCGCGTTCACACCAAAAAGAGTACTTGGTGCCGGGAACTTTTACCCCTATTTTTAGTGCCTGGTAGAGAGGTGGTACTATCCTGGGGAGAAAAAAGTACCAATTTATATTTGCTGGGCGAATTGCAAACCACGCCTCGTAAAACTCTGAAAAGTTTTTTGAAGCCGCCATTGTATTTGCTGGCATTAGCATTATTAGCATTAGCATTAGCCCCGCGCACCAACGGAGAGAGAATAACTTATGGCAACACAAAAAAAAAACATGGGAGCGGTGGAGTGATGAGGAGGTGTCAGCGTTCTGGCGATCTGGGAGTCCCAGCTGCTTCTACTGAAGCCCGTCCCCAACTCCGGGGACTTCCGGCCGGGGACTTCGGGTGGCAGTATACGCCGTGAAGTGGTTTGCGGCCTGCCAGTAAACCCAAAGAAGAAGAAGAAGAATAAGAAGACGAAGTGACGTCAGCGGCTCATTTTCGTAATCTTCCCTCAGGGAACTTATTCCGGTGTGAACGCGATTGGTACTCACTTAGTGCCCTGGGGTACTAAGTGCCGGGGCACTAAGTACGGCAAAGTACTTAGTGTGAAAGCGGCTATTGGTATAATAAGGGTGTAATACGGGTGTAATAATGGTATAACATTGGTATAATAAGGGTGTAATACGGGTGTAATGTAGCATATCAATCACTTATCACTTTTCTAAAAATATCTATATATGATTTCCCATATAAGGGTTATGTAAAGCATAACATACTATACAATATTCCTGTCTTTAAAGCCCTGGTCTCGGATGAAGCTGTGATGATAGCAAGACTTTGACTCACAAGGGAACTTGCTGTGAGGGGAGCAGCATGAAGACAAAGTGTGTCAGTGTCCGTACATCTCACATGATTATTCCCTATGTCACATGTGCCAGAAGGGACACACACAGTGAAATACTGCTGAGCCAGAGAACACAAGTGGACACAAGTGTACATTGTTGCAAAACATACATACAGTACTCTTGCTTAGCATTTGATGTGGGTCAGTGATGTGTGGTGTTGTATGATAATAGCTCACAATCAGAACAACAATATGGTGGTGCATTTATGTGTATTATATTAGTGTTAGCATGGTGAAAATGTCACTGTTAACCTGGCTTTGTGATGAGAAGACATCCTTTACTGCATGGGTCGGCAACAGGCGGCCCGCGGGCCATTGCTGGCCCGCCAGCAATAATATTTGGCCCGTAATTTTAAGAATCAAAAATAAAATATTATTTTTTAATTTTTTTTTTTTTACAACATAGGACCAGAGAGTCGCACATCAGGGTTTCCGTTAGCCGGTAATTACCGGTTTTTATCTGGTAAAATTCATTAAAAACCGGTAAATTCAAAACCTGCTGGTCAAAATTAGGGATGCTCCGATCGATCGGCCGCCGGTCATTATCAGCCGATATTCACTCTTAATAGTTTGATCGGTGCTCTCTATAAAGGCCGATCAGGAGAGCTGGATCTGATCGATATGGACATAAACACGAGTGAAGTATAACCGGACCCGAGAGAGAGATCAGATCAGCTGCTGCATAATCACCTGAAGCCCCGCCCACTGTTTAGCGCGCTGCATGAGAAACTGACGGGCTGTCAGGAGAGAGAGGGAGGGAGAGAGGAAAAGAGAGGATCCGTTTCTCCCGTGTTATTATCCAAAGTTAATGTAAACTTTTGAATAATGTACTTCATCTACTACAAGTAGTTTGTTTGAATGTAATAATTATGTTGTTTGTTGTTTGTGGAATCATTTATTGAAAAATGAATCTGATTCGGCGGTTAATCTGTAACGATTATAAGCAATATAAAAATTACTCCCATTAACTGAGTTTTAAACATCAGCATATCCTGTCATAGTCCGGTGATTACCTGCTAACGGAAACTTTGCTACACAATTATTATTATTATTGAAACATGACCGGTAAATTTCAAATTTGTCTGGTAAAATAAATTCTGTCCTGACATATCCGCTTACATTCATAATGTCAGCGGAGGGAGGGGAAGCGGCGCTGTGGAAGAGCAGAGTGGAGGGAGAGCTGTCATCTTCCCTTTACAAGCTTCAAACATGTATTTATCGGGTGATTTTGGAAATAAAAGTTCCATATTCTGAAAGCCAATACTTTGTTTATTTAAAATCAAACAAAACACCCGAATCCCGAAAAACTATTTTTTTACGCAAATCCACGTTTATTTTGAAATGAGCCGTTGCGACTTCCGACTGATTTCGATAGAGCGGGTCACATATGGCAAATGTGTGGTTGTGGGGAACCAGGTCAATTAAAGTACTTATTTAACTATTAAATACATTGAGTTTGAGTAAAATACTTGGTTACTGATTAATTTAGGTTATAATATATGAAATTGCAAAGCAAAACATGCTGTAATTGATTTATTTTGTCCTTTGATATTTTTTAAAGGTTTTCAACCTGAAAGAATCCTAATGTGTCCTTGAAAAGTTTAAATAAAGAAAAGGAAAAAGGATTCTCTGTTGCCCCTCAAGCCTCTCAAATGTGGGCAAACACTCAAATAAATGCCAAAAACCCAGAGAACTTGACAATACTTATCAGAATATGTTAAATAACACTGCTACCTAGTTAATAACTCTACTTTACTCAGTGGAGGCTCGTCCATTGAGGAAAGGGAGGACCATCCTCCCTACTATTTCAGAGAAAAATAAACTTTGAAGAGAACAATAAATACACCTCAATTTAAAAGATAAGTCTGTTAAAATACAGATAATAGCCCTGGCTTTGGGACTGAAATGGGGCTAGAGAGGACGAGCCTCCCTTTGGGTGGGTCTAGCCAGAGGCTCTGGATTGGGCGCCTATTGAACCAATCATCGGATCTGATGCGCAGTGCATCAGAGTGTTGATGGGGACGGTTATCAGCGATATCAGCGTTCTTTCTGAACCGGGGAACAGGGGCTCTTGCCCTCTTACCAAAATCAATTCCTTGAATTAGGCTTTGATTATGTTCTGGCCCACCATTTTGTGGCTCAGCAAAAAATTGGCCCAAGGCCAAACTTACTTGCCTACCCCTGCTTTACTGCATCAAGTGGGTGCCTCCATGTTCAGTGTGCCCTCAGTAGGCACGGATCAACCCCGTTACCTGGCAGTGTTCATGTCATGTTCCTCCCTCTGAGTTATTGCCTACTGTACGCATTAGTTGAAAAAGCTGCCAGCATGCTGTTTCAAAACTTTGCGTGGGCTTTGTGTTGCGTGGGAAGGAGGCGATACAGACCTCTGCAGTATGGGAAAAAGAAGGTCATTCATGTGGGATGAAGCCTGCAGGGCAAAGTAATCCAGCAGCACTTACTGTAAAACTAGCGAGAACAATCAGGCCGCTGCTTCCAGTTTTGGTTGATTTGTTGCATTTCAATATAGCAAAATCTATGTTTAAAGTGTTATAATACAGAAAAAACCTGATTGTTTTCTAATGAGGTAATTTCGTTATGCACTAGGCCGAAATAGCTCAGTTGGGAGAGCGTTAGACTGAAGATCTAAAGGTCCCTGGTTCGATCCCTGGTTTCGGCAGTGTGCTTTTAACAAAAACATGCAAGTTGAAACCAACAGATGTGTAAGAACAGTCCATGAGATGTATATGCTAAACAAAATGCAGATTTGCTATGAAGGAGATTAATCAAATAACAAATACAATTTGCTAAACCAAATACATAGAAGTCGATAGAACAGCAAAATGTAAAATTACATAAAACTATAATGTTTCGTTTTTTTATTTCTATATTTATTTTGCATTTCATGAATGTACTTCTCAACTCCTGTTTATTATTTTTTCCTGTTTTTATTCATTTATTTTTCATATTTTTTTCTATCTATTTACACATTTATTTTGGCATTTAAAGTTATTTTTTGTCCTACATATTAACTGGAAAGTTTTCCAATATTTGAAAGAACTGTCTCAACGGTGTTGAGACACCGGCTCGAGATACACTTTTTGTTATATTCCATGGAATGCTCTTAGCATCCTGATAGCAATGAATATCTGAAGTGCTTTGACAAAAAATACATTAAACAAATCATCTGTGGAAATGATTTTTGAGTGACCTTTGATTTTGGAGAAACCAGCTCGAGTGCGCAGAATTTGAAAATACACAGCCGGAAGAAATCTGCTACTTCCTTACAGAACCCCTCCTCCAACACACACGAACGCGCACATGACCAATGAGGGCACGAGATAAGTTTGTGCACAGATGGAAGGCTGACAGGCAGGTCGGCCATGCAGTTACTTTAGCCGAGCCGGCTCAGATGATTGGTCGTGCTTTTTACAGCGCCACGGCTTCCACAGGTGAATTTTTTAATGGATTTTTTGTCAAAGCACTTCAGATATTCATTGCTATCGGGATGTTAAGAGCATTCCATGGAATATAACAACAATTGTATCTCGAGCCGGTTTGGCGGTTTCTCAAACTTACCTACCCCACCTTTAAAGTAAAGAGTACACTTCTTAAAGCAAAGTATTAAACTGAGAACAGCAAACACAGAAAGACCAGGCAAAAAGATAATTGCGCTTTATGAGTGTTGCATTTGTGACAACATAGCTCTTTCTTTTCCTTTTGTAAATGTATTGAAATAGCATTTGGATACAATTTATGATTGGTTGTATAATATCTAATGAAAAGTAGCTAATTCATCACATTATTTCAGACAAAGACCCCTCGTTGTTGTCTTGCTGTGAAAAGACCGCTCTCGCTCTGTTCAAATCAAAACAGACTGGGCTATTTTAGCATTCCTTTCATGTCTTACTTGTATACAGTGATGATGACAGAAAAGCATTTGGTGAGTAGTAAAAGGGTACATGTAGTTCTGAAAGGAAGGGTGAAACCTTGCTGTGAGGCAACCATAGGGAGGCAACAGCATGATTACATTACATTACATTACATTGCATTTAGCTGACGCTTTTATCCAAAGCGACTTACAATAAGTACATTCGACCAGGAAGACAAGACATGATGATAATGTACAGCTCTGCATGTCCCCTAACACTAGGATGGGTCAAATGCAGAGAAACCGTGTCGTTACATAGTACCTGTCCTACTTAATGACAATAAATGTAATCTAAAAAAAAAATTATATTAGCAGCTCATATGATTGTGCATTAGCTGAAGGGCCACTTAGCAGATATGCTCAGTGCTCTTCATAACAGCCACATGTTGTAGAAGTGAAATTTCACTTCACCTTATTTTGAAGTAAGTATGATTTTCAGCATTATTATCAATATTATTATTATTAATACACATACTAATCAGTTTGAAAACAATGCTGATGTACCTCTTGGATAAGATCTGTTTAGAGTGAACACAGCAATGAATGGTGAGTTGATGAGTGGTGTTTTTTTCACTTCTTGGCAACTGGTACTACATTTAAGCCAAGTTTACACAAACTGTAAACAAGATTTCCACACCATGTCTGACTTTGTGTGCACAAAAGTCCTCATGACAGCAAAGATAAACAAAACGATAATGTGATGTATTAGCGCCCGCAGTGTCCCTAACATGAAATCGTAACAAGAATGCACACTACTAACCGTGGACAGTGATACGGTACGGCCAAAAACAGCTATCAGCAAATTGCAACACAATCAAGGAGCAACAGGATGCAGCAATTTGCTTCCTCCAAAATGTTTTGTGATAGCAACTAATCAAATCCATACAAAACGTCTTTAATCCGAAACATCACTCTGATGATACATGGTGTGTATTATTATTTGTGCTCTACCGACCTCTGGTGGGTACAGCGACTAAATGCATAAATAACCGCAAATGTCCATCCGCCGAAATAGCTCAGTTGGGAGAGCGTTAGACTGAAGATCTAAAGGTCCCTGGTTCGATCCCTGGTTTCGGCAGAGACCCGGATATTTTTAATGGCAATTTGAAAAGTTAGTATTTGAACAACAGATCTAATAAAAAGCACAGTTATTAAGAAATACTTGTACTTTCTGGTGATAAATGATACTTAACAACTTGTAGATACATACATGAAAGTAGAATATAATCAAGATTCAAGGCTTTTATTGTCACGTAGCTACAGTGTAGTTATGACAATCTTAGGTCACAGGCTCCTCCAACAGTGCAACACAATAAAACAGATAATATATAACAGTGTTATACCGTAAGACCAGCTACACCGACAAAAACATACATTTTTTCTTCTATTTTTGTGTATTTCTGTGCATGTGTTATAGTGAGTTGTGCGTGTTTCAGGTATGTGCGATGAGTGGGATAAGGAGAGGATAAATAGATAATAATAAAGAAATACTGGATTATAACTATTGATGCCTTTATGTGTTTATCACTTGATACATGACAATGACTTAGCTTCACAGTGGATGATAAGGATAAGGCAGCAGTGCAAACCTTTATCAACCTTTGGTCCTAGATACAGTAGATGGTATAATATGAAGCCGTAGTCTCACTGTAGTAGGGTATGCTAATTTGATGGGTGTATTTATGCATGAATGTACATATGAAAAACAGGAAAAAAGAAAACACCAGTTGTGTCTCATACTTTAGGTCACATCATGCATCAGATCATGCCAGGAGAGCCCAGCAGGACAGCAGAAGGTTTGTTAGGACCTCCTGTGGTAAACTTGGACGTTCTGGCTGACTCTCAGCTGTTGCCTTTCCGAGTGCCGGCCACACACACACACACACAAACACACACACAAACACACACACACACACACAGTACCACAGGGTACCGACCAGATCAGCGATTTGCGTCATTCCAATAGAAACCGGAATGAATCGTTAACCAGCTCTCCGTGGGTGACCTTCAATGCAGGAGATGGGGATAGAAAAGGTTCTAGGGAACTGCCTGGTCATGAAGAAACGTGTGTGTGTATGTTTGCGAGTATTGGATTGAGTGTTTAGCTGGCTGGATATCTGGATAAGGATGTCCAGTGATTCCAGTATGAACTTCATTAATGTGACATTATGTAATGTGATTCTGCTTTCCCATTTGTTGCCATGTACCATCCTGTGCTGTAGGTTACATAAGATCTCCTCAGCTCCCTCTCCCTTTGAATTGTGTGTTTTCCACTGGTGCGGGTTGGTTTCCTGGTGGCTTTGTTCCCACTGCTCTCGGAGGACTACAAAGAATGTGTGAAGATGCCAGGCAAGCTCTGAGCCAATTTAATGAGGTAGGTGAATGAAATGTGCAGGTGGCAGACAGCCGGACGGACGGATGCATGGTCGCAGGGAGAGGATGTTTTTGCTTTAATTAATCAAAACCCTATTCAGTCTAGTTCCACTTCCAAGAAGCTCTCACTGACGTCCCGCTCAACCTGGCATTGCTTTGGAGGCTTGCATAACTTCCACCCTTTTGTCCGACTTACATAGCAGGTTGAGCTCTAAGTAATTGAGTTGTTGACAATATGGACTTAGCTCCACCTTTAATAATATTGTTCATAGATTTGGTCATGTAGTTAATGTTGCAATTGTAATGGAATCATTTCCATGCAATGATGGAATGCAATGTTGTAGTAAGTAATCTAAATGTGTTGGTTTTGTATTTAATTTAATTAATTAATTGTATTTAATAAAGTAGGTTTAAAATGCCTAACAAACTGCAGAGAGAACAGGGTCAAAGGTTAAGCTTCATGAAACACTCTCCAGAAAATCGCTGAGTTTGCATTAAACTGGAGTCAGGAAGAGGAAGAGAAATAATCTATAGTGGAACCGGCAAATGGCTTCAAACTAATTTCACCGGTAACAGTTGAAGACGGAAGCCGAAATAGCTCAGTTGGGAGAGCGTTAGACTGAAGATCTAAAGGTCCCTGGTTCGATCCCTGGTTTCGGCAGGCATACGCAACTTTTAAGGGAAACAAATAAATGTCAAAGATGGTAGTTGACAAATACAGATTGAAAGTTAAAAAATGATAAACCTGGTTGCACTGAACACAAGATGTGCATTTCGTCCACCATCTGTTACATGATTGTGTATCATGAATACAGGCTTGATATCATTTCTGTGGATATAGAAGGATTTGTTTCAACTTTCATTCAATATGTTATTTAATATTTGCAATATTTTTTTTTAAGTGCACCCTATTTATCCGAATGAAAGTGTGTTGGGCTGTCGTAGTGTCTTTGCCTGGCCACCGCACATAACTCTCATAATATACAACATAGAGCAGGGGTGCCCACACTTTTTTGGCTGGTGAGCTACTTTTGAAATGACCAGCTCACCGAGGTCTACCAACCAAAAATAAAATATCAAATTGCAAGGGTTGCTGAATAACACGTTTTATTTATACATGGGATAACTACAATAGGGCTGCAACAAACGACTAATTTGATAATCGATTAATCTATCGATTAATGAAACGATTAATCGACTATTCGCACTATTACTGTATGCCTTGCACAATTTCTCAAGCGCTCTTATTTAGCCATCAACTTTTAGATTTAGCTTGAGGTTGTTTTAGGCATGTGGAAACTAACAATGAAGACAATAAAGATGAATACTTGATTCAAAAATACATATATTATTAAATTAACTTAACAAATTGTGAACAAAATTAACATTGCTTTTTATTTAACTAAAATAAATAATATTTCACATCAAAAGAAACAACAATGTTTTAACAAATCGTATTCAATAATCTGATGACAGATCTGTAAACAGAATAGCTGAAACTTTAACAAAATAAAGAGTAAATCTGTTACCTCTATCATTAACCCATGTTTGTATAATGTAGTTAACTCCGTGTGTTGCTGCTAGCATACATAACACCTGACGTGGAAACGTTACTCGTGGATGGGGCTACAGAGCTGCTAGAAAGACAGTCGAACCCGGTTCATTCCTCCGTCTGGATGTGGAGCACTTTTGATAAATGTTTAGACAAATTGCTCGTGTTACCGCCCTCACATGCTGAACTCTCTTGGCAACGAGCATTGTCCACCTCAAGACGGGTAACATTTAACCACACATTGGAGCGCTTCTCTCCGCCATCTCCTCGGTGTGTTGCTGCTTGTAGCAGCCGCGTGTGTAAACTGCTCCGCCCCCTCGCGCACAGACGGGAGAGAGAGATCTCGTCTGGATTGGAAAGGTCGAAAATACACCGACCATAGACGCATTTGTTTGTCTTTTTGCATGTTAGAAACGAGTTGGCGACATTAAGACTGCGAGATAATGTTTTTGTAGCAATAATAATACATGACCTTTCTCTTTCTCAACTCGCTACTCGGAGGGAAGTCGCTGTCATATGCCTTGTGAACACTCCGATAATGCCTCTCCACGTTACCTTTCTTTGGCAGAGCGACGCTTGCTTTACAAATAATAACCTTTGAATGTGACATCACAAAACAATATTCTTCCTCCCATTCTGGGTGGAAGTGGTATGTCTTTAGCTTTTTGCTCGGTCCCGCACTCATTTTGTTGTTTGTCTCTTGTTTCTCTCCCTTAATTTGAGTTTTCCCGGCACTTGACTGATTTTGTATCGCTTTGCATTCTGGGTTAACAGACTGGAAAGCGATAGGTCGCTTTTTCTGTCAATCAAGTAAACTCCTGAATTAAGTGGCAGGGAGGCCAAGGGAGGAGGGATCAAAACCTGTTTGTCTATTTTAACGGAGCTGGATTTTTTATTTTTATGAATGACTCGCGATCTACCAGCGTACTGGGACCTCTGACATAGAGGATACAGAGTATTAAATGTTGCATAGTTGCTGCATTGCTCACATAAGTGTGTCCCTACATTTGAGAGTTTGGGCCTACTATAAAGAAGTATTATTTTAAGAAGTTGTGGAGTTGTGACATAACCCACCATGATGCAAATACAGTGAAACGGTGACAAGGGGAGGTTGTCTAAGGGGACAGAGAATGACCTCGCTTTTGTCCTTATAGACAAAAGGACGGCATTGTTTTTCTCAGACGGACTGAGTGGAAAGTAACGAACCCACTCTCCGCTCCATGACCGAGCTCCAGATACAGTGGGGAGGTTTGTTTCTCTGTGGCTTCTGCGTACATGCTGTTGATAGATTGGTGTTGTTTTTTCTCTGAAGTGAGCTGACCTTTTCTAATGTGTGGGTGAACTACGTCATTCAATCAAAGCTGCAAGTCACAAATGTTTGCAATTCTGAACTCCGTCTTCTAGTTCAGACGGAGCTTCTAGTTCTAAGTGAGTGGGAATCAAATATCACCAAGTCACCTGACTCTCTGCTGTGGTAAAGTAATCTTGCTGGTAATCATTTGTTAATTTTACAAATGCATTTCATGAGCAAGTACTATAAAAAGTGCAAGAAAATGTTATGCAATGTGCTCCCAGCTTGAGTTCCCCATAGTAAAACCAATATTTCCTTATATATATTCTTTTCTAATTCATGATTTCTGATCAACTTTTAAAGGGGCCCTTTTATGCTATTTGGTTTCAGACATAGGGGGAAAAGAGGTTCTGCAGCACAGGCAGTATGAGAAAAATACTCCATGTAAACATGTCACAGTAGAGGCACAAAATACTAATATGTGGCTGAAAATAAGCATTAAATGTCCTTTTTAATATGTTATCAATTGTCTTTGAATTATTGTCCACACAAGGCAAATCATATTGATCTGTTTTCCAGATTTAGTACATTTTCCCTTCCCCCGTTCTCTGCTACCACTCAAGGTAGACCTGGAGGATCACAGTGACGTGATTTTGAACATCATCTACAAGAGATTGACTCCACCAGGTGCACAAACTCACATGCATCACATTCACTCTCACATCCCATGATCTACATTTCATACCTTTCCCCCCTTGACTCACAGAGGTCACCAGGGTTAATGACTGAAGTTATCCTAAAGCGCTGTGCCAACATGTGTCAGCAGGGCAGTCACACTTTCCAGTGACAGTATTGTTGTGATGCCATGCTGTTTCTTTCCTTCTCTGGTGTAAATGTGTGAGTTGTTGTCAGTGTGTGTTTGAGCATGTGTGCGATTTCTCTCACACCAACGCTGCATCTGTGGTTTTCCCAGCATCTGTTAAAAGGCCTACAAATGAGGAAATGTGAAGTTTCATTATACATGTAGAAGGACTGAGATGACAAGTTGTATCGGCAGGATTTGGTTGAGTAAGCAAACATTTTTTAGAAAGGAAAAAGTGACACACACACACACACACACACACACACACACACACAAACTGCTAAACCTAATGGCAGGATCGAGTGTCCCCCTTTTGTCCAATTAAATGTGTCTGGAGCCTGGCAGCTTGTCTCCTCCCTTTTCTCTCTCTAGGGACTCAGGATCACGACCTGTTATAACTCTGATCCTGAGCCGTTGAACTAAATGTACAAACATGATTGGACCTACAACAGATCGTTGTATTCTTCATAAACCATATTGTACTGAGGAACAGGAAGTACTTATTTGCTGATGCTGCAAATGTAGCAACACATTTCTTCAGTCTTTCAAACACAACCTTTCCACTGATATGAAACAGAACAATCCTCACTCTCATGACCCTTAGAATCAAATTTAAAATAAATGTAGTTGTATCATTGTTTCAGATCAAGACTGCCATTTAATTCATTTGCCTATTCTTACTACAAAGCTATCAGTTTGGTAACGTGTCTTTCACTCTATGGGTTTCAATTGGTTGAGAGGTTGATATGGTATCCTGTAGTTTGAATTTAAATGCAGCCCAGCCAGTGCACATGCCTTTACACATGAGTCTATTAGAAACCCCATCAATAGGACTCTTTAAGCTCTGACACAACCTGTTATGGTGAGGATTCCCCTGCATGCAGAGGGGCTCTCTATGGCCCCATGCTGTGGTAGTATTCAGTGTCATTGAAAAGTGAAGCCAGGTTGCATTCATGGACGATGACAAGCTGAAGATAAATGTTAGCGCCACATATCTCACAGGCACTCGTTTTCCTGTTGCAGCACATTTGTGCATTTGACACAAATGCGTATATATCATTTATCACTTGACTTGTCTCAGCTAAATGGGGCCAGGTGGACAACACAAATTGTAAAACATGTTGTGTATCAGCAGAATGCACATTGACATGGATATATCGCTGGCGCCAGCTCCTCAAATGTGAATATTTGCAGGTGTACTGAATGTATTTGTACGGTGGCCAACAAGTGCAAACATGCTTCAACGGCCTAAAACATATCCATTAGAACTAGAGCAACGATGCAAATATAAAAACTAGGGCTGTCAGTCGATTAAAATAGTTAATCGCGATTAATCGCAAATTAATCGCACATTTTTTATCTGTTCTAAATGTACCTTAGAGGAATATTTTTCAAGTTTTGAATACTCTCATCAACATATGAGTGGACAAATATGCTTTATGCTAATGTTTATTATCATTTGAACAATGACAAATATTCTCATGAATATTAAACACAACAACCTCTGAACATTACAAATATTCGCCTCAATTCAACCTGGAACCTCTCTCATACAATAATATAATACAAATGGTGTGTGTGTGTGTGTGTGTGTGTGTGTGTGTGTGTGTGTGTGTGTGTGTGTGTGTGTGTGGTGTGTGTGTGTGTGTGTGTGTGTGTGTGTGTGTGTGTGTGTGTGTGTGTGTGTGTGTGCGTTGGAGCTATGTGCAACTCAAGGCATATGCTCGAACGGGAGCTGCCTGGACGCTGCAATCATGTTGCGCACTATCCGTGCTGAGTGTGCTGACTGTTCGTACAATGTCCCACTGTCTGGCTGCCTGCATAAAGTCAGGTGTTCGGCGCAGTTGTGGCGAAATGTCGCTCCTCTGTTTTCATTTCACCAGATGCTAATAACAACAATGCACGTAAGGTCTCTAGCTCGCTCGGGCCACACATACACACACCCTCCCGGTCCTCCCAATAGCCAGTCGGTGCCTGCCGGTGAGCGTGGAAGTGTGGTCTGCCACAAGCGGGCGGCAGGAGCGGGGCTGTCAGCATCAGCTTGTAGATGGTATTTTAAACTCGATGCGCTCTGAAACTACGGGGCGGCCGAGGAAACAAAATACACATGCGTTAATCGCGTTAAAATAATTAGTGGCGTTAATTCTTTTTTGCGTTAACTCTAATAACCTTCAAGCACGAATGCTTTTCCTAAGTGGCACATTCATATAACATAAAGGGGGCATTGCGATTTGCTTTTGTGTTGCCGCCCCTCACTCAGTGATCCCCGTCTCTTGAGGCAGAGCACGGCTAGCATCTGAATCTGTGCCCCGCAGTCATCAATCTGTTAATCTCCCAAACCGCTGATCTGAGTGCTCTTATTTCACATACTCACATACACCGCCATGTTTCCTGGCACTGGCTGATGGGGATTTAGATGTGTTGGCTGGGGAACCATCAAGTGTGCTTTTAATTGGATGGATATGTATATTATGTATGTGTTAATGCATGGTCACATGTTATCTTCACTTTCAAGCATATGAGATCACACTGAGATGAGTAACTGGTCAGCAAAGAGTGGCTTAGTGACAGAAATACAAGCATGGTGTGTTATATAATATCTTAGTATAGATGACATGTTATTTAGCAGACGCTTTTACCCAAAGAGACTTATAAGCAATTCAATACTGTAGACCAGGGATGGGCAACTTTGATGGTGGTGGGGGCCACATCATTGATGTACTGGCCACCAGGGGCCGCAGATTCACTTGGAACACACACACACAAAAATTCTATGTGTTGTATGTAATTATTAACAAATATACTAAGTCTGACATCTTCATTGACATTTTACAATCAAAGGGAACATCCCCAAAAAATGGGAACATCCTCTAATAAGCTCACTAAACAAATATCAGTTCACAGAAATGTTATTTCATTTTTACAAATGGCCTGTTTGTATTGAACAGGTTATTAAACAGTGGAATAAAACTATTTTAAACTATTGGAAAGCACGGAAAATGTGTGTGTATTGAGATTAACCATTAAGATGACATAAACATGAAGTCATGAACACTAACCCAGACATTAGTTGTCTAACTTGAACCTAAAACACTTGTAGCCAGTCTCTGCATTCCCCTTATTCCACAATAAGGGGAATGTCAACACAGACACCTGTCAGCCCGCACTCTGCTGTTCCTCAGCACCACTCCCCCTCCCTCCGGCTGAAATTATGAATGAAAAGCGTAGTAATCATAGATAACACGGCAGGGTCCGTGACAGTTTGTTTTCATCTGATTTGAAATAAACAAAGTCTTGGTTTTAAGAATATTAAACTTGTTTCGCAAAATTCAGATGATAAAAACAACTTTTAAGCTTGTAAAGGCATAATTACAAGAGGCAACTTAACGTCACAGCAGGCATAACAACAGCCGGTGTTTCTTGTGAAGGTTTCCCCGGGAAACAAACACAATACCCACAATACACACAAATGCGTCACAGATTATTTCGCGGTATTTGAAATCATCTACGCAGCTCGCGACGTAACTAGGAGTCTAGTGGACGGTATCAGTACTACAAGTAAAAATATATATATATATATATTTTTTTGTTTTTTATTAATTACGTTGTTTATAAATTAATCTGAGGGCCGCAAAAAGAGGAGGTGGGGGCCGCATGCGGCCCGCGGGCCGCCATTTGCCCATCCCTGCTGGAGACAGGCATTGAAGCAATATGGGGCTATTGTAGCGACTGAATTCCCAATAAATGAAATTGCTAAGAGGCTAAGTTTGGCTCATCAGTGTGACTCGCTCCAAATAAAACAAATCAAATGCTAAAGTCTTTGTCCTCCACTAACCTCGACGTACAACAGGTGCACTAAATACCATCAACCACACCCAGGTCACAATTGTGGACTAAATGCAAATATGTGTGGTCTAAACAAATAATGATAATAACAGAAATAATAAACTCAGGCTAAAGTAGCATTTTGGCCGGAGTTAAGGATCTTGCCCAAGGACACTTTGATCAAACAGGATGACTGACAACAGAACAAGCATCCTTAGAAAAGAAGTAACCAAAATATCTTTTATCAGAAATCAATTCTCTGCTCAGGGATTTTATTTATAGGAAAACCTGCCTTCATTTGATCCACATTAAAAACAGCATTCTGATTATTTTTATTATGTTACTGTAAGAGAATCCAGTTTCTTTTTTTTGGTATGATTACATAATCCAATGTAATAATTTAGTCTCCGAACCTGACCCGGATTTGCCAGTCAACACTTCTCAATTGCGGAGAGTCCTGAGACTTCATTAAATAATCTCATTAGTGACTTATTTTTTTTATTATTATTAGCTGTGAGCCCAGTTTGAAAGTGTGGTTTGGCCTTTAGGGAGCCCGTTTGGCAGAGAGGGAACATGTGGTATTTGTCATTGAGAGGTCACTGAGCATGAATCTGCTCCGTTCGATGAGTGGCCTGCTCTGAGTGGCACAATCCTGGGTTGAAGCCAGCGACATTCCCCTCCTCACCTCCCTCCCTCCCTCGTCCTAACATCCAGGCTCTCATTAAGTGCCCCTTTGTTGAGGGATTACTGAGTTTATATATATCACTGGACTGTTGAAGCATTTGTTGGCACTGCCGGCTCATTTAGGATCCATATCTGCGTCCGTCTGGCGTCTGACTCCCTTCAATGTCTCGCTTCATTTTCAGCCTCTCCCTCTCACGCTCTCTGATCTGAGCACTCCTCTCCCTTGTGATACTACAGTCACTACTCTTTAATCTATTTCTGTAAATGCAGGACCTTCTTTCTCCCCCGGTCCACATTCAGAGAATGAGTGGCTCAGTGCCTCATTGTTGTGCTGCATCTGATGTGAGGTGATGTAATGTCTGCATCTGTCAGACATTAAAAAACATATTTCTGTGGCCCCCCTGGTCAGTTCCAGGTATAGCCACCCCCAGCCGCGGTTCCTCTCTTTGGTCCCTCTTCTTTCCTCTCGTCATTTTCACCTCCTCACTTGGTCGAATCCCACTTCTGACACCAATTGTGACGCTGACAATTGAGCGGCCCGACCAAGCAAGGAGGCAGAGGCAGAACGTCGAAAATACAACCCGGTGTGGGCATTTATTAAAACATGAACACATTACACATACAGCCTCAATCCTGCTGCTGCTGTTGCTGTTCACGTGAGCCCAGCCTTCAGCCACCAGGATCTCACCCACAGTCCCTGCCTCCTCAACAGACAGGGAAACAGAGCCTAAATACACACACTCTAATCAGCACAACAAGACACAGGTGAGGGGGGAGGAGACAACACAGGGCACCAGGTGCACACAAACAGCAACAGACATAACGGGAAGGGGAACACTTTTCAAACACAAACTTATAACTGAACAGAAGTACACACATACAAACCCAACTAAACGCAGTCAGCACTTGAACAATTACTGCCACTTAACGCTATGATGACTACACCCCCACATATTATGTGCACCCGGATTATTCTTAACCGCTGTCATTCTACCCCAGCATAAGCACTTTCTGCGCTCTCGCTAACTCCCCTATCTTGTCAGGTGGAGCCGAGGACCCGACCAGCACCTGCCAGACGACATTTCAATCAATACGGTTTAATCCTTTAATAAATACTATCTCAATAATTAGTATAAATTACATAAAATGTGCAAATATGCCATGCCAAACGGTACTGTGCAATCACGCTAGTAAAGTGCAAAACTGTTCACTAAAGTGCTGAGTTACGAGGCCCGAAGCCGTCAGTTCACAGTGACGAAGTTACCTTTGTCACAAATGTATATGCCTGACTGCCCTTAATGTGTAAGCAGCACCTCATGTTGTTTTTTCAGGCTTTGTGTGTGTGTTGTTGTTTTCGAGGAACATACTGTTTCCATACCGGGCTGAGTTAATCTGCTATTTACTTTTTGTGAGTTCAGTTGTAGAAATGCACTTAACCCCTGTGCCTTCCTTTTAAACAAGTTGCTCTAAACCACCACATTTTCTACAGAGGTTCAACCCTTTAAATGCCACTGTATATACATATTGCCACCTTTATATACAGTGTAAAGGTCACATGAAATCACTCTATTTCTCCCAATCACAATATCTCTTACAAAAACTGCTCAAAATACCTACACAAATATACTATGAGACTTTGACCAGTTAAAATATATTATTGCTTGATATATCTTTGCATAACCATATACAGTATAACTCCTGATGGCAGACAGGAGCTCTCACACCTATTAGATTGTTTGGATGTATTATTATAAATACTTACTAAATCTATATAGGAGTTATTCGTAACAATAAACTGGAAATGTGATGTAATAAATTAGTAATGAAAAACACACATTTTCCATTATTTTCTGTTTCCTAAATGCTAGAAGGGTTAATGACGAGAAAATGGCTCAATCTGGCTAAAAACTAAAAAATGTTAAGCAACACACCCTCATGGAGAAATCAGTTTGAGAGTTACAGCAGTTTCTATTTATGGGCTTTGTCTGTGTCTAACACTGTTCAACTTTTATAGAGCAACTTATGCACATATATCCACAGTCTTTTTCCGGGTGTTTTGTACACAGGCCATAGAAAGGGTGAATCCTCAGAGCCAAGTTGTTTTAGCTTCAGGGAGGGAATTACCTCTCTGAACTGTTTGCAACTCACCCTCCATAAATCATTTGCTTGACACGCTTTTTGTTTTTTATTTCTACCAGCACTCTTCTCCTTTTCCTCCCTCTGGGCATGTTCTCTGCTTTCCCTTCTTATAATGACCTTCTGTTAGAGATTAATCAGCATGTCTCATAAAATATGTGTTACATCATGACCTGATGATTCATTTAAAAACCTATAAACAAACAATGTAATGTCTTAATACATATTTTCCAACTGGAAACCATACCTAAGATCCCAGTCCATGATGTGTATTGATATGTATTTGTATAGGCAAGGCAAGGCCATTATATAGCACTTTTCAGCATGTGGCGATTCAAAGTGCTTTACAAAATAAAAACAAAAGACATTTAAGAATAAATACAGCATAAACACATTATTAAATGGCATTTAAAAACAGGCATAAAAAAGCAAAGATAATGAAATAAAGAAATAAACACAGCAGGTACAGAATACATGAATAAAAGGCATACTGCAGTGTGTGTGAGTATGAACAGCTCAATTAAAAGCAGCGACAAAGAGATGCGTTTTTAGTCTGGATTTGAAAATAGGAAGTGTTTCAGCGGACGTGCACAATTTGGGCAGTTTGTTCCAGATTGTTGGGGCATAATAGCTAAACGCTGATTTTCCATGTTTAGTTCTTATTCTTAGAACAGAGAACAGGCCCAACCCAGAGGACCTGAGACTCCTGGATGGTTCATAGTTATGCAGGAGATCGTTTATATACCTCGGTCCTAAGCCATTTAGGAACGCAAACTAGCAATAGTATTTTAAAATCAATTATTTGGTCGACTGGAAGCCAGTGTAAAGACTTCAGAACCGGACTGATGTGATCCACTCTTTTAGTGATTGTGAGGACTCGAGCAGCAGCGTTCTGAATCAGCTGCAGCTTTCTGATGGATTTTTTTGTGAGCCCTGTGAATACACTATTACAGTAGTCGAGTCTACTGAAGATGAAAGCATGGACAAGCTTTTCTAAGTCCTGTTGCGACATTAGTTTTTTAATCCTTGATATATTCTTCAGGTGATGCAGACCTAATAACTGTTGTAATGTGACTGTTAAAATTCAGGTCTGAGTCCATATTTCTTGCTTTGTGAGTTACTTTGTAGTCTGCCGACTGAAGCTCTGTGAATACTTTTAATCGGTCCTTCTTTGCTCCAAAAACAATGATCTCATTAGCACTTCTCTGTCAGCTGGTGAACTGCATCGTGTCAATGGAGTGTCTGACCAATGGGTCTGAGAAGTGAGGACAGTTTGAGCTTAATCCAGGAAGTATGTGACATCCACACATGGATGTATAATAACATCCCTATTTTCAATCCAGTGTTGCTGAGCTTTACAAGAGGTGGTTTAAAAAGAAGACCATGTGTGTCACATTGGTTTAGCCACACTGCGAAGAGCAGAAGGTCTAAGTCGAATTTCTCCGATGAAAATGATGACCAATTATTTCGGCCATAGCCACCAAAGTAAATGTTGGACCTGTTTTCAATGTGTCAAATTGTCCTGTGGTGGCAGCCAGTGAATTGTTTCCGCTCTCTCTGATCCCTGTGTTGATTTGTCTCTTGTATTTGGCATGGAGCAAACTCCAGTTTATTAATAGCAAGTCAGCAGCATGAATGACTTACAGCATGTTTTATTTTTAGTGGGAGCTTATGTGTTTTGTGACCTATGAGCGTTTGGTTAGTGTGGTTTATCTGGAGTGATGTCATGTGAGGAGACCATGCAGTCTGTAAAACACAAATCAACAGGGGGGTCAGACAAGCACAGATAGAGATTGTGTGTTTGTTTTAATGTGTTGTTGTTATTGGATTGTTGACCCTGTTTCTGCCTGTTTGCATGTGTGATCTTAATGGCTGCTGAGTGTTTTGAGAACATGTATTGTAAGTCGATGTGTCTCAGCACGATTTGCCCTGGGCCACTGGGTAAATAAGTCCAGGTAAATCCAGTCGCATGCCGATTCATTCAGGTTCCTCGTCTCATCCTAAATCTTTTAAGTCTCTTGAATTAGCTCAGTTTAGCTTTACCAAAAACGTCAATTAAGTAGTTCTCAGAAGCATGACAAATACTGAGCATGCTCAAAATCATTATTCAAGACGTATAGGAAGTTGTTTGTAGGCTTGTTTGTACTGCTTTACTGCTACAGAAACACATAATGGACCCGTCCAAGTATTTGATATGTTGTGTGTGCTTTGTTACTTTGCCCTTCACTTACCCCTCAGTAATTTGAAATTTGTTTTGTATCCAAATTCCCTCAGCACCTCCTTATTAGCCTCCTCCTCAAATGTCCATGGCCACACAAGGGCAAAAGACAAACCTCACCCACCCTTCCTTTTCTATCCTACCCTCCCTCCTCACCTACTATCCTTCTCCACAAGAGTTCTCCTAATACAGACATATCAGCCATTCACATTTTTAGGACGCCTGATTAAGCTGTAAAGCCCTCTGGAGCTCCCGCAGCCTTCATTCACAAAACAACGCCCTAACTACTATCACTCTTTCCCCATTTGCTGCCCTGTTTTTGTTGATAGATGAAAGCTCACAGATTTAGTTTGTTAAGTGAGCCCTTTGATCTTCATTAATGTGATGATCATGGTGAGCATGTTGTCCTGTTTCTGAATAACTCTGACTATGGAGCACTTGAAAGGCCTGCCCAGTTTATTTTTGTTTCTCTCTTCGGCATGTCATTTCCACTGCATGGAACTTATTCCCTTTCCAGTTTGGGTTTCAATTTCCACTGCATGGCACGGCACAACTCAACATGACATGCTTTATTTTGTTTCCTAATGAAATGTAATGTAATGTAACTCTAAAGTGAATGTCTAAAAATGTGCGCTGGACAAGACATGCCTCTGTTTGGTAACAGAAGAGGTCATCCAGCTTTGTTCAATTGTGTATTTGTGGTGCGTTGAAGGTGTTGTCTAGGCTTTGTTTTGTGGAGAGCAGCATACAAGTCCTGCAAACATTGAGGGCATACATTATACAGTAGAATACACAATTGATAAAGTACCTGGACCAAAAGTTAATTAAAGGGGACCTATCATGCAAAATGCACTTTTTGATGACTTTTATACATAACTATGTGTCCCCGGTGCGTCGGGGAACTCACGCAGCGTCAGAAAATAAAACCCTTTCTCTTTTCCTCTGTACCCAAATCTTTTAAAAACGGGGCTACAACGAGCGGATACAGATTTGTTGCCGATATGACGTCGACTCGGCGGCGGACCCACAGAAAGTTGCTAAACAATGGCTGACGTGTTTTGGACGTAATCTCGTCTTTGTTTACATTAGCAAGCCTCGCTAACACTCAGAGCTAACCTGTACTGAAGAGCACATGTGTTTAAAAAGCAGGAAATATAAAAAGGAACTCACCTGGTGATAGACCCGCAAGATAAAAAGCATTTGAGCTCCATACTGTTTCAGAAATAATCCTTGATGTGGTTTAAACAGGATGACGTTTTATCACAGCAGAATTTAACTTCATCTCCGGTAGAATTCTGATCAGGCATTAGCTCCGCCTCCTAATTTTTTTTTTTTTAAAGCTAAGGACCCAAAATCCGCGTTTCTCTAACAGGGCTGCAAAAGAGGGGTATGAGCAGTATGAGGCATGGCTACAATGGGTGAACTGTTTGGTATTTTAAGCAAAAATTTTCACAGAAATGTTTTTGATATGGTCCTACAATATATTTTTCCAATATAGCATAATGGGTCCACTTTAAGTTAATTTGAGTCGAGCTGTGGAAATTTGGCAATCTTTTTGTCATGCACCTGTTTGCGCCAGCGTGTCTGTGAGCTTTGTGGATGTCAACAAGCAATTCATTTCATCACATCATGTGCCTGAGGAACTCCATAACTCTGGTGTTTGCAGTTAATCCTTTTTATAATGTTGACCCCTTGCCATCTTCAGCCATCCGTCATTTCCAACTCTCTTTGTGCTAATTTTAATATAACATGCAATACAGGAGTTGACATTGACATATCTGTATGTTTACGCCACTAGACAAGCACGTTGTCATAAACTCAGGGATTACCTTTATCCTCCGTTAACAGGTTGAATTTATGACCCACAGTCAAATCATGATGTTATAGTTGTGCAGCCTCCTGACAGCAAAATATCCTTTATTGTGTGTTGGTCTCTATCTTAACGACAAGTTGACGTGATAACAGGGAGTCAGATGTTGCAAAACAGATCTTTCCCTACCAAGTTGGACTTGTATGATTGAATGGTCTGTCTTTTAAGTTGCCCATTGATGAAAGATAATGAAAGCAGGGGGTTTGTAAAGGGGTTCCCAGGAAGTTACAGAGGCCACCCGACTTCTTTGTCCACAATCACACGTGTGTTTAAGTGTAGCTATTTTCTATTTGTGTGTCCTGTCCTGTATTTCCCTCTTGTGATCCACGATGCAGGATTAGAGAGATTACTGCTCAGCTTTCTGACTCTGTTCCTTGAACAACTGATCAGTGGCCAACACACACACACATGCTCACAAGAAAACACTCACACTTACACAAAAACAAACATCACAAGCCCACAAAACACACGCCATACACTGATAAACATGTGATACGTTTTGTTAACACATCATGGACTTTAGCTCATCTGTGATTTCCAACGAGCAGTTTCAAGGTGGAAACAGCAGGGAGCAGCATATTAATCAGATATTTTGTCTGATGCAATAATCTGTGTCAATGAAAGGTTTTGAAATGAGGACCATAGTTCCCTCTCTGGCTGCAGCTCTCAGTCACCCCCTAACATCACCCCACTTTCCCTTATCCACATCCTGAACTCAGCTGCCATTCACATCTCCATATTCAACTAAGTTTCCATACCCTGTTTATCAATTAAATTGGCAGAAATTAACTTTGCACTATAACTAAAGGCAGGGGACCCAACAACTTTTGTTTTCATTTAACATCACAAGCCCATAAAACTTGTTGTACACGCGATCAACTTTTGTTGGCTAATATTACGTTTTATAGTCTATCACAAGGTTCGTCAACTTTTTCAGGTATCCTCAGCTGGAAGAGAGACAAACTGCATATGTATAAAACTGAGTTTTTATAAACTGGGCATACAAATAATAGGGTGGCCCCAGGGTGCCATGTATAAACCTTTTCATGGAACAGACAATAGGCTGAAGGAGTAATAATAACTTGATAGTACTTGATAGGTCTCAGTCGTCATCAATGTTTACACCTATTAAATTTAGCTAATTATAGATTGGATTCATGTTAATCTAAAGTGTGTTTTCAGATGACCTCCCTCCACCAATCCAGTGCGCTATCTCTGAGGGCCTCTTATCACGTTTACAGACGCCTTAGGTCATAATGTTTTTCTAATAAAGGAAAGCTTTATGGATTGAAATGTACCTGATGACTTCTGAAGATGTGATTATTCGGCTATCAGTAGTTGCTGCCTTCATATAGCGAGCACTATCTGTTTCTGTGGTGATCTCGTCCGCCATCTCCCACTCTTGTGCAACTTCAAGAAACTGGCACATGGTTCAGAAAAATGCCTTTCTTCTGTTTTCACCACACCTAAAGAGAAAATAGTGCAGATACCATTTGTCATGGATTAGGTGTGCCATTACACCAAGGTAGTAATGATTAGCCTACTTCCTGAATACCAGTGGTCTCCAGTCAACAATACCGCTTTACTTTTTCAATGCCATGGAATTCCCGGTAAAAATCCACGATTGATTTACGGTAGAATGTTGGGGTCAAATTTGGTAACTTGATTAATTTGTGTAGTTTTTTGGGGATTTTAATTCAGCACTTTGATCATACTCTGTTTCAACATAGTCTTGTGATATCACGTTATCGCGGGGGGACTTTCACAAGGAAGGAATGAGATGTTCTCAGATCAGATTGTTTACTGAGGAATCTAGTTGTAACTTGTTAGGCAGCCTGTGTTTCTGAGCAACTTGGCTTACAATGCCAGTCTGCTGGTGGCCACAGAGCGGTTTTAGATGTAAACTCCCACTACTACTACTACTACTACTACTACTACTACTACTACTACTACTACTACTACTACTACTACTACTACTACTACTACTACTACTACTACTACTACTACTACTACTACTACTACTACTACTACTACTACTACTACTACTACTACTACTACTACTACTACTACTACTACTACTACTACTACTACTGTAAGCATAACAATATTACAATGAAAGGGTCCTTACTCTGCGTGGTGTTTTTGCTCATATCATCCAGCGCCATATCATCGAGCCAAGTATTCTGTAGTCAGGAAGTAATTGTGTTTATGTTTAACGTTCTCTTTTGTACTGCAGGACAGTGTGGTGTACAATCTCCCCCTTGTTCTGTTAACCCCATTAAAATGAATAAATAGTGCCGCTTGTTCTGTCAGGTTGTTTAAACATCACAGAGAAAAACAGCTGGTTCAGCTTCACCCTCTCTGCTTTTTTTGTATTCTTCTGTCCTCTTTCTCATTGAGTCTGCTCTCACCCTCCCCTGTCTTTGTTGGTTTTCTGCTCCTTTCCCTCGAAGGGAACAACCTGCTTTCGGTGCTCCTGATTGGTGGATTTCTTGTGAAGTGGGTGGGATCTGTGTCAGGCTGGCAGGAGCTTTACCAGTGGTGAGCCTGCTCTCAGCTGTCAAAGAGCATTCTGAAGTGCAGGCACAAACAGGATCTGTGTGTCTGTGTTTGCTTTCTGTGCCACTGCAGCTCCAGCCCAAACACGTTTTAGAGGACTTTGTGTTCTCAACTTCAAGATCTGCAATAGAAGTAGCAAAGGAGGAATAACATATCCTCTGATACTTGGCTTTTTATTTTGTTTCTCTTCTATTTCCTCCTTCCTGCTTTAATGCCCACGGTAGTGTGGACGGGGCCAGAGGAGGATGGGTCCAGCTGTGGACGTTCAGGCAGCAAAAGCCATGGAGGCAGAGCAAAATCAGCAAAAGCAGCTCCAGCAGAGCTACATGGAGAAAGGGGTGATGCTTGAGCCCTTCCTACACCAGGTGGGGGGGCACTGCTGTGTGCTGCGCCTCGGGGAGCAGACCATCTGCAAACCCCTCATCACACGGGAGCATCAGTTCTACGAGAGTGTGCCTGCTGAATTGAGGAAGTTTATCCCCCAGTATAGAGGTAATGCAAGCCATGCTAAGATGTGTTGTTGTTGCTGTTGTTGTGGTGCTTTGGTGTGTTGCAATGCATCTTGCTGTCCTTGTGCCCCTGCTCTATGTGGAGGGAAATTATGTTTTGCAAGCTTTTTGTAAAATGGAGATTTTGAGATTTTCAGGAAACATGGTGTTGTTTTTAGTGCCAGCAGCATGTGCACAAGTGTGCCACAGGAGGGTGCTGCAGCTGAGCTTCAAACTGTCCACTGTTGTGATGTCATGTGTGTACCAGGCTGTACTAACACAGGTAAGTCAGGTTTGCCCTCATTTCTTTATTTGGCACACAGCCAGCATGGTGAAAGGGACACGAAAGAAGATATTCTTCCTTGTTTTGATCTACAAACCAAGCAGGAGGTCACCTTGAAAGGACAACATAGACACTCAAAAGCTGTACACGGTTGATTGTGGCTGAAACCAAAACTGACAGTCACACCACCACACCTTGTGTAGGATCTTTCAAAATGAAAAAAGCAAATGGAGCATGATGGACAATTTTCACACTTCTTAATAAGCGGAAGTGCAATACTCTATGCCTCTCTCACACATATTTCTAAAGGCGCTTCAGGTGTTTTGTCATATGGGATAGCTTACAGGTTATAACAACTTTTCTTTTCTCCTCAACTTGCCATTGTTATTTTGTAGCAATGGTGCTTTCATTTAAGATGTTTTTCCTCTTTACTTCTTTTGACTCCTTCACCTTATTTTGTGTTCTTCTTGAGTCACCTTGGGGATGAAAGGCTGTTATAAGAATCAAACAAGCTTTGGGGAACCTGCTGACTAATATTTGTTCTGCTCTCAATTTCTATAGCATCAAAACATATATATGTCTGTGTGTGGTAATTTTTTGTATGTATATTGCTCATGATTTTGTGGGACAAATTTCACGAAATCACAATCATATTTGACACAAAACAACAACATTTAAAAACACCCGACCTGTTTCACGAAACCGAATAACATTTCAGGAAAAATACCTTTGTGAGCCACCCTGGTCATGTGTTGTATGTGTACGCATGTACTGTATGTAAACTGCTCTGTAATTCCATGTTAAAGTGTGATTTCTGTTTACATTTCTGCTGCAGCCCTCTCGAAACATAAAATAAATTGACTTTATTGAGCCTTTTTGTGTTTGGGTTGTCATTTATTTATATTGATATATTCTTCTTATCATTGGATCTATTTAACAGCATACTTTGTTTTTGAGTTTACACAGAAAAACACTACCTGCATATTGATGTTGACTGTCATTGTTTATTAATTTTGGGACAGATTTGGGTGTGGGCACAAACTAACGAAAGTAGCTGCAGACATTCCTCTTGTGTTATCATATCAGCTGTGATTTGATTCTTTATGAAATGCATATTCTCTTCATTGCTCCATGACACAAATGTCTAACACACGTCTTTGTTTTCCCCTCTGTGTCTGGTTCTCAGGGGTGGTGTCAGTCAGCTTCGAGGAGGATGAGGAAGGGAACCTTTGCTTCATTGCTTACCCCCTTCAGAGTGACCCGGCACCTGATCTGGAGAACAAAGACCCCTCAGCCGACATACATTTGGGGATGCTTATATGGGAGAAAATGATAGCATCCTCGTCACTTGTGGACAGTGAAAATTACAGCAAAGATGGCCGATGCCGCCTCTCTTGTAGTGACAAGGACAAAAGGTGAGCTGGAAGACTCTGCCAAAAAAGAGAGCAGTACACTCAGGGACTTGTTAATCATCACAAAGCAGAAAGTGTGGTCAATACATTGGTGTCATTAACAATGGAGACGGTAGCCCCACCATTGTTTGAAATGACTTATTTTGTCCCTTTTCAAGAGTATAATTTATTTTTGTAACCCTCCTTTTATCCTCTGGGGTCAATTTGACCCCAGTAGTTTAAAACTCAAGACAATGATCATATTCCACATTTGAACCAAAATGTATGTCTCTGGTGCTTTAGGTATCTTAGTTGACTACCTAAATAACCTTTTAAATAAAACATTACCCCAACCTTCCCCCCAACAGAGCCCTTTATACATCCAGAATTCCTATTATGTGAAATATATAAATCACTATAAAATCTCACTGACTGAAATAAAATGTTAAAGTCAGATGTTTTTGATGTTGTTAAAGGACCAATAACTAAAGCAGAGGGTAGTTTTTTTTTACAATGATACATTTGCATGTAATAGTCACCTCAATATCATCCTACCTACACAATCAACACAAATATGTGTAAAATGTTGGCCTTTTTTATGTTTTGTACGACTAAAACAGCCTGGGGTCAAATTGACCCCAAGGAACACCGATGCGTGCAAAGTGCGTACATGACATTTAAAAAAGATCTTCATGTTAATTTTATGTTTACCCATTAGTCCTCACTAAATTAGGGAAAGTCAAGAAATACTAAGCAAAAAAAACAATGTGAACCATTTTTTTAGTTACCTTAAACATTGAATGGGGTCAAATTGACCCCAAGGATAACAGGACAGTTAAGTTAATGAAAGAAGTATTAAAGAGGACATATGCACATTTTCATTTTCATATTTGTATTTCGTGTCTCTACTGGGACATGTTTCCATGCTTTCATGTTCAAAAAGCTCTTTATTTTTCTCATACTGCCTGTGCTGCAGTACCTCTTTTCACCCTCTGTCTGAAACCAGAGCCCAGTCTGCTCTGATTGGTTAGCTCTGTTGTGATTGGTCAATCGCATAGATATGTCCCGCCCCTTAGCCTATCAAATACAATGTGTTTGAGCGCTAGCCAATAGAAGCGCGAGTGTTAGATAGTGATGTCACTTTGTTACAGAAGTAAACAAAGGAGTCCAATTGAGGCGTCTCAGGCAGGGGGAGGGGGGAGTGTGAGTGTGGATTTTCGCCTTTGTAGTCCATTTACATGCACACAAACCTATATAACACTCTACATGAAAGGAGAAACCCCAAAAGCACGACAGGGACAATCAAACTAACAAATGAAAAAGCTTTCATAACTTTTTATTTGGACAATAAGAAATCATAAAATGCTATTTAAATATAGGATAAATGTGTGTGCATTGACCTCAACAAAAAAAGAATATTCCCCCCAAGCTTACTCTAAAATCTGTAGATTTTAATATGTCTTCACGTAGCTCCTTGCTTTGTTTTTTTTTTATCTGGGTAATGATGTACTCAACAACAACAACAACATGCAGGAGCAAAATGAGTCGCTTTCACATTTAAACAATGCCTCATGGAAATGTAATTAAAGTGGATTCATTGATCATTTCAGAAATGTTACACAACCATGATCTTTTCAAAACAGTCTTTACATTCCCTTTAGAAACTGTGTCTGAATGCAGAGAGTCACAGCTTCAGGGTTGCATAACAGCAATAGATGCATGTCAGTGCACAAACACAAAAACTAGCCGTGACAGTAAAATTGTTGTAGAGGTGTATTTTAAATGCTTTTTTAAGATTATAATGAGTGTAGGACACTATTTTATTGGTTAATTATTTATACACATTACTACCCCCTTACATACTAGGGAACCATGCTTATTTAAACATGTCTACTTGTTATTACCATGGTCTGAAGCAATCCAAAAGCATAAGTCAACATGAACTCTCTCCCAAATATAAAAACAATTTGGGGCTTCACTAAATAAGTCTCTGATACAGTTTCTATAGTGCTCCACACTTTATAGCCTCATACTTGATGACATAACAAGTTTGAGAATTACTTCTCATGTTTCTGGGTTTGAGAGAGTAATTTATGTTTACAAGTATGGACTGAATTGAGCAACATAATATCTTCTTAATCTAATGATGTTCTCTTTTCCTCTTCCGTCCAGCGATCAGAGGCTGAAGGAGAAGATCGAGGTGCTCTGCTACAGACTGGACAGCAGTCACAGTAATGCCGTACCGCAGCACACACACAACCCCTGGACACACACAAGGAAACATCACCAGCTGCAGAAGTTGCAGCAGAGCGACATGCACCGCAACAAATACAGTATCCTTTCACTGGCAGACAACTACGCGTTCTTTTTTGTCTTGCAACATTCAATATAATAGTGGAAGGGACAGGATTGTTCAGAGTTTCCAGACCGAAAGAAACCTCAAAACTGCACCTGGGCTGCACACTGACGGGACTTGCCTGCACATGCGGGGAGATGATAGCATTAATGTGAAGCCTATAAATTTAAAAGCGGCAGTAGTGGAATGTCAGTATATTTAGCCAAATTTCTTTATGAACTACAATTGGCCCCAAATAAACACCTGGTAGAGCATTAGTCTTATGTATGAGTCCTTACTGCACCGGGTGTTACCTCTCTCTCCTCCTCTACTGTTTACGATTACCTTATAATGACCAAATATATTACATACAGAGGGAAAGAAACAGTAATACAAAGAATTACAGTAATAGTGTCCCAGATTAAAGGGGCCCTATTATGCAAAATGTTTAGGTTCATATTTGTGTTTTGGGCCTTTTCTGTGACATGTTAGGGAGGCGTGTGGTGTAGTGAGTTGTGCGTTGGTGTTCGGATCACAGGTTCAAACCCCACTGCAGTCAGCATGTCATTGTGTCCCTGGGCAAGACACTTCATCCCATATTGCTCCTGTGGGGATTGCCCACAGTATTGAGTATGTAAGTCGCTTTGGATAAAAGCGTCTAACAAGTGACATGTAATGTTTCCATGCTTCAATGTTCAAAAAGCTCTTTATTTCTCTCATACTGCCTGTGCTGCAGCACCTCTTTTCACCCTCTGTCTGAAACCAAAACCCCGTCTGCTCTGATGGTTAGCTGGCCGGCTCTTTTCTGATTGGTCCACCGCTAAGAGATGACCCGCCCCTGAGCCAATCACGTAGTGTTACAAAGTGATCTCCCGATGTTACGGGAGTAAACAAAGGAGTCCAGTGCTGTGGGAGAAAACTCCATAGAACTTTGGGATTTTAACCTTTGCAGACCGTTTACATAACAAACTAGGTTGATTAGTGGAAAGAAGGCTGTGTTTTTTGTTATTGGCCTCCTTGACTCTACTGACCAGAATCCATCCTGCTGGAGAACCTGACGTGGCGGCACACTTTACCGTGTGTGTTGGACCTGAAGATGGGCATACAGCAGCATGGAGACGATGTCACCGAGGAAAAAAAGGCCAGGAAGATTTACAAGTGTCAGCAGAGCACAGTGTCCCAGTTAGGAGTCGTCCTCTCTGGCATGCAGGTGAGCTTCTCTTAGCCATCGCTTTAGTATCAATGGCTGCATCCAAAAGGAAAAGTTGGACATTTTTGGGAATTGTTTGTAGAGATGAATGTTAATATCAATATAACTAAAATCCACCTACCTGCATCTCTAAAGCCCGATGGAAAGGAAATCTAAAACAGTTCAAGTGTCAATCTGGCAACAGACAAAAAAACAACTAAGGACAGTCAAATATGACAATATACTCGGAAACTATAACATATTTGCAGTAGTGGAAAGATGTGCAGATTTTAAAAGAGGTAACTTTGAACAGAAATGTGCAAAGTATACAGAGTGATGTGATTCACACCGACCTCTCTTTGCCCCTCCATCAGGTGTACCGGTGTGACACGGGTCAGCTGATGTTCATGAACAAATTCCACGGCCGCAGCTTGACGGTGCCGGGCTTCAAGGAGGCTTTGCTCCAGTTCTTCCACAGCGGACAGCGTCTGCGGCGTGAACTCCTCTCCCCCGTCATACAAAGGCTCCGAGAGCTGCAAGCCGCCCTGGAAACCTGTGAATCCTACCGCTTCTACTCCAGCTCCTTGCTCATCATCTACGACGGAGCGCCCCAGCCAAAGCACGCTGAGGACGGCCTCTCTGAAGAAGAGGATGAGGACGAGGAGGTGGAACCAGACATGGAGGAAGAGAAGAGGGAAGGTGAAGCAGCAGGTGCATTCGGTATCCCACGCAGACCCTCCACGTCTAGCGATGGCAGCATCAGGGACGGGAGCTTGTGTGTGGGCCACTCAGAGCCCCGGAGCCCCATGGTGGAGGTGAGAATGATAGATTTTGCCCACACCACCTGCAGCCATTACCAGGGGGACAGCGTGGTGTACGAGGGCCTGGACAGCGGCTACATCTTCGGCCTCCAGAACTTGATCACCATCATCTCCGAGCTGGAGAACACCAGCACAGACTGATGAGACAACACACAGGAAAACGAGGAGGACTGGACTACAGAGGTGGAGAGAGATTTCTCCTCTTAAATTAACATCCTATTGTAGCAGACATTTTATTGGACCTCCTGTTTTTGCTCTTGGTGCTCCTCAATGTTCCTGTTGTATGTTTCCATTTTTGGGATATGAAAAAGAAATGCACTTAACATAGACAAACCATCTGTGTGAACAATGCAGTGATTTACTGTGTCGTCTAATTCAGTTTGGGACAAAAGTGTAGGCAACATTAAAAGCAGATAGGAGTCTCAGGAGAGAGGAAACGTTTTTGTTGTGTCGGATCCAAAGAAAGCATTTAGCACAAAAACACTTTATGATGAAGAAGGACTTGAAGGAGTGTGTTTGTTGCCTTTTAATTCTGCCATCCTCTTTTCCCAGTTCGTCTTGACTCAAAGAGATTATTTTAGGTATAAGGGAAAGATGATATAAAAGTTTCATAAAATAAATAGAAAGTCTAAAAAAAAAACGCGTACTACATTCCATGTCGTTCAATGTCATAATAATAATATTGATTAATATTGTTACTTGACATGTTTGGATACCTCTATCTTGTATGTGTGGGCTGTAAGGGAAGAAAATAAAGGCTTCAAGTCAATATCTGTGTCTTCTTTCATATTCACTGGACAGGAAGTGGGTGAAAACTGCAATCTGAAAAGCCTCAAATTTGTACATAAGGTTAGCTGGCCGGCTTTGTTGTGAATGGTCAACTGCTTAGAGATGTCCCGCCCCTTAGCCTATCACAAACAATAATTTGGAGCGCTAGCCAATAGAAGCGCAAGTGTTACATAGTGATGTCACTATGTTACGGAAGTGAACAAAGTAGTCCAATGGAGGCGTTTTCAGGCACACTACAGGAGAGGGAAACCCCCAAAAAGCATACAAGGGTCTCTTTAATATACTATGAATTTACTATATTATGAACACTTTACACGTTTTTTTCATGTATTGTGTCTTGATTTTTGTCCATGTTTATGTTGCAAATGGAGCTGCTGTGACGCAAGTCCAATTTCAGACTTGATCTGACCATTAAAGTATTATCGTATCGTATGCA
Organism: Gymnodraco acuticeps; assembly: GCF_902827175.1. Taxonomy (NCBI): domain Eukaryota; kingdom Metazoa; phylum Chordata; class Actinopteri; order Perciformes; family Bathydraconidae; genus Gymnodraco; species Gymnodraco acuticeps. The sequence goes on along the minus strand of NW_022989983.1, from coordinate 2,918,842 downwards.
TCACTGCTTGTTGATGCAAAGATGTTAAAAAAGAAACTGGTTGTTCTGGCAGGAGGAGGATTACGACACTCCGGCTGCCTCCACTGGTCCGGCTCGTCTCTGACCAGTCTGAGGCGGACAGAGAGGAGAGAACAATCTGCGCTCAGAGTCACGGGCTGCGGTCATGTGAGGAGTACAGGCCGTCTGCAGGGAGGAGAGATGTGAGGCAGACACCTTTGTAAACAGAGAGCATGGGCCGTCAACACCAGAGTTGGGAGAGTTACGTTATGTATTCCATTACAATTAGTTATTTTTAAAAGGTGTAATCCTGTCAAAAGGTAAAAGTGATGTAACCTGATTACTTTCCGTTACTTTTGGATAACTTCAGAAAATAAATATTATTACTTCAGAGCATTATGTGAGACAACAAAACAACCTTACAAAAGAAGAAACCGCCAAAAATGTGTCCTTTGCTCAGAGATTTCGTCAAAGGAAAACTTGCCTTTTATCAAGCATTGTTAGAGAGCACCAGTGGAAGAAACTTTATTAGGACTGAAATTTGGGAAAAACAGAAAAATGTGTTCCGTCAGCTTTTCTTTGGACATTCTATCCCACTGCAGCAACAGTTTTGTCATTAATTAATTAATTGTCAACACATATGTTCCTTATATAGGCTACTGTAACATATTTAATTCCCAGTCTATGACCTAGCTTATACTGCAGCAAATGTATAAAAGTGCATTAAGAAGTCAAACCCTTTACTGTCACCCAGTAAAGGACAGACACTTAATCTGTAAGAGTCTGGGTCAGGGCAGGCTTAGGATGGTTTATGAGCACATATCATATGTACACGCCACTCTCAGACCCCGATGTATGTTTAATAGTCTGCTAACGACCAGCAGCAGAGCCACGGGCGGTCCTGCAGCAGGAGGCCTGTGGTGCTTCTGTGCTGTGTAACTGCAAAGGGATATATAGATTGATAGATGGATGGAGAGATGAAGAAGATAAGCTCAAACTGGGGGGTGGGGGTGTGTGTAGCAAATGTTACATAACAGCCTCAGGATCAGTGGTCTGCTTTAAACTATCAAATGATCCCACTCTGTCATCAAATGCATATAAAACCACACACATATTGTAAATTCACTGTTATTCTATACCACAGTGCTTACATGATGCTGTATATCAAGTGTTTGTGTTTGCATCATGGTAGCCCATGGCTTTGTGCATGTGGAGCAGTTGCGTAACAGCGGTTTAAATCACTATGACAACAGCAGCCAAGCAGCTGGGAATGAAATAGTATCGAAGCATTTTGGGCCACGAGAGCCATGCCCCCCTCCCGTTCATCAAAAATATTAACATACTGTTCATTCAACAAGTCTGCTCCATCCTTTAATGAACACATTGTGTATGCATGCATATAGACACTGTGCTGCACACTTCCGTTGAAAGCACCTTCAAAAACAATAACATTTTGTTTACTTGCATCATCTAATTTCCTTTTCTCTCAACAGTCACTCATTATCTGACTGCAGCAGACTGAGGCTTATATCTAATGACTGTGAAGCACTTTATGACACTGTTGAAAGGCAGATCACAAAGTTCCAGTACACACATAGTTCGGAACAAATCCACAGCTCCAGTTTGCTCCTGGATATTCTTTAAAGGATTTGTCCTTGATTGCTTTTCAAATAGAGATGCAAGCTTTCTATTTGTATCTACTTGGTGTTTGCTTTTGGTGTGTGTGTGTGTGTGTGTGTGTGTGTGTGTGTGTGTGTGTGTGTGTGTGTGTGTGTGTGTGTGTGTGAACCTTTTGTAAATGACTGGAGGGTTTTTTTCTGTCATATTTTCAATTTCAGCAGAAAGCCTTTCTACTCTTCGCTTGTATGCACACACATCTTTTTTTATTTGGTTAAGATGATGGAGGTTGTAGGGATTGATCTCCTGACCTGCTTAAAATGTGTATTTAATGAGATTACAGCATCCATTGAAGTGTATGTGTGGGGACTAAAGTTGCTTTTTAGGTCAGAAGAGATTATAGCGGCTGTGCTTTAGTTTGATGATGTGGAGATATAAGATAAAGCTGGAATAAATCCAAAACACTACTGTAGACTTTGCGCTAAATAGTCAGCATACATGCTCACAATGACAATGCTAACACGATTATGTTTAGCAGCTACTGTTAACTAAACAAACCCCTTTATGACTATGTGAAATGTCATTGTTCAAACTACCAAACCCGAAAAAATCCAATTGGAACAAAAGACTATTTCTTGGAAAGATTGAAAATAAACTCTCAAACGTGGAGTTTAAATATCATCTCATGTTAAAACATGATAAAGTATACTTATCATATAAATGAAACTAAACATTAAAGGTCCCATGTCATGCTTTCCCGGTTGTTACCCGTCCCCTTGTGTGTTATGTAGCTTTGTATGCATGTAAACGGCCTGCAGAGTCGATAAACCCTCAAAGTACACCCTGTAGCGAGTAAAACTCTAACACATAAAAGACATCTATGCTTCCCCAGAACGCCTCGTTGGAGATTTTCTTTTTCCATTTTTTTCTTCCGGGAACCAAGTGACGTAACGACGATCCAAATTGACCAATTGGTCAATCCGCGGAGCTCCTCACACACACACACACACACACACACACACACACACACACACACACACACACACACACACACACACACACACACACACACACACACACACACACACACACACTCACTCACTCACTCACTCACTCACTCACTCACTCACTCACTCACTCACTCACTCACTCACTCACTCACTCACTCACTCACTCACTCACTCACTCACTCACTCACTCACTCACTCACTCACTCACTCACTCACTCACTCACTCACTCAGCCAGCCAGCCAGCCAGCCTTCTTTTTCTCAGCGGCAGCTCCACGGATTTCTCAGCCTGGACTCAGCCTGAGACAGCGAGACACGGCGAGACACGGCGAGGCCCGGCGCTGGCCCGTGTCCCGCTGTCCCGCAGACCCCACGCAGTAACCAGGATACAACACCAGCAAGCCAGCTCACACTGTCCACTCCTCGCAGCAGCGAGCCCCGCAACGTCCCGCCAACACGGCACCCAGACCCCACGCACGCACGCAGCATTCTCATCTGTTTGTCATTGCTGGTGTCATTTTCTGGTTGCTAACAAACGCCATTGTAACACATAATCACTGATGTTCCGCTGTAACGGTGGTGGACCCAGCGCCATATAGACTAAAAATATTTTAAAATACAGATTTCAGTATCCTGATGTTCTGAGCCCCATTTATTTTCCTCACAGACGGCAACAAAAGTCCGAAATTATACAATTTAAAATAAAAGCAATAACTGTGGCTTGATATTGACATTACCAGTAGAAATACATTGCTTTTAAAATCGTGCTGTGCAACACGAAAAAAAGGGGAAAATCGTGTTGGTGAACACGAATCAATAGATTAAAAATCGTGTTGGTGAACACGAAATGCCGTGAGACTGGGTTGACTATACACAGAGATGCTGTATGAGAAACCAATGTGAGTTTGGAAAATTACACAATATAAATCTATTCTAGTAGACCTCAACAATGGAATTATGATCAGTAGAAATGGCCATGACATGGGACCTTTAAGAGACTTCTGATGTTTCCAGGATTTTTTCACGCAATAACCAGAGGAAACATTCCAATACAATAACAGAAACCAATGATTATTTATCACTTGCAGATAAAATGATGCAATGAGCTAATTCCCATCTAAATCATTCAGTTTTATAAAATCCCATCTCTGGCTTGATCCTGCACTCACACATGCACAGCCTCTGCTGCCATGTCAGTACTAACAGTATTTTACCCTTCAAAAATAATCATATGGCTTGTTGCATGGAGGATCGGTCTGCATGGCTACTCACAGAAGCAGAGGAATTGGAGGGGAGAGAGGAAAAGTAAAATCGAGCCATAGTATAATTGGAATGTTGCATAACGGTGGCGTTGTCGGCCAGGCGTTGGCTTCGACCTTGCCTGAGGCCTCTGTCGTACCCACTGTCAAACACATTTACACTGACATCTTAATTACTATAATGAACCATCAGAGGCACACATTAGCATTCAACACACTCTTTATTTAGACTTCTGCCCTCTTGACTCACTCCATGTGTGTTACTCTGGCTCTCATTTCACTATTGCACAGCCAGTCCTCCATTGGATTATAGTTGGGGGATTACAGGTTTTGGTTTAGGGTTATATATTTGGATTTGAATATTGATGAATACTCCGAAAACATTGTGCAACCATTTTTTTGTGAAATTAGCTGTGTCTTCCAAACAGCTTTTCCCCAATTTGCATGTTTTCAGGGATAGGCAGGTGCCAGACATGGATTTGACAAACGTGTTTTGACATATTGCTGGCAGGGATTATATTTAGCTCTCTGCATTGTTCCACAACACTGGGATCCTCTTTGCCCGCTGATATCTCTGTCCCATTCCCCTACTTATGGACATTACTCTATCCTCCGTGGTGTGTTTACATAAGTCCTTCATATACAGTGTTTGCAGTGGCAGATTTGAGTCTCTTTCGAATCGTCTGGTCATTTTGTGGTTGTTTTTGTCAGTGGTTCTCCTGTCCCTTGTTATGGATGTTTTGTCCCTTTATTCAGTCTATTTTTGCTCACTTTGTGTCTGATTAATAGACCACCGACTTCAAAAATCATTACTTGGAACTGAGTGGCTGATCAATAAAGCTCTGTAGATTAAACAACTATTTCTGGATTGCTTCGTTTTTTATTGAAGTTTGAGTGTGATTCATTTAAAAACAAATTCATACCGAACTAAAAATAACTCCTGCTTTACATTTGAAAGTACACCTCTTAAATGTTCCATATGACTGACAGATTATTATTAGGCTGTTAAAAACGTTGTGAACGCAGAGACTACTGGGGGGTTTGAGCGGTATTTGCTTGTCCTCACCTCTTTGTAGTGTGGTCATAACGTAAAGGGATGTACAGATATCTCTCTATCTTGGCAGCAGACGTGCAAGCTCCCACCATCCTCCAGTGTGAGTGTGTTTTTACTGCTGGACTTTAAATCAAGGGATAGGTGAGAGTAGAGCTGGGGAGTTTAGACTGATCAAATGTACAGATGGTATACGCTACAAAAAGCCTCTTGCTATTTGTGTCAATATTATGGGTCACTGGCTAATTGTGCCACCAGTACTGTGCAGTCGAATGTGCTAGTCTCCACCAATCAATACCACAGGAACATGACAACTAACAAAGTGATGAAATGTTCTTAGCACACACACACGCACACACACACGCACGCACACACACGCACACACACACACACACACACACACACACACACAAACACTGACACTGACCTCTAGTGGTACTAAAGGCAAAAGGAAATATGGAGCTTTTAAAATATGTAATCATTATAAAATGTAACAATGCAATGCAGCACATTTCATTTAATTTATTTAATCGTTTATTTTGTCATTGAAATGTGTCAAGCGTAACAGTACCAGATTTAGCTTTGAGCTAATTTCCATCCGAAGTCCCTCACATAAAACATTTAAGAAAATTACATTTTACAAACATAGCAAAAACAAAATACATGATATGCAAAAAGTGCAAAAGAGCAAGAGCAGCATACACAAGTATTTACCACATGGCACATTCTTATTTGTAATAACAATACTGCATTTTACAATCAAATAATGTGTGTGCATATAAATGAAAGATATTATTGGATTGGTAATAGTGTTCCATCACAGAGTAAATAACTTTTAATATTGTGGATAAGCATCATTCTCGCATATTGCAAGTCTGATTAGAACAGAATCAATCAAGATACATGTCAAATATACATTAGGATACAATTGTGTGGCTCCATTACTTATCGGATACTGTTAAAACTGAACAATATGCTAAATGTAATCTCTTTATTCCAATGCCACAGTGGGGAAGCTATGATAACGCTAGTACTGAGAAAACTTAACACCCTATGGAACAATAGCGAATGTAATTATCTAAAAACAAATGCCTGATGATGAGATTAAAACATGACCTGGGCTAAAAACGCATGCACAGACTGGAGAAAACTTTAATCGGTTAACTGCATTTTACATAGTCACTTTTCTTCTCCCAATCAAGATATGATCCCCTATTTATTCATAATATATCAATAGATCAAATCATACATTGATATAGCCTTAGTCTTTCTCAGAGGAAGGCGTCAACAGCTTAAACCTTAACATTGGCCCAGACACAGAGACGCAGCACTGAGAGATTCTATTACTCCAATGGGAGAAAACGTAAACAACACAGATTGTGACATATTAGTTTGCCTCATGGTCACCAGAATAACTATTGGACCCATTTCCACAAGTGTTATATTTATGGACATTTCTGAATGTAAAAACAAATTCTTAGATGGACAGATCAGGAGAAAATGACCTTTTTTCGACCAATTTGTGTGATGTGTCTTTCATGGTAACACACTCTCGCGAGATCTGGCAACAGCGCTTTAACGTTTTGTTGCTGAGATCTCTCTCTAATACATATAGTATCTAATCATATTACATTAACCCTGTAAAGCCCAAATAAAGAAAAACATTAGAATGTATTTGTTTGACCTTTCAGATGTTGTCATAGGGAGGCTCTGGAGCAGAAATGAAAGAGTTTTCACATATTTTACGTTTTGGTAAATTTTTAGGGAAATGTCGTAATATTGCAACGTTGGGTTTAGGTGGGAGCAGAATGTCTTTATTTCTACTCACATTGTCTGAATTAATATATTGAACAAGTACTAAGGGTTGATTTGCAGGATTGATTGCTTACTTAGCCCTATCAGTATATCATGAATAATAATCACACATCAGTCATATTTTGTATGAATAGTCATTTATTAAATATGAATACAATGGTAGTCCCAAAAACAATTCCTATCGTCGGAAAAGCAGAGACGGACGTCACACTTGGTGCATTGTGTGTTTGTGTACCCTTTACTGCAGTGTCTGCAGCATCCTCTCTTTGTCTACACTGGAAAATGTGCCATTAGGTCCTTCAGTACATCCAGTGGAGGCTGTGATCTCTGGGATGGGGCCCCGTTTGGTGGACTCCCATCACCTGAGGATGGTCTCTTCTGAGCAATCAACGGGCTCCTTGATGTCACTGTCGCTGCTGGGCTCCCGTTGCCTGAAGATGGTCGTCCTCTCTTGGGTGTTTTCAGAGGAGTTGTATTCACCTGATTAGAACAGAATCAATCAAGATACATGTCAAATATACATTAGGATACAAGTCAAAAATATTACAGTGAAATATAAAAAAATATTACAAACGCCAATTAGCATAAATGCATTCTTACCAGGATGAGAGAGGATGCTAGATCTGCCTGAAACGGTCTCCTGCTTTGCCATCTTTAGAGCTTTGCACTCCCGCTTGTAGAGGAGCCAGGCGTTGATCACAGCAAGGATGATGGTGTGCCAGAAGATGTACATGTACCAGCGTCGGGACTTCATGGGGAACTTGTATTTGGCCGTAAACGAGTCCAACAAATCCATACCTCCCATGTACTTGTTGTACCCACAATGTAAGACCTCTCAACTTCTACGTAGGTTTTGTTGGCTTTGTCCCAGTGTTGAATTCTCTGCACAGGGTCTGGTCCAGCAAAGGATGACACAAGTGTGACCGCTCTGTTGTCATACAATTTGACAGCACAGATGTTGTGGTTGGTCTCCACTCGGATGTCAAAGCTTCCTCTCCCTGTTTTCTTCAAGCTCTTCTCCTCTTCAAGGTTACAGTTGGGTAAGCGGCGCGCAGGATCAAGGAGCTTAACTACCAATGGGAAGTAGTTGTCTGCATAGATCTTAGTTCTGACCTTCTGGAAGCGTGGAGGCAAGCTTCACCTGACAATCCAAGTTCAGACTTGGCTCGTATGTATCCCATTGACACTGCCTTGGTACACATCAAAGTCACAGATCATTCCAGAGATTCCAGTTCTCACCCACACTTTGAACCCCCATGGGTGTGGCTTGCCTTGCATGTTGATGCTACTGAAATGGAAAAAGTAATTCATATCAATAATACATATGCTTATTATATTGTAATAGATTACCTGAAGTAATAGATAGGGTGGTGGGACAAGTGTTCATTCTGTCTAGCTTAGCCTATTATCATACTAAAAGGAATGCATGCACCATCCCCCTTCCAGGTATCCCGATGCAACAAGCATCTGAATCCTATTTACATTGTATGTACACTTGAGTCTGGCTTAGCCTATTATCATAATAAAAGCAATACCTACACCCATACATGCAGGTAAACCAGTTCAACAAGTCACACAATCCTGCCTATTATCAAAATAAAAGGAATACCTACACCGACACATGCATTGTAAACAAGTCACACAATGCTGTCTGGCTAATGATAACAGGCTAAGTATCGTCCCAACACATTTCAGAAACTGTTTCTGCCAGAACCAGAGTTAAATGTATTTCGTAACTAATTAACTGATAAGATACAAGTAGAGTTTAAAATATTGCTACAGATATAATTTCACATGTACTTTTATCAGAAATAATAATCTTAATTCAAAATCTTAACAGAGGACACATTTAGAACTTAGTTATAGTGAATTATTAAGACATTATATTTCCATTAGTGTTTTATTTCCACATGTGAATAAGAAGGGCAGGGCCCATGCTATTTTGACTACCACACTGACCCAGTGTTGTAATATTACAACAAAGACATTAGCTGCTCAAAGCTGATGAATGTTGATGAATGTATTCCACAATAAATAAATATGTACATGTTCTAATCTAGACATTGTAATAATCACCCCAAAAAAATATTTGAGGCATTTTACTTACTTGAATCTGACAAATCCAGTCCAATAAAACAAAGAGATGTTGCTCGTTTGAAGATTTGGAAGTTGTGTGAGTGTATGGCCAGAGGGCAGGACGTATAAACACATGTACTACCCAATAGCATTGTGAAGCTGAACAAAAGGACATTTTGACTATGTAAATGTGGTATTTAACCCTTCTCTTGCGTTTCGGGTCAAAAGTGACCGAGTGACTTTGTTTTTTATCATAAATATTGTGTTTTTCATCCAATTGCCTCAAGATCTTATGTTATCCTCCACACTAGGCCTCTGAACATATACACTTGAAGATCACCATGCACTTGCATGTATTATTCAACAGTGAAACACCCATGATGTTTTCGGTCAGAATTGACACACACACACACACACACACACACACACACACACACACACACACACACACACACACACACACACACACACACACACACACACACACACACACACACACAGTTACGTGCCGTAGTGGGTGCTGGTGTTTGGGTGTGTGTGTATTTTTCTCTCTCCCTCTGATTTCCCCAGGTGCTCCCAATCATTGTCTCCAGGTGCAGCCTCTCCCCAGGTGCTCCCAGTCCCCAATCAGCGCCTCCATATAGGACATGAGGAAGGTTGCAGTCGCTCTCCCCTTCTCCTCTGGCTGCATGTGTGCATCATGTCTCTGTCTCTGTGTGAGGCCTGTGTTCTTGTGAATTGTTAGATGTGCTCCAGTTTACCTTTTTGTGTATTGTTTAGTTTAGTTTGCGGTGCAAGTTGGCTGGTGAGCCCGTGTTCCTGTCTTGTTCATTAAACGACTTGTTCGTTACTCAGAGATCGGTTTTCTCTCCTTTCTTGTCATGCTTGGTCATCCTTGTGGGTTGTTACTTCCCTTTGTACCCCCTAGATTTAGAAGGGAATGTAACACACCCACACACACCCACACACACACACACACACACACACACACCTTCCAGACAAAACAATTTACTCTAAGTTAAGGGAACCTCTCACTTTCTCACTCTGTATGATACAATGTATCTCACAGGTGCGAGCTCTGTGCCCCTCGAGAAAGAAAAACCTCTCACTTAGTTTCTCACAGTAAATGCCCCTCCATTACTGTCTCTCATGCAGTTATATTTGTGCCTTGCTCACATTTGACTCATTGACACAATGAGTAGGCGACCGATTAGGCCATTTTCTGTCAGAGAGGCTCTGGACCAATGTTTTGAACGAGATGAAGAGGAGATTGAACCAGACATAGAGGACGATGTATCAGAAATGGAAGATAACAGCGATCCAGACTATGAGCCTGACCAACAGTCAACAGACCAGGAAGAGGCCCCGAGGGAGAGGCCCCCGAGGGAGAGGAGCCCTGAATATTTATTTTTCTCTAAATGTTCATTGAGGAAAACAGTATCAGTGTCTTATTTTATATTCATCACAGTGAATACTGAACTTGATGGGCCCACCAGTGGGTCCAGACCATATACTAGTTGAAAGTACACAATGAAACACTCACTTACTTGTATCAAATCAATACAACCCAATACATCCCATACATCATTGGAACGGGAAGAATCTCAACTACAACACTGACTAAAGCATTTTCCATCTCCAGTAAACACAGCCTACATGGCAAGCATTTTTATGATATACAGTCATGTACAGTAAGCACTATCTTTGAACTTACTGCAAAATTATAACATGACCCCAGGTGTCATTCTCTCTGCCACCCCATGATTTGACTTGCTTTGACTGTTCAAATGAGATGTCAACCGTGGGCCTTACAGGGTTAAGTAGCTTGTAAAAATAAATACATTTATAAAAATAAATACATCTAACCACCCCTATTTAGTAGACAACTGGTGTGCATCATTTGATATGGCACAGCTGCTTATCTTTACCATATAGCATCTCTGGTCAGCATGATGAGTCTGGAGTATGGCGCCCCCAGAGGATGGGAGAATTCAGACTTCAGGGGTTAAATTATAACTGTTCAATATTAAAATAGTGCCTTTTCCGAGTTTACTGGATTTGTTTATCCCCTTAAATATGCTGTCCTCATGAGAAAACGACTGTATGTGTGTTTAATGATGTACTGTTTGTTGTTGATGTGTGTCTCAGAGAAGTGACGTGTGTTAGCCGCTACTCTGGTGACGTGTCTCTGCTGCTCTCTCTTTCTCCCGGAGCGGCTTGATGGAGCCACACTGACTCCGATCAGCACTCAGACTGAACCAGGAACACGACAGGAGCTTCACGTAGGACACCATGGGGAGTAAGTGGCATTACTCTGTTTTATTCACGGTTTGAGTTTGTTTGAATATACCGGCTGCCTTCTTTCAATCTCGAACAATAGCAGGCATTCAGCGTTCGCCGGTAAGCTACTAACTAAGCTAACCTTGGATAGGTTAAGGCTAGGTTGCAGCTAGCTTGAGCTAATTTGAAGATTTTATTCTAATGAAATTGCGTCTCCTTGCGTTTAAGTCAGATGTGATTCTCAACTAGTGCACATTTACAACACATTGCATTTGTCTTTTAAATACGCGTCCAAAATTGCTGTCTTTTAAAGTATTTTGGGATTAAAGGCTAGTTAGCATCATGCTAGCTGTATGGACTCTACATCCGTGATAGTTTACTGTAAATAGAAATGGATGCTGGTTTCACCTTGTTTTAAATGAAAACGTTGCAATGCCAGATTCACTAGTCTACTGCCATACCATAATTTAGTGGTTTATGTTAAATGGCTTGCTGTCAAAGTCAATCCCTGTGATTGAAACAGCTGATCGGCTCTAAGACAAAACATTCAGCAGCGATCCTGCAAAACGGTGTAAAATGACTGCAAACACTAAGTATTAGCTACTCCAACTTTGCTCAAATGTATTTGTTAGTATATCCAGATATTGCTGAGAAAATCTAATTAATTGCTGCTTTGGCCAGATGTTAGCTGTTTAGCTGGGGGTTAGTGATGACGTTGCATCAAATGTAACTCGGTTGAGAAGATGAATAACTCAGATTTCACAAATATTTGTGATGCTATGTACTGATAAGGACTGTAATGTGTTACATCTGTTTTTTTTAAACTTTGAATCTTTTTTATCTGCAGTTAAATTTTTGGAGTTCATCAAGCCGTTCTGTGCGGTCTTGCCAGAAATTCAGAAACCAGAAAGAAAGGTATGTTTACGTCTTCTCAAAACAAAATTATTATGTTGAATTTTGTATTCATTTTGCATATATGAAGGCATGTGAATAACAGTTGCTTATTGTCTTTTTTCCTTGCAGATTCAATTTAGAGAAAAAGTACTATGGACTGCCATTACACTTTTCATCTTCCTGGTCTGCTGCCAGGTAAATATGACATCCACCATGCTGTTTCTGGAAGCTGTTATTGTCGTTTGTGACACTAACTTTACACATTTATTTCTGTGCAGATTCCTCTTTTTGGCATCATGTCTTCAGATTCGGCAGATCCCTTTTACTGGATGAGAGTAATCCTGGCTTCCAACAGAGGTGCTTGAATTGTATACGTTTAACTGAGTTAACCGCTGAGTTCTGTGCAGCTCCAACAAGTTGAAATAATCAACAGTGTTATCAGACCTGATGTAATCTCATCATCACATATGATAAGTCAAAGGTCATCAAACATAGGGCTGTATGCATTGTTTCTGCTGCTGTTATTATACTAACTGACACTAATAATGCTTTCTTCCTCCAGGTACTCTGATGGAGCTGGGCATCTCACCCATTGTCACCTCAGGTCTTATCATGCAGCTACTGGCTGGTGCAAAGATCATTGAGGTGGGAGACACCCCCAAGGACCGAGCCCTCTTCAATGGAGCTCAGAAATGTAGGTTTTCTGCTCCATATTTTCTATTTTAAGAAAACTTGACACAAACCTTTGAAATGAGTTTTTTTGGTTTCCTCTGAAGATAACAGACGCGTATTCAGTAATGTCTAATTGTTGTTCCTGCCAATTGCAACTCATGTTGTCTTTCTTTTTGCAGTGTTTGGAATGATCATAACAATCGGACAGGCCATTGTTTACGTCATGACCGGCATGTATGGAGACCCTTCAGAGATGGGCGCTGGGATCTGCTTGCTCATCATCATCCAGGTTAATACAAACTTAAAATAAATTAGGATAAAGCTAATTTAGGGTGTCTAAAAATGTAAAGGTGGGGTAGGTACGTTTCAGAAACCGGCTCGAGTGCACTCAAATTTGAAAGTACACAGCCGAAAAGAATCCGCCCCTTCCTTCAGACTTCCTTACAGAGCACCTCCTCCAACACACACGAACGCACACATGACGTCAGCAGACTGGTGAAAGTGGCCGCCTGTTGCTGGCGAGTCATTGAAGTACTGCTGCAATGCACGCCCAATGACGGCACGCCCAATGACGGCACGCCCAATGACGGCACGCCCAATGAGGGCACGAGATACATTTGTGCGTGCACGAGATGGAAGGCTGACAGACAGGGCGGCAATCCAATCCGTTTAGCCGGCTTTTTACAGTACTACAGCTTCCACAGATGAAATTTTTTTATGGATTTTTTGTCAAAGCACTTAAAATATTCATTGCTATCGGGATGTTAAGAGCATTCCATGGAATATAACAAAAAGTGTATCTCGAGCCGGTTTCTCAAACTTACCTACCCCACCTTTAAGTGGTCAAAGATTGTACTTATTATGTGTTGTAGTAATCTGCCAATCAACCTGAATATAAAGCATGTTTGTTCTTCTGCAGTTCATGTTTTTTCTTTGCATTATTTGTTTTTTCTTTGCATATTTTTCAAATTTAAGATACAATTTTATCATCTTCCTTTGTGGGATAGTCATAAATCAAGAAGTTGTTATCTTTTCTTGTTTTAAATAGCTGTTTGTTTCTGTCTCAGCCCAATACTAACCTCCTGTGTTTTTCCACAGCTCTTCGTTGCAGGTCTGATCGTCTTGCTGCTGGACGAGCTGCTCCAGAAGGGTTATGGTCTGGGTTCTGGTATCTCTCTCTTCATTGCGACCAACATCTGTGAGACCATCGTCTGGAAGGCCTTCAGCCCCACCACGGTCAACACCGGCAGAGGTATTTAAAGCTAGTGACGGTAACATATATGCATATTAATCCGTATTATAATGGCTAACACTGTCACTGCTGTTGTTTTCCAGGTACTGAGTTTGAGGGAGCCATCATCGCTCTCTTCCATCTCCTGGCCACTCGCACAGACAAGGTGCGCGCCCTGAGAGAAGCCTTCTACAGACAGAACCTGCCTAACATCTTGAACCTCATCGCCACCGTCTTCGTGTTTGCTGTGGTCATATACTTCCAGGTGAGCTGCCACTAAGAGTCTTACCTGATGTTATTGCACTGAAAGAATTAGGATGGCATTACTGATGGCGCGCTTCTTTACCTCACCAGGGCTTCAGGGTCGACCTGCCCATCAAGTCAGCACGCTACCGTGGTCAGTACAACACCTACCCCATCAAACTGTTCTACACCTCCAACATCCCCATCATCCTGCAGTCTGCCCTCGTCTCCAATCTCTACGTCATCTCTCAGATGCTCTCAACTCGTTTTAGCGGGAACTTCCTCGTGAACCTCCTAGGAACCTGGTCTGTAAGTATGACAGTGGAGCTGCACCTCCAGCACGTTTATATTAAATTCAACGGTACACTATTATTAGAATTGGTGACACTTCTGTGGTGCGTATGTAACGATCAACTATTTACAATACTTGTGTTAATTAAACGCACAAGGGGTTCTTGAATGAAATAATATTATAAAGATAAACAGAAATAATAAACGGATAATCTGCTCCTTAAACAAAATAAACAGAGACAGATTTCATGCATCCATTATATTGACAGTTTTCCAGCCAAACAACACAAACAAAATTAAACAGTCCGCTCTGCGATACACAAAAAGTGTCTTTACTGCCTAATCCAGGCTATTGTTCATTGACAACAAAGGCTGTTGCTCCTGCGCCCGTCGGCGGCAAAAACAGAAATGTTTGTAGGCCTTTTCAGGCTATATTCCCCCAAAAAAAGAAACACGAGGTCCAGCGTGGCACAAAAGAGCGATCTCACCCTGTGTCGGAGAGAATCTCTCTATCTGTGCGCGTCCTCTCCAAGGAGACGTGCTTCCAGGTCGGTCGATGCAATATCCACATACGGTTACTTTCAGTTACTTCCCCATTGCATTTGAACATATATACATGCTGAGAAAACATAAATATCCCGCTGAATACCCGCATTCACCACCCTCACGCTTCCTCCTCCCGTGAGAACCACCACCTGGCATCCTGTTGACGCGCCCACTAAAAAGCCTCTGGGCGCGCCGCGACAGGTGAATATGCAAATGAGGCTTGCAGAACCACACCCTCAAACTTTACATAAAAGTGGACATTTAACGACTGTAGTTGCGAGGATGATACACATGCATCATAGATTTTCATTTCATTTGAATCTAAACTACATGCCTTAACCTTTTCCCCTGCCCCTACAGTTTATAAGAAACACTGAGATCAATCTGCGACTGTCACACGTATAATGCTTGAGACAATAGATATATCCAGTCTTAGTCTATATTTAACTAGAGGAGATTGAATTACATATTATGCTGCATTTCCACCGCACAGTATAGTACAGCTTTACTTTTTTGATTTTAAACTAGCAAGAGTTTTGGATAATATCTTGTACTTGCTTTTGGTACCCACTGGGACAAGGCTCCAAGTAATCTGAGCCGATACTAAAGGGTGAATATAAAACCCTGGAGACCATGGCCCTACACAAATCTAAAATTATTAAATAGTAAAGCTACCCTCTTAAGCGCTCGCAATTTTTTGTGGAGTGCAGACATTCTTCTTTTATGGTGAAAGTATTCAACACGTTTTCAGCTGAATGTGTCAGTGCAGTTGAACATGGCGTTGTTAAGGTGATCAGCTGAGAATCCCTCTTACACTAAGGGGAATAATCCTTAGTGGAAAACAAAATACAGAAATAGAACGGGTACCAAAAGTGAGTTTAGCTGAAACCATGCAGTTCAAATGTGGTATTTTCATAAATGGGGAACGGTTGGGTTCTGTCTCTCGTGTTGGACCTGCATCATCTTATTTATAATATCTCATTGTGATTAGGATGCAACGAGTGGTGGACCCGCTCGAGCCTACCCTGTGGCCGGGCTCTGCTACTACCTCTCCCCTCCGGAGTCGTTTGGCTCGGTCCTGGACGACCCGGTTCACGCTGCCATCTACATCGTCTTCATGCTCGGCTCCTGCGCCTTCTTCTCAAAGACCTGGATCGAGGTCTCAGGATCTTCTGCTAAAGATGTAAGTCTTGTGCTTTTAGAAAAGCATTGACGACTTTGCTTTGCATCAATCCCGCATGAAATGAACCCTCATGTATCACTTTGTGCGTGTCAGGTGGCGAAGCAGCTGAAGGAGCAGCAGATGGTGATGAGGGGACACAGAGAGACCTCCATGGTGCATGAGCTGAACAGGTACATAGCATTCTGAGTCTCAGATGGCATGTGTGTTACCTGCAGCATATGGAAAGTTGTCCTTCAGAATACTTTTTTGTATTGACGCTGGATTTATTATTCACAGGTACATCCCCACAGCTGCTGCCTTCGGTGGCCTCTGCATAGGAGGGCTGTCCGTCATGGCTGACTTCCTCGGGGCCATTGGTTCGGGGACAGGAATCCTCTTGGCTGTGACCATCATCTACCAGTACTTTGAAATCTTTGTGAAGGAGCAGAGCGAAATGGGCAGCATGGGAGCACTGCTCTTCTAAAAAATACCAACCTTCGGACACACATAAGACACAAAGCATCCACCCGCCCCCCATCATTATTTTAATTTTGCAATTTTTTGCAATTTCGCACAATCAGTTCATTTTGCAGCTGGAATAGGTTTTTTATTATCTCCGCTATCTGTGTTTTCCACCATTACTTTTTTAGCAGTTGAAACCGTTTTCCCAGCAGGCTGCCTAAGTCCCCACTGACTGTCTTAAAAGCTGAAAAATGCCTAAAAGCACATCAGTGTGAGGAGCTGTCTTTGATTTACCTCGGGCATTGTTCATCGCAGCATGTTCAAGGAACACTCAGACAGAGACGACGTGATAGTGCTAATTTTGAGCTGAAAGCACTGCCTGGACTTTTTGGGGGAGTTGAAAGAAAGCCATGTCAGGTTCATCTCAAAGTAGCAATCATGGCTGAGGTTTCTGGGGGCCTATAGTAGGGTTTTGACAGTATAAATAAAATATGCTTGCACTCCTGATGAGGTCTCTGGTAATCTCAGACAAAGCCGTCTATGGTTTTATTTTTAATGATGGACTATGTTTATATTCACTCTGGTCTTATGTAGGGCAAATGTGTTTGTCCTCTGTCTGGGTCCTCAAAGGAAAGTGTGTGTGTCTGTGTCGTCATGCTCTTTTATTCCCAGACTGTATTGCTGCACAAAACTGCCGACGTGGTCGGGATGAGGGTGGGTTTGATAGGGATGAGAAAGGGTTTCATTTTGGTTTTTACTTTATGTAACAGACATTGTGTTATTAAAAAAAAAAAAACAAGATTTTTTTTCCAACATACTTGAAAATGTGTTTTTATTCCTATTATCCGCTTGTTGTGCTTTGATCCTGCATGTTCTGTGACCACTGGTGACACAACACACACGTTACTGATCTCTCAAGTTTGTTGCACTGATGTTACCCTCTAGAGATGAGATATGTATAACCTGGCTGTAGGTTAATTAGGTTGTACCTTGCACTTAACTTCCACCAGAGATCCCTGTAGGAAGTTCAATATGACCACACTTCAAATAGTTGAGAGTAAAAAATAACGAGGGATTTTGTATGTTCTGATGCATCAGTACCTCCTTACATTTTATCCAATGTTTATATCAAATCTTTACTGACGGAGCTTTAATGTAACAATGAAAACTGTAATGAATAAGATGGATGAAAGAAAACGAACCAGAATTGCAGTTATCTGACTCATTTAGAAATCCTTTGATCTGAAGAAAGAGAATCATAACATATATGGTATGAGGCAGTGCATTGATAACATTTAATTGGGTGATAGTTAAGAATACATAACATTTTAAACATTAAACAATATGGAGGCTGTGGCTCAGTGGGTGGTGCGTTGATTTTCAGGGAAGCTCTGGTTCCAACCAAGACTCTTCACCCCATATTGCTCCTGTGATTATTGCCCACAGTATTGAGTGTATGTAAGTTGCTTTGGATAAAAGCATCTAACAAGTGACATGTAATGTACATTTTGCATCTCATTGTCCCTCACAATAAAAAATAGAATATGTGTAGGGTTAGAAGACACGAATCCCCTCCTGAAGGATCGAAAAGACAATACATCAAATAAAAAATAAGAATATAATGCATAATACAATTATAAATATATATATAAAGACATTTAATATGAACATTTTTTTTGTAAAACGAAATAAATAGTGATAAACGTGAGTATTTTTTTTACAACATTTCATATAAAACGTGAAAAAAATATAGCATTAAAAAAAAAATTGCAACAAAAATAAATTAACTCTGACTTACTTCACATCTTGACACTAAACCCAGTGTTCTTGTTTATTATATTTTTTTGTGCACGCTATTTTTCAGAACATTTGTAAGTTATACTTTACACATTTGGTGGGGATAAAATTGGCCATTTCAGAAACATGTCCCCAGCTCAAATGACGCCTATGTTGTTAACAACAGTTGCCACGGTCGAGTGACGTCATCATTGTGCGACCACATGTGACCGAAGGGTCAGAGGGGTAACGGGGCCGTTTGGAAGCCGGGTATCTAGTCAGATGAGACGGTTTAACTTAAGTAATTTCTGCTGTCACACCGGCCATCTTCTACCACGGAGGGCAACGGACTGAACCAGCGGCAGACATGTCGTACTGCAAACAGGAAGGTAATCTAAATCTCCTTCATTCATGTTCACTCCATGTCCATGGCTTGGCAATGTCACCGAGTTAGCCACCATGCTAGGCTAACTTCTAGAAGAAGCCGGATATTTCAGTAAGTTACCTAACAGTTACATGGCTGGTAGCGAGGAAGCTGCATGCAAATGAATGAGGCTTATTATTAAGGGTGTCTGCATTGTTGTGATAAAACACATTGGTCATGGTCGTAATCTGATCGGACACCTTTGATACACATTGGTAGAAAGGGCTAGCTCTGAATCTGGTGGTACGTCCAGGGCTATCAGTTGACAGGTCAGGTTAAACCAGGTTACTGGCACAGTGCGCCCACAGGGGTCACTGTTAACCAGCTTCGTGAACTGGTTTTCTACTTCTACTCGAAATATAAACTAGTAGAGCATTTTTTGTTTATTTTTGTACAGTTTATTTATTTATCATACATTTGAACTGACTCTGGTTGCTCTTGCTGTTACATAGCAAATGGAGACAATGATATAATCTTGAGATGGGATCATAACAACGCCAGTAAAGTCGAGGAGGAAATGTCGTCTTCCCCACTCCTTTCCCCCCTTGCTTCCGGTGCCCTTGCTCTGGCCACACCCATTTCCAAACTGAAGGCTACAACATTAATTTGTATTTGAGCTACACACCTGTTAAGTCCTGTGAGTGTGTCTTTCATGGGGTGACAAAATATGTCCAGAGGAGAGATGGCAAACTTTTACCAACAGGTGAAGTCATTTAATAACGTTTTCTGCAACTTTGTCATATCTTAAAAAACATGTAGGAATCTATAAGCCCATGTTTGTTGTTGCTGAATTCTTGTCAACCTCTCCAAGTCAAATAGGCTGCAGTAACTAAGGCAACTCCCTATGAAGACTCCACATTACACCTAGTTTAGCATCTCAACACTGGATAACTGATCCAGAGATCAGGATTTTAAATGGTACTGATGCTTTTTTAGGACTTTTCACATTTACTTGTTATGTTATTGGTTGTTTTTCAGTTTAAACAATACTTATTTTTACTGTTTAAGTTATTGATACTTTGCTTGTCATTAATACTGTATCAGTTATATTTTATATTATCTGCCATTTTTATACATCTTTGTAAAACAGTTACTTTTTTTAAGTGCTATATGAAAAATCCATGATTTTGTTATTTGTTTTGTTATCAAAGGTAAGGATCGCATCATCTTTGTGACCAAGGAGGACCATGAGGCACCGAGCAACGCTGAGCTCATTGCAGATGACCCCGATGATCCTTATGAGGAACAGGGTTAGTCATTGTTAGGGATGGGTATCGTTTGAAATGTATCGATTCCGGTTCTTATCGATTCCCCGTTTCGATTCCAAAATTGTAAAAGAAAGAGGTCAATCTTTTAGATAACAAAAATATCTTTATTTTTTTAAGCTTTAACTGACATTTTTACAAATAAAAAATATACATGCAATACAAATGTATTGCACAATAGCTGTGCTTTATTTTAACTGAGCTATGCCTGTGGCAAGCTGTTAACAGGCATTACACTGTGCCTTGTCTTTTCATTTTTTAGTGTAGTGGAGCCTCACTTCAGACCGTTTAGCGCGACCCATCTTTGGTGTTATGAAGTGACTGAGCTTGTGAACTGTCTACGGGAGGACGGGGGGAGCCTCGCTGCGGGGAAACTGTGGACCTCTGTCGCCGCAAATAACATGATGCCGTTTTAAAAAATGAAGGGCGGTGCCGGCCGTCAGCGTACCAAGCCGGTCGTCAGCCGGCCGTCAACGACCCGCTGACGACCGGCCGTTCTGTGATTCTCCAGAACACACAGATGGCCAGTCCTCCCTTACCCTGGCTGTATTTCACCGGGTCACCGCGGCGCAGACGGACCTGGTGGAATACAGGGTCTACCGCGTTTAGGAACCGTTAAGCAGAACCGAAATTGTGTATTTTGTATGGGTACCCGGCATTTTCTTATCGGTTCCCAACCCTAGTCATTGTGGAAAAACAGGATCAGACTTTCAAACATTACCTCATACAAGTATTCTTTTAACTTACTTCCTTCTGGTTTCCTTTCCTTAAGGTCTGATTTTGGCTAATGGAGACATCAACTGGAACTGCCCGTGCCTTGGCGGCATGGCCAGTGGACCGTGCGGCTCTCAGTTTAAAGAGGCCTTTTCCTGCTTCCACTACAGTAAGGAGGAGCTGAAGGGCTCCGACTGCATCGACAACTTCCGCGGTATGCAAGAGTGCATGCAGAAGTACCCCGAGCTCTACCCTCAAGAGGAAGATAAAGAAAGCTCCTCCGAAGCAGAGTCCAACTCTGGTTCTGGTTCTGCTGCCCCGACTGAGGGCTCCGCCTCGCCCCCTGAAACTGACTCTCCCCCTGCTGCTGCTACTACACCTGCTTCTGAAGCTACACCACCTGCTGCTGATGCTACACCACCTGCTGCTGATGCTACACCTGCTGCTGATGCTACACCACCTGCTGCTGATGCCTCACCTGACAGCGCATCGCCCACAGAAACCCAGAGTGCCAGCTAAGGTCCACCGGTGCTCATCCAGGCTTCTCTGTGTCCAATCACTGCCCGGCAGAACTGACTCTCCAGGAGGAGCTCTGATTGGCCTCTTCACCTGATTAAGCCCACAGACAGAGAGGACTTACTGACATAGCTCTGATTCTAACGGGCCATATTTACAGGCAATCAGTGAAGGACTTTGTGAATGCAGATGAACATAACGTATGTACAAAGTATAGGCTGCTTTGTTTCACTGGCACTCAAAGATCATTGAAGAGTATGATTTATTGACAGCGGGCTAAACTGCAGGCACATCAGTGAAAGAGTCCCTTTATAGGCAATTGGGGTTTAATTTATTGTGTGTTATCGTGTCTATCAAAAAAGCTTGTTTGTTGGCATCCATTATGTGTGTTGTCCTGATAATGTTGACAGCCCAGAAATATACAGCACCGGCTTCGATTCATTATGCAATTTGATAGTAATCCAAGCAGGAATCACTTGATCTTTTGATTGGAGCTTCTTTTTCTTGTTTGTGTTACTGCAGTTTAACATTTAATTCCCTTCCTTTATTCTATTACTCAAAAGACAGAAAGCCCTTTTAATTGGTAAAAAAAAAACAAGGCTTCTGTTTGGGTAAAATTAAGAGGTTCTGCGTTTGTTGACATCTTGTAAGAACTTCAGGGTTTCCATCTACATTAGTTAGCATATGAAAAGTTGTTGTCATCTTCATAATTGATACTGTATCTGGCCAAGACCAAAGTGGTTTGTTACATTTGACTGTCAGTGCATAAATGTTTTTGTTGTCTGAACACTGTCTGGAATCTGCTCTGATCACCATTCAGTGACCTTCCTCTAAAATACTTGATCTGTGTTTCTCAAACATGTCCAGATTAAAATGATTTGTGGAAAAATCAGATGTTTCGTATGAAGCCTTCTTAATGTCAGTCAGTTTTACATTTTCACATCTTGAAAATGTAATAAATGTTTTGAGGTTTTTAACTCTAATATGTACAAGTAAACCGTGTATTATGACAGAACCGACCATCATATTTAACAGCCTAATACTAGCTAGCATTTCTGTAATATTATAGTTTCATAGTATTTTATTATCAAAATCATATAGGCTTCAACATGTGTATAAATAAACTTTGAGAAACCCAGTTGGACATTCAAAGAACGACAACTACCTTCATCTTACACCGTTACCTTGCTCGATAAAAAAGTGGCGATAAAATATTGATTTGTTAAACTCAGATCTTAACAAATCCAGGAACTCACTTCAGTTTTTATTTTGTGTTGCACACACACACATTGTGAGTACCAGTCATGAGTTTGACTCCTCTGAATGAGGCAGCATGTCATCAGTGATTTTCAGTCCCCTTTCTGAATTGTCCACTGACTCAAATGTCCTTGCCAAAGCTTCTGCAGTCTGTCCTGCCTGTGTAGATCTATATTCAAGTACATCCGTTCCTCAGGCCCTCTGATACCAGTAGGCCGAGCCGCGGTGTCCATGGGACGACCACGCTCTGCATGGTGACCAGCAGTCGGCCTGTTCCCGCCTCCTCGGGTCCCGCCAGCAGGTACTCCATACCTGGTGAGAGAGGTAAGACATTATTGACCTGGTCTAATAACACATCTCCAGTGTATATTCCTCTGTTAAAAATGTGTCCAGAAAGCTGTACATGACTGTCTCGTGTACTGGTTCACAAATTATTTTTCTTTGCCATGTTTTCAACTGATTCTTCCATTTTTAGATATTGACCTATGCGTCTAAAATTAAAAAGAAGATGAAGATAAATACATATTTAAGATTCAAATTCAAAGGCTTAATTGTCAACACAATAGCTAGTGTAGTTTTGGCAGTAAAAAGTCCCATATTAGGTCCCAGGCTCCTCCTACAATGCAACATACAATATTCTTAAGACATAAAAAGAAAGAAAAATAGTTCAAGAAGAAATGGAAATAAAAAAAGTACATGAGTATGGTGCAAGGAACACAATGCTGCAACAAAAAAACCCGGAAATACTGTAAGTAAACTATGTAAAATAAAAACTGCATATTGTAATAATATATAAATAAGTATCTAGACTAAGTACATTTACATTTGAACTGAATTATAATCATTTTACCTGGGTTTAGAATGGGACAGGTGCAGCCGCGGCTGGTCCAGGACAGAGGGTAGATGCTGATGGTCCCTAAGCTCAGCGCCACATGGCCTGATCGAAGGACCTTGCGAACTTTGACCTGCACTTCTGCGTGGCTGCCTTTGTCGTGAGCGGACAGCACACTGGCCTTGATCACTGTCAGGGTCACACAGGAAGAGAGAATACTGAGGGGAGGCATTATGAAGCAAGTATCGATCACAATTCATGAAACGGTTATTAAACGAGTGATAATAATTACACATCCTTTCTTACCATAATCATGTTTGGTCTTACAGAGGTCCAACGCACTCCTCAGCTTTTTCTCCTTACAGCTGCACTTTCCTGCATACAGACATGAGTTATTCCTGATCCACTACCTCCAAGATTACCCTCAATAAATCACTACGATTCCACAGTTTAAAGCCATGCAATGCAGATGAACATCAGACTCACCTGTGTAATGCAGAGCAGAGACGGCGAGCTCCTTCGACCACTGAACCTCTTCTTCTAATGTGAACATGTGATCCAGGTCAGGGATCTTTCCACCAATGGGCACGTTGAACACCTGGTTATTTGAGTAGCTGCAATAGTGGAATTGAACCCATCAGGTGATTGTTACTATAATGTCTTCATCAAACAAGGCCATGCATAAAAAAATCATTAATATCAAAGGGAGAACATATGCTATATGTCTGTCCCTGGGAAGGTACACACATACACATCAGATCAAAATACAAATATTTAGAATATACATACTAGCACATTTATCAAAACAGCTACAGTGGGGCAAAAAAGTATTTAGTCAGCCACCAATTGTGCAAGTTCTCCCACTTAAAAAGATGAGAGAGGCCTGTAATTTTCATCCTAGATACACCTCAACTATGAGAGACAAAATGAGAAAAGAAAATCCAGAAAATCACATTGTCTGATTTTTAAAGAATTTATTTGCAAATTATGGTGGATTTGGTCAATAACAAAAGTTCATCTCAATACTTTGTTATATACCCTTTGTTGGCAATGACAGAGGTCAAACGTTTTCTGTAAGTCTTCACAAGGTTTTCACACACTGTTGCTGGTATTTTGGCCCATTCCTCCATGCAGATCTCCTCTAGAGCAGCTGGAGAGGCTCTCCAAAAAAACTGGCCTCACAGTCCACCTCCTGGCCTTTCGTGAGCATATAAAAACATATAAGGAAGCTCTCTCCCATGCCAAGACTCACTACTACTCTCGTCTCATTGGTGCTCAGCAAAGCAACCCCAGAAGACTGTTCTCCACCATCAACCGCCTACTACGGCCCCCTGACGCCCCTCAGCCCTCAGGGGCTCCCGATCTGTGCTCCAAATTCCTTGACTTCTTCCAGGCGAAAGTCGAGGCCATCCATCAGCAGCTCCTGGTGACTGGCCCTTCCCCCCTACCTGCACCTCAGCCACCTGGTAATGCACCCCAAGCGCCGCGCCTCTCCCACTCCAACCTCTCCTCCTTCTCCCCTGTGGATGCTCTCCAAGTGGCCAAACTGGTCAGCTCGGCCAAGACCTCCACCTGCTCCCTGGACCCCATGCCCACAGCCCTGGTCAAGGACTGCCTACCCACCCTCTGTCCCTACATGGTGGTCATCATCAACGCTTCTCTGGCTCCTGGTATAGTCCCCACCAGCTTCAAACTGGCCTCAGTCACCCCCATACTCAAAAAACCTGGCCTGGACCCCGACGACCTCCAGAACCACCGGCCGATCTCCAACCTTCCCTTCCTCAGCAAAACTCTGGAAAGAGTGGTCGCCGGCCAACTCCATCAGTACCTGTCCAGCAATGAGCTCTATGAGCCCTTCCAATCCGGCTTCAGACAGCAACACAGCACTGAGACCGCCCTCATCAAGATCACCAACGATCTCCTCATTGCTGCTGACTCTGGCCGCCTCAGCATCCTCATCCTCCTGGACCTCTCTGCAGCATTTGACACCATCTCTCACAACATCCTCCTCACCCGCCTCTCAGACCTCCTAGGTGTCACTGGCACAGCGCTGTCCTGGTTGACATCCTACCTCCACAACAGGAAACAGTTTGTCTCCATCAGTGGCTCAAACTCAGCCCCGGCCCCAGTCCACCACGGTGTACCCCAGGGCTCTGTGCTTGGCCCCCTCCTGTTCACCATTTACATGCTCCCCCTCGGCCAGATCATCTGACATCATGGACTCAACTTCCACTGCTATGCTGATGATACCCAATTGTATCTCAGCACCACTCCATCCTCCCAGCTCCCCCCTCAGTCTCTCATCAACTGCCTGCATGACATCAAAGCATGGATGTCATGCAACTATCTGAAACTAAACAGCATGAAAACAGAGCTCATGGTTGTGGCACCCAAGGCCCTGTTCCAGAAGGTTGGTGACTTCATCCTTGAGGTTGACGGCTGCTCCATCTCCCCATCTCCTGAAGCCCGCAACCTGGGTGTCATCCTCGACTCCACCCTTTCCTTCCATTCCCACGTCAAGTCTGTGACAAATCAGCCTTTTTCCATCTAAGGAACATTGCCAGACTCCGACCGTCACTCTCGGAGTCGGTTGCCGAAACCCTAGTCCATGCATTTGTCACCACCCGCTTGGACTACTGCAATGGTGTCCTGTTCGGGGTTTCCAACAAAACCCTGGACAGGCTCCAGTATGTCCAAAACTGTGCTGCTAGGGTACTCACGCACACAAAACCGTGGCAGCACATCACTCCCACCCTCATCCACCTACACTGGTTGCCGGTCAAGTCCCGCATATCCTACAAAATCCTCCTCCTTACCTACAAATCCCTCCATGCCCTTGCCCCCCAGTACCTATCGGACATCCTTCACCCACATGCCCCACCCCGGAACCTGCGGTCCTCAGACTCTGGCCTGCTTACCACCCCCCGCACCAAACTGCGAACCTACGGGGACAGAGCCTTCAGTGTGGCAGCCCCCACCCTCTGGAACGCTCTCCCTGCGGAGATACGCAACATCCCCACACTTGAAGCCTTCAAAAGGGCCCTCAAGTCCCATCTGTTTGCCAAGGCTTTCGGCCCCTAAATCGATCTGTTGTTCTGTTTGTCTGTCTTTTGTTTTGTTATGTTTGTCTTTGCACTATTACTTGTGAAGCGACCTTGGGTCCCCTGAAAGGCGCTATAGAAATCGAAGCTATTATTATTATTATTATTATTATTCTAGAGCAGTGATGTTTTGGGGCTGTCGCTGGGCAACACGGACTTTCAACTCCCTCCAAAGATTTTCTATGGGGTTGAGATCTGGAGACTGGCTAGGCCACTCCAGGACCTTGAAATGCTTCTTACGAAGCCACTCCTTCGTTGCCCGGGCGGTGTGTTTGGGATCATTGTCATGCTGAAAGACCCAGCCACGTTTCATCTTCAATGCCCTTGCTGATGGAAGGAGGTTGTCACTCAAAATCTCACGATACATGGCCCCATTCATTCTTTCCTTTACACGGATCAGTCGTCCTGGTCCCTTTGCAGAAAAACAGCCCCAAAGCATGATGTTTCCACCCCCATGTTTCACAGTAGGTATGGTGTTCTTTGGATGCAACTTAGCATTCTTTCTCCTCCAAACACGTCTAGTTGAGTTTTTACCAAAAAGTTCTATTTTGGTTTCATCTGACCATATGACATTCTCCCAATCCTCTTCTGGATCATCTAAATGCTCTAGCAAACTTCAGACGGGCCTGGACATGTACTGGCTTAAGCAAGGGGACACGTCTGGCACTGCAGGATTTGAGTGTGCATAGTGTGTTACTGATGGTAGCCTTTGTTACTTTGGTCCCAGCTCTCTGCAGGTCATTGACTAGGTCCCCCCGTGTGGTTCTGGGATTTTTGCTCACCGTTCTTGTGATCATTTTGACCCCACGGGGTGAGATCTTGCGTGGAGCCCCAGATCGAGGGAGATTATCAGTGGTCTTGTATGTCTTCCATTTTCTAATAATTGCTCCCACAGTTGATTTCTTCACACCAAGCTGCTTACCTATTGCAGATTCAGTCTACCCAGCCTGGTGCAGGTCTACAATTTTGTTTCTGGTATCCTTTGACA
Organism: Gymnodraco acuticeps; assembly: GCF_902827175.1. Lineage (NCBI taxonomy): Eukaryota > Metazoa > Chordata > Actinopteri > Perciformes > Bathydraconidae > Gymnodraco > Gymnodraco acuticeps. Next base: position 2,891,365 of record NW_022989983.1, on the reverse strand, counting down.
TCTCTTTGGTCTTGGCCATAGTGGAGTTTGTAGGTGACCAAATACTTATTTTACCGAGGAATTTACCAATTAATTCATTAAAAATCCTACAATGTGATTTCCTGGATTCTTTCCCCCCATTCTGTCTCTCATAGTTGAAGTGTACCTAGGATGAAAATTACAGGCCTCTCTCATCTTTTTAAGTGGGAGAACTTGCACAATTGGTGGCTGACTAAATACTTTTTTGCCCCACTGTATATCTTCAGAATTAATTTAAACTAACCTATCAAATTACAGTACAATTATTGTTGGCAAGACTGGTTGCTCAATATCATTTTTGTTGCACATTTGGAAAAAGTGTGAACGTCTGAGCAGGTTTAAGCTCAACTGGAAGTATAAATTAGCAATAACCACAGTGATTAAGTTTTAGCTTCTGCCTTGACGTGTGAATGATTAGGTCGTAGATAGATGATATGGCTAACCTGTCCAGACACTGCCCTGTGATTGGATCACAGCTGTGAGGGCAGGCGCAGGGTCTACAGCCCTCCTCTCCAAACCCCCAGTGTCCGGGCTGGCAGTGGCTGCAGCTCGCGCCCCAGACCCCGGGTCTGCAGGGGCACTGCCCGCTCCTTGGGTGGCACCAGGGTCCCTCCTCCCCTGGACGAGTGGGCAAAGACCCCCGAGGATCACACCAGCAGCCTGAGAAACATACACAGTTAAGTATGATGCTCCTACATTTATGTTTTACTCTTCTATTGTTGTCAAATTATGGATTTAGAAAAGTGCCAGCAGATGGAGCTATAAGACGTTACTTTTATTTTATCCACCAACCTGTCTTACTTTGAACAAACACCACCAGTACATTTACTCAAGTGCTATACTCAAGTACACATTTGAGGTACTTGTACTTTACCTGAGTATTTTCATTTTATACTAATGTATACTTATTTTCTACTAGATTTTGGGAGCCAATATTGTACTTTTTAATCCAATATATTTATTTTACAGATTTATTTACTTTATAAATTCAGATTTTGACAAACAATACTTTTAAAAAAAACGTTTAAAATATGATTATTTGGTATAGATTAAAACCATCCAAAATGTTATGCAGAGCAACTAAAACCACAAGTGCGACATCAGAAAATGAATCGCAGTTCCATCTTTTTAAATGTGAAGATTACTCTGAATACTTTAAGTACATTTTCCTTATTGTACGTAAATACTTTCTCAATGCAGTACTTCTAATTTTTACTTCAAAGCAAAAAATAGAAGAAGGGCAAATTGTACTATTATAAAAGCTATTTTAGAAACTATTTTAAAACAATTGTAACAAATTAAAAATAAAGACAAAATGTACACAAAATATAAATATGTGAAAAACTAAGTACAGTAAAGTATAATAAAATATGACAAGTAGTTGGTTGAAAGTGGAGAGCTATGCAGATTTAAACAAGAGGTAGTGCCGAGCAGAAATGTGCAACTCTAGATCAACTCAGCGATGAGGGTCTTACGTGTGCAGGCGTGGGGGGAGTTGAGGGGCAGGGATGGGTGGCGGTGGTAACCATGGCGACAGCGCTGGCACCTGCGACCCACAGTGTTGTGCCTGCAGTCGTCACAAACGCCCCCACTGGTGCCCCCCGAGGAGAGCCAGGCCCTCGGAGAGAAGTGGCAGCGCTCTGCGTGAGCGTGGCACTGGCACACTGAAAGCGTGAGAGGGAGACAAAGTGGGAGGGAGGAGGCGGAGAGACAACAGGGAACACGGGGTACGGGCACATTATGGGTTAGGTTTTTGGGTAACATTTTTAATGAGGCCAATGTCTATAATTATCCACATTCAGTACTTGAGAAAATACCATCACTGGTTTTATTGTATGGTAGGAGGGAATGCGTCGAAAACTGTATACTCATAGTTTACTATAATCTGCTTTTAGCCTGTCATTATTAAAGTAATAAGTACTTGGAAAATATTCATGTTTAATTTCGAAGCATTTTATTACGATTTATAAAGTCCAGTATCATAACACTTCATAATTGATCGTCACATTTTGACATTTTTGTTTTAATTATGTTTTTTTAAATTTTATTTAAAGCACAAAATTACAATTTGAATTGATTTAAAGGCAGCTTGTGATTGATTATATCTGCCTTTAACTTGGTTGATGTATTTTAAACAGATGTTTGCTATTATAATGTATTAGGAAATCATAATACACTATCATCCTTTGTCAATGAGTGACCTTGATCCTATAAGTGCTATAAAGTGCTTATAAATGTAAGTGCTACAAGCGGATAAAAAATGCATTATAAGTATTGGATTTAGTATGTTCGGATTTTCTTGAGTCTATAAAGCCTATTTGTATACCATGTTCAAAACACTGTTGTCCAAATGATGTTCTCACATTGAAAAAACTTAAGTTAAAAGACTTCACCTGCAAAGTAAGGATGTGATATTGCTCATCTAAAAGCTTTAAAACATCTTGAGTATGTATTTAAAACCCTGCTAGATGGACGCTTGATAGAAACTATGTATAGTTCCTGTTACAGCCCACTTTTGAAGCTCCTCTCTGGTTTTTCTCAGCAGCATGGTTAGCGTGCAGCGTGTTGGTGGTCACTCACTCTGGCACGGGTTGGACTCCCCGCTGCTGCTGTTGGCCGGCCTCCAGGAACGATCATTGTAGAGTGGGGCGCACTTATCACAGTGATCCCCGGCTGTGTGGTGAGCACACATGCACCTACCGGACACCTGGAAAACACATCCGGGGTTGCTTAGTTACTTCACCTACACCTGCCGTCTGGAGAGAGCTATAAAATAGATCCAGGCAGGTGGTGTAAATCAAACAATTGAAAGCTCTTTAACTGGCCAGTCTTACATCAGTAAGTGCTTTTTACATCTTGACTTAACTTCCTGATGTGTGTTTTACTACACTGTAATAGAACACAGGCCAGTGCAGTAACTGGCAGACTCACTTTCTCGAATTGTATTACCAACTATTTTACTTTGAAACACAGGAGAAGCCACTCACCATGTTACTGTCCTGCCTTGTGTCTTGGCTACTGTTGTATGCTACACAATTCTCAGCGTGTCCGTGGCACAGGCAGGTCCCTCTGGCCAATAGAGTATAAATAGCGTAAGGTGCTGCGCTTTCTGTGGAGGATGTGGAAGTGAGAGCTGAGTCTGTGGGGCTTGTCCAGGCTGCCGGGGGATGTAGAGGTCCCGGGCAGCTCTGAGCTTTCAGCAGTCTGATGCGGAGGTTAGTGAGGGTCAGGCGGGCGAGGGCCTCCGGACTGTAAGGGTCCAGAGTTTTAGCACTGAAGGGGTCAAGTGTCCGCAATATTACCTGCCGAGGAGAAAAACAGAGCACCAGTTGGAGCTGAATCAAACCCTGAGGAACTCCCTAAAGATTATACATTAGAGCTTTGCAGTAGTGGAAAGTAACTAAGTACTGTATTAACAATATTATGTTACTATTTGTTTACTTGGCTATTCCCATTTGCTGGTACTTGTACTTCTACTCCATAACAGTTCAGAAGGGAATATTCTGTTCATATTTATTTGATAACTTTAGTTTTAACTTTGCTGATTACAACTACAAATACAAAATCAACTACAACATAATGTACTGTATTTAGTATCATTATATGTTAAGATTGTAAAGACTCTATTATTCCTAGAGTTCACATGCTACCCAGTAGTGTATAAAGCAGTGCAAATAAGCCCCACCTTTAGCAGTTGCAACATTATAAACACGTTAATGCACCATTATACAATAATATAATACAAATATTTCTTATTTCTCATGCCATTTCTGCACTTTAAGTATATTCTGATGCTAATACTTTCCTACTTTTACATAAGTAAGATTTCATACAGTTCTCTTAGTGCTCCTATAGCTCGTTTTAAAGTAAAAGTGCTTCTTTCACCACTAAATCTTGGCATAAACTCTCTTACCTCCCCCCCACCGCAGGGTGTAGGACTGGTATAACGGGATGTGCACAAAGAGCCTGGCTGAGTGAAGTCATCAGGCAAACCAAACTCCTCGCTGCAGTTGTGCGCAAAGAGCTTCAGAGTTTCCCAGGTCTTTCCAAAGTCGGCTGAGCGGTCGATGGCCATGGCAGCAGGCCGTGGGGACCGGAACACCAAAACCATGTGGGACATGCAGAAGTGGCTCTCCAAGTCCAACCGGATCTCATCCTGCTGCTCCTGCTCGGTGGGGCCTGCACCTGATGCCCACCACGTGTCTGGATGCAGGAAAGGGTCATCAGTCATGTGAGCAGGTGGATGGGTGTCATTGGGGCAAAGGGCGTGGGGGGTCACTGTTGGATAAGGGCAAGGGCTGTGGTGGAAGGAGCTGTTTCCACAGCAGCTGGAGTGGGTGAGGAGGGTCCTGCCACTAGCCAGGTTCCCAATGGGCGGACTGCAGGCATGGTCCACACATCTGGAGACTGACACAGAGGGTGATGGAGGGTCAGTGATATGATAGCAGTGATATAATACAAGTATTCAGATGCTTTAACAAGATATCTGGTGGCACAAAACATTCAAAACAACAAGCACTTTCTATCGCTGACATCATGGACAAAACCAAGGTTTTCCTCTTTGTGTTTGCCATGAATTTTTTAGTTATGCTTTCTCTGATGTGACACAGAATCCTGCCCTTTCCCCATTGGACAGCATGCTCAGGTTACATGTAAAGGCAAGACACAAGCAGCCCCAGATCAACAAGTAGCTTTAACATTTAGGTCTTAAAAATTTCACAACTAATAACCATGCAGAAATAATGTCATTTAATCAATACATATGTTACGCAGAGTCACCCACAACTGTCTTTCCAATCAATAACATAGCCTAAACACAATAGGGGAAAACAAGAAGGCAAGTTCAGCCAGAATGACGCAGGAGATTAAGAGAAAAGAGCATGATGTTGATGATGGTCATGATCATTAAAAAAAAAAATGTTTAATGTATTTATGCTATGTTTGTATACAGTTGTTGATGTACAGCACTTTGTTCAACTCTGTTGTTTTTAAATGTGCTATTGAAATAAAATGGATTGGATTGGATGGTGGTGGTGCACCTCACCTGCTCCGCTCCTCGTCAGAACCAAAAACAGCCAACAGAGCGCCAGCAGCATCCGATGCCGACCTTTCCCTAGCATACTAAACTCTCTCATCTTTGTTTCTGCTGTGTTTGCAACATAAACGGTGCGATAAACGCCTTCCAGCAGAGATTTGTCCCAACATTATGTGCAGCTTATCTAACGCACCAGCGCATTTCTCTGCCAATTACGCAATGCGCAAAGCCTTCAGACGAGTCCTTATTTTTCTCCAATTTACCCTCAGGAACAAAATCCTTGATAAAGTTCAAAGCGTCCTCGGGAACAACAGCTATGGCATCTCTCTGTCGGGAGTGGATTGCGCGCCCCCGTCGCAGCAACAATGTCTCATTGGTTAGTCCAGGAATGAACGGAATGTTACTGATTCCAATTCGATAGATGTTTGTCTTGATCCAATTTGCGCAAAATTGTTTGTCTTTGTGTTATGAAAAGCGATTATTATTATTTTTTACGCCGATTAATTAATGTAAATGTTTTAATTATCACAGCCAATCTGAAAGCTCAGTGTCCCAGCCAGGTTCTCTACGCGTTTACGCACAGGAGTGGAGTGTGCGCTCTATTTATCCACTGTCACTCCCCGCCCACACACTCATGCACGCACACACACACACACTGTGAGTACGCTGTGAGTACGATGTGCTGCAACAACACTAAACCAGCCCTTGATGAAGTTGATATATTTTTTTTCTCCTCTGCACGAGTGTATCATTGGGATTTAGCACAAAAAAACGTGCGCAGGGGAGGACAGACTTGCGACTCGCACGGATTCGTCAACGCAGTTAATGTGAACCAGCCGCACAGCGCATACCATCTAAACTAGGTCCTTCCACTATAGCCAGGGCCTCGTAATGGGGCGAGGAAATTAGTTTATCTGTTTCTGCCCTCCTGTTTTTCAGCTGCAGTAATTCCAAGTTACAGGTCTCTTTGAAGTCTAGCAGGGAGAAACCTGAGAGGGAGACACAAATAGTCCTCAGTGCAGTTATTTGCAGCTTGATGGCGCATTGTGGCACCAAAGAATCTGACAGCTTGGACTTTCATGCAAATGACTTGGACACGAAAAGGGCCTTCCTCCCATCTGTCTGCCTGACTGGATAGATTACTCTGCCATTCTTCATTATAGCCCTGGATAATAAACACATGGTCTGATACATGACAGTTCTTTTTCAATTATTTTAAACCACACACATCAGCAAATCTCAGTGCTTTGCTGAGCCTGGCACCCCGAAGGATAAACATTATGTCTCTTAGGCTTTATGGCTCAACTTCAAATACAGAGGGCTCAGAAAATTGGAATGGACACAGAATGAGATTGGTTTTCATAAATGTCTATAATGTCATGCAAATTGTCTACAGACACGCTTGCTTGCTTTCCCCCCAGAATGTGGTATACAAAATGAATTACTAAAGGAATTACATATGGGCTGATTTTTGAACTGACAGAAAATACAATATTATGTTTATGAGCAGTCAGCGATGAATTATTCACATCATTTTGGCTTGGTCATCAATCCTTAGTTATCTGACATTTAAATGTAAACGGTTTTATTCCCCTTTTTACGCTGCATGTCTCAACTCCTATACAACTCTACATCTATCTGTTTTACATTTGTCTTTGTCGCAGGTCTCTCCTTTCATCTCTCTCTCCTGCTGCTCTCCACTCGAACACCAGCTATCTGGCAGGCCTCCACAAAATAAAAACCCGGAGGCTCTTCATCTTCTGGCATCTCATGGTTTCTCCTTTCGTCACACTCCAGTGGTGCAGTATATATGCTAAGAATAGCTTTATGGGAGATTAGGAGGGGTATGCCATTTATTTATGTTAGTTGCATACAGTTTATGACTGCTTTGTACAGATTTTCTGGCTGAATGGAATGCACGGAAATCCTTTGACCGTTACAGCCAGGATGGGAGGACCTGTGTGCATTTGCGTTTAAGAGGAATGGATAATGGATAAAACATCGAGTGAAATCATCCCTGTGGTCCAGCTGTGGTTGTGCTTTCATTGCGGAGTCAGGTCGGTCCTGAAAGGAGTTCATACTGTACTTGACTGATTTTTGAAAAGGCATGCACTAAAATTCGCGTCACTGAGGTTTGAGGTCAAGGTTTAAGGTTTAAGGTTTAAGAGCAGCTGGTTCAAGTGCAAGTTCACTTGGTTTAGTTGCTCTTTATGCCTTGAAATGCAAAACACATTGCATTCTTAATTGACTGAATTGTAATTAAGGGTGAGTTCTCTGATGTAGGAATGCAGAGTCGCCCACATCCAATAAAGTGCTTGTTTAGAGTGTGTGGATAAACAACAGAATCCACACCGTGGTTAGCAACACATGCTTCATTCTCGGTGCTGAGAGAAAAATGTCTTTCTCCCAGAACCTTTCAGCGAATACATTCCGGTAATGTTCAGCATGTATATTCATCATGGCCCCCAGCTGTGAGAGGTCAAATACCAGCCAGGAAAGGTCACAGGGATCTCCTACCTGCACCGTGACTGCCTCTCTAATTGCTCTTATTTCTCTCATTTACAGGGCTTAATGGGGGCCGGGGGGTTAGAGAGCCGGGGTCAGACGAGCAGGGACTCCCCCTCCCCGCCATTATAATCCTCCATGTTTGTCCATGCAGCTTGCGTGTTTTGGAGCACATGGTGTCACTCCACACTTCTCCATCTCCTTCTCCCTCCACATCTTCTTTCTGTCTTCATGTTCTGCGTGTCAGTCTGTATATTCCCCTGGTGATAAAGAAGATTAAGCTTCTTGCTTACATGACTTCACCCGCATTTAGGCCTCACAAGACAAAATCCAGTTAATGTGTGTGGATTTGGAGAGCGATCAAGTTCATGCCAGTCTAATTTAAATGCCTTAGTATGTTATGGTATTGTTGTTATGGAGACTATAGTAGGAGCTCATATGACGTTATCTACCGACCACAAGAGCCGCCAGTAAGCGCCATGGTTAATAGGATGTGTTTGAGTTAAGCACTGAGGTCAGAGTTAATTATCTTGGGGAGGTTTTGGAGAAAGATTTATAGCTTTACGGTATAAAGTCTTCATGTCTGATATATAAACTGTCGGTCCAAAGAATTCCAGTTTCGACAGTGGCACCCTTTAAATCTACAGATGTTATGTAACTCTGTGGTATCATAACACATTCCCCAGTGTATTGTATGCAGATGTGTTTGAGGGGTGGATGTTGCCGTACGTTGTGTTACATTTCTATTTTAAATTATGTGTTATTATAATTTGATGCATATCTTGAATCTCTCAACAATTCCCAATCACTTTTACCAAAAGCCTTTCAGTTAACATAGTTTGAAGTCAGAAGGTCTGAGTCAAAGGTCAATGGCAAAGGACTACAGTTCAAGTGTAATAAAACCAAGAGGGCTCTTGTTCTGTTGCTTTAATACATTGTCACTGTGAACATGTAAATCAGTGTGGACAGTTTACAAAGAACGCCTTCTCTCTACAAATGTTTGCTATGATCCTCATGTCATGGAGGGATTTGTAATACACACAAAGAGACAATTAAAAGTCTGTAAACATATGCATGTGCACATCTACTTTGTGTGCGAGCATGTTAGGTTTAGATTGCATGTTGCCTCTTTGATGTGAGAGGATGAATGACACAGATTAAGCTGTCAGACTTTCCTGATAGAGGCCAGATGAGGTGGGATGACAAATCAAGGCCTCGGTGAAGCACTCAGGCAGCTTGCCAAACCAATAACGTGTGCATCTGTGATCTTGTGTGTGGATTTGTGGTTATGAGTAAGTGGGAACTACGCAGATCTGTTTCCATTTACTCTTTATTAATTCTTAACAAGGAGGAATGTCAGGAATATTAAAGAGTTGCTCACTTGAGGAGGCTTCAGCTGAGCAGCTTTGACTTATTTATAGCCAAAACTCCTTTTTAATAAAGGACAACAAATTAACATCCCTGCCACAAGCACACTTGAAAAGAAGCACTCAAACTACCCCCCCCCCCTTTGTCTTGTGTCCCTGTCTGACTTCTTTATATCTGTTAGTGATGACATTTAATAACAAGCTCAAGATTGACTTTAGTGCGTCACCCACTTCAACACATTGTCACTCCAACACACACACACCACACATACAAAAACACAGACGCAATTTCTTGATATTGGCTCTCCATCGGCCACCCACATACACAAACTGGTTTTCTACCACAAAAACACACACACGTGTTACAGATTGCACTCACGACTTTCTTATTCTTCCAGCTCATATTCGCACACCCACTGAGATAAAGCGTAGTGACATCTTACATAACAATTTATTGTTACTGTCAAAAAGAACTTGGGTTCAAAGAGAGTGTAGATTGGCACAAACTAGCTAAAAAAAGGTGACTAGCATTAAGTGTGCTGGGGGTCAGAGGTCAGCAAAAAAAGGCTACGATAACTCACTGGAGTTGAACATCAGTTAAATAAAGGGAGCCACAAACATAATGTTTATGTCACACAAACAGCCTAACTGCACATCACTGATGTTCTCCCACTACATTGAATATTTGGACTTTGGTTCCCCTCCTAAAAGATACACTGACAAATGTAGCAAATGAGAAGAAAAATCAAATGCAGCTGTTTGAGGTCCCGGGCCACGGGTTGTGGGGTTCCAGTCTGTCTGTCTCTCATGTCTGCCTACTTTGCTTCTTTTGAGGCCCTTTCTCAGCTCATTAAACAAGGCTTTATTGGCATGCCAATAGTCCACCTGTGAGTCATCCAAGCCATGACGGCAACTTCAATGTATGGCCAAGCACAGGGGTCACCGTTAAACAACAGTACTGCAAAGTCAAAAGCCAAATCTACACGGAGGCAGCCTCATTTTGCTGTAAAACGCACTGCCACAAAACTCTGTGATGTTAACGTGACACTTGCTACCCTCATGGTGGTTCTGTTTCATCTGTGAACTGACGCCAGTGACATTCATTGACCACATTGGTGTTGTCACTCATATCGGTTGCCCTTTAAAAGAGAAAGGGCTTGGAAAATGCTGGCTATTGTTGTAAGATTCTTACTTGATATGTGTCCAGGAGTTCTTAGCCCCATATCGCCAAAGTGTAAGTCAAAAATAAGACTTTAAAGCTCTGTGGCAAATGATGTTTTTCACACTTTTTTTTTATAGAACCAAAGAAAATTCCAGTTTATTCTCAAGAAAGCTTAACAGGGCTTTACTGGAAAACCACAGCATGCCGTTGTATGGTTCCATTCCTCTGTGCAAATGCAAAAATAAAATCACACTGCAACTTAAGGGTGTTGCCAGCCTTTGTGGTCGGATTGTGGGTTTCTGCAGGAGGTATATGGGAATATGTGCAACTGCTAAGCCCTCCTGGCCTGCCCAACAATGTGCCAGTGTTTGATCCCGTCAGCCAACATATGGCCTTCAGGAGAAGCTAAAGTTAGCGGCACATGCTGATGTCATTAGCGTAAAATGGGAGGTATATTCACAGAGCCATGACCCTCACACAGCATCCCAACACTGAAGAAACGAGCGGTGGATGATTAATATGATATTAGGATAAGGATAAGGGCAAGAGAGGATGGATTATACATCTGGGCGATTATGTAAGTGATTAATATTGATGTACTTCCACGGTTGATGGTGAGCCAGATCTTTCATGTCAGCGTATATCTGCTGCTGAACGAGAAGTGAGGAAAAAGACAAGTACAGGGTGGATCAAAGCTGTAACGATGCTGTAACGATGCTTGTTAGGATTTAATCAGTTCCACTCACCCCGAGCGGCTGGCCACATCTGTCCAATCAAGACATGTCACCATGGTGGGCTCCTGGCTCCAGAGATGCATACAGTACTGCCAACCAAAAATTGGTAGGCGACCATGTTTTGAGGACCCCCACATCATCAGAGACTTGTGGTTATCGTGAGGTTTTCTTTGGATCCTCTGTGGCCCGGATCTCCTCACTGGTTTAATCGATACCATTAGACATGTGTCAACGATTAATAAATTGCTGCGGTAAGGATGCTGAGGTCACTCAGATATGATAATGTCTTTATTAGATGTGGGTTATTCAGGCCCTCTTTCATTTGGTTTAGGCTTCCTCATTGGGTGAGGTCATTGCTTTGAGGCTTAGCTCCATTGAGAAGGAGCTAATTTAGTGGCAAGCCTCTCAACAGGCCCATCCAGAGTAATGGCTGATGCACCTAATTGTGGTCTCCATAGCATCCATATTAAGTCACTTTGTTGGACAATTTGTCTCCACTGAAAACATTTTGTTTTGACCTTCTCACGGAGCTCAGTACAGTGATGTAGGTCACCTCTGACCCTCTTTGTCCTCATGATCCCCGCTACACTATGCCTCTTCAGTGACTCTGCTGTCCCATTTCGACCTTAATTTATCCGTATCTGCGTGGCACCATGTCCTTCGCAAGTGACACGTGAGGGTTCAGACACATGAGACTATTCATTTGTGCTTGGCTACCCAATCTCAGGCTGCTCTGATGGGTTTCAACGGAAGAGGCCAGGGGCAGGAACAGGGGCCACAGTGCATGATGCCTGTGATCTGCCATGGGAAACAGACAAGGTTATGATGCACTTGTGACCCAGGAGTGTGGGGATCGCACGGGTCAACAGGGTTTCCCCCCCTTGTGGACACATTCAAGCTGTCATGAGTGTGAAAGGAAAAGATTGGAAATATGTGCAAGTGTGCATTCCAATCAAATTCCATTAGCTTATCATTACTGCCATTACCGTCACTATCTTCACCAGGAAACAGCATGGGATGTGAGTGTTCTTGTGCTAACATGTGGAGAATAGTGTCATGGGAAAAAAATTTGTGGTGGTTATCTCACAAAGTCCCAAACTGTCTAGTATGTAAATGTCTGAAAATGTATGTATATTTAATCTTTGTTTTAGAATATAACATACCTAATATAGCACAATTCCTACTCTTGTCAGTGGTGGGATAATTATTCAGATTCTTAACTTGAGTAAAGTACCAATACATCAATGTGTGTATGTAAATACTCCATTACAAGTAAAAGTCCTGAATTAAAAAATCGTACTTAAGTATGTATTATCAGCAAACTGTACTTAGTGTATTAAAAGTATAACTTGTAATTGTTCAGACTAATTGCCTCCATGTGTGATATATTTTATAGGACATTTATAGATAATATTGTTGCATCAAGTAGCGTAGATAAACGAACTTCTGACACAAAAAAGTATTACTTTTTATAATATGTTGGATAATTCTAAATGTTCGTACCTTAAAAAGTTACTCCACAAAATGTAGGGATTCATTTGGTTAAAAGTTCTGAGAAGTAGCTAAATATCTTTAAAGAATTTAGATGGAAAAAAAAGTACATTAGGCTATTTCCCATCAAAATGTAGTGGAGTAGGAAATACTCAAGTTAATTACAAATACTTTACATTATACTTAAGCACAGTGGTTGAGTCAATGTACTTAATTGCTTGCCACCACTGACTGTTGTAGGCCTACTATTAGCTTCTTAAAGTAGTTTCGTCTATACCATTATAATCGGATGTAATCGTTCTGAATGTAAAACCTGGATCTGCAAGGCACCTGTAAAAAAGTAGTATACAATATATATTTTTTCCCATGTTGTGGTAGTTTGAAAAGTCTTTATTCAGTCTTTCACTTTATATATACAGTCTATGGTGTTTCACAGAGCTCCGTGTTGCTCTGTCAAAGTTGACGGAGCGACACGTCTCCATGACAACCGTTGCCGAGTCCAACAGTTCCATGCCTGTAGTTAACTTTCACTTGGATACTGAGATTTCTAAAGTTTTATATCGTTTTAGCAATGCAGAGGACAATGAAACGGAGTTTAATAACTTGCAGTAACATTTAAAACAAGGTATGTATACTTCCTGCTGTTTGTATTAATATGTTTGCGAATGTAAACGTTACTTTTTAGCTTGATGAAACCTAGTCAGACAAAGTTGTTAGCGCTAACGGCTAACCTGCTAATTATAGCCAGCTGTGTTTTTGGATTCCTGTTATGTATTTTTTGGCAGCAACGGTCTGTTTAAACTTAGACAAAGTTACTCAGACTGTAGGCCTGTAAACAAAATATAGGCTATCGTTAGCCAGTAGTGTAAAGTAACTAAGTACATTTACTCAAGTACCATTTTGAGAGACTTGTGCTTTACTTGAGCATTTGTTGCTACGTACTTCTACACCACTTCAATTCAGAGGTAAATAGTGTACTTTAACTCCACTACATTTATTTAATATCTTTAGTTACTTTGCAGATTTGGATTAATGATATGAAATATAAACAACACTTAAATAACACTTCAGTTACACCTGGAGTAAATTCACAAGCTACCCTGCAGTATACAGAGACGTTACAATTTGCTGCACCTTTACCAGCTTTGATAAACACATTAATGCATCAATAATCATTATAACACATGTTGTTTATATTATTCTGAAATGGGCCAATCTGCATAATGAGTATTGAATTGCATTTTGATGCATATGCGTTCGTACTAGTTGAGTAACATTTTGATTGCAGGACTTTTAGTTGTAACAGTGTATTCTTATAGTCTGGTACTTCTAATATTACTTAAGTACAAGATCTAAGTACTTCCTCCACCTCTGTCGTTTGCTCCTCGGGCCGAAACTAACATTATTAAATATTATAGTTTTCATTTACATTTTGAATGAATGTGTTTAGACAATAGTCTAACTCTTTGCAGTCCAGTTCTTTGGGGGGGGGGGGGAAGCATACAGGATTGAATCCAAGCTTTATGTTGACCCATTAATGATTTTTTTCCTTCTAGAAGATGGAAAGGAAATATTTCCCAGATTTCGGTGTCTTGGTGCCTCATCCACCCAGCAAACCTCCAGAGCCCAAGCCTCCAGCTCTAAGTCACAGGCACAGACTCGCTCCAGTCAGAACATGCTCTGTGAATGAACAGATGGGGATCTACTCAGATAGTATAACTAAACACAAGTTCCAGGTAAAAGCACATACACTGCTCATGCATTTCACTCTTCAAATTCTGACAGACATTTCAATAACAAGCCCATGCAAATCACTGATCTTCTGTTTATTGATTAGTCTTTAACAGCGGGACCAGGCATCAAGCAGAGGTCACAGGGACCATCCATCATTCGGTTTTGTGATCCCAACACTACAAAGGGTGAGATATAGACAGCAACTCTGTATTTATATTTAACTTTTTGTGTAACTATATATTTATATTTTACTTTTTTAAATACAACATTTCACCCTGTGTAAAGTTTATGTCCTTCTGCCTTTTTGTACTTAGTTACAACCTTAAAGACTCCATATGACCAGGGCAAGCATGTTGAAAAGCAAAAGCCTGGACCTACCTCACAGCAATCACAGCAATCACAGCAATCACAGCAATCACAGCAATCACAGCAATCACAGCAATCACAGCAATCACAGACTTCTTACTTCCCCCGGGGTGGAGATTCACCCAAGGTCCAGATACCTTACCAAACAGCTCCTGGCCAGGTCCCGCGCAAGTTAGAGATAGAGAGGTATGCACTGTGACACTTCATCCATCATTTAGGAGCTTTACTTGTTTTGCATTACCTGTATTGTCCATACTGTTTTTTACTGGTCACATGTGAGTAAGTAAGACATTTGGCTTCTGTCATACAGTACATATTCCGTTTTTATCTCTGATTGCAGAATTAGCTGTTTTAGTGGGGTCCATTCATTGTTTTACTTTATCTACATTTTGTCAATATTTGTTTATACTGATTTGTTTTCTTAAAGACGTCGAAGGGAATATTTGAAGTTAGACATTGAACAGCTCCTGGCAGAACAAGGCATCTATTCAAATCTTTTAATGCCAACACATCAGAGCAGCAGTGATGATCATGAGACTACAACAGACAATCCTGTTTCACCCTACTTATCCCTGGAAGTAAGTCTGGTACAACTGCCATTGTTTCTTTGGCATTTGGGTAGCCAATTACTGTTACATGCCATATTTTGTTGCACCACCCCCGATCATCTTTCCTGGTTTTCACCTTAAGGTATTTGACAATGAGGACTTTGAATGCCGGAATCCAGGAGACTGGCTTGCCCTGGGCATTGCTGAAAAATCACTGGAACAAAAACCTATCCCTGCAAAAGCTCTGCTTCCTACCGATGATGAAATTAATTCTGGTAAAATGTCCCCTGAAAAGAACGGTGTAAACAGAAGCACACATCATTTTCTGTTCTTTAATGAGTACTCTCCTTTTTGTTTTGAAGATGAGCCACAAAGCTCCTCCCTGGAGTACAGCTGGCATCTAGTCGCTGTTCTTGACTATAGTAAGGAGAAATGCCAGTACCTTGTACAGAAAGTTTGCCAGAACAGCCAACTGACAGATGAAAAAGGTCGTCCTATTCTAAATGAAGAACACAAAAAGAGCAAATCTCCTGGTTGGTTGTGAAGTCTTTCCACTTTAATGAAACAGAATTATACTACAATTTCCTCTTGTCTCTGTTTTTCGTTTTGACTTTCCATACCATCCATTTCTCACTCGTGATATATTTCAACACCATGCTAGCAGGCACAACGTTCTGGGTACCCAGGATCAGATTGGTTTTCAGTGCTGAGGACCCACGTGTGTTTGTCAAACGGATCCAGTTTGCCCTGCGCTGGCAGGAAAACACAGAAGCTCTGCTTCTCTATCACCTTTCTGTGGACTGCATGCCAACCTGGAAGGGAACCCCATCTCTTGATAGCCACGCTCTCCAGAGTATTAAAAGAGTCACGCTTTCAGCCCCCGGGCTCGGACAGAAAATGTGAGTGATGTCATATTACTGCTGTCATTATTCTCATTATTATCTGTTTTATAATAGATCCCTCTGAGTTCATGTGTTAACTTACTAATCGGGTGACTAAAGAAAACATTCTGTGTACAGTTTGGAGAAGTGTATCGGGGATCTGGAGAAGGAGCTCAAACTGGATTATGAGCGGACAATGAACCGCATGAGATTTAACAGAGTTGTGATGAGACACCCAGAGGAGTTTTCACACATCACCCTGCCACAGAAGGGTCCTGAATGTGTACCCCAATCAGGTGAGACGATTAGCTGTGTGCACATTTGTTTGAGTCAATCTGGTCAAGGTTTAAGAATACTACTTTTTTTTCCCACCCACAGGGCGTGTTCCAGTTCCCACATTTCCCTATGAGGAGTATAAAACAGCTTTCTTCTTCAAGTCCCTGCTAACAAAGCCGGAGGTGATCCGTGTGTTATCTGAAATCTCGTCTGAGTGCAACAAAGTAGCAAACATGAGGCTGTTCAATGTCACCTCGGTCAAACCACTGCGACTGGACGAGTTTGAAGTCATTCAGGCTCAAATGCATACTCAGGTATCGTAGCATTGGGTAGCTTTTCTTCTGGCAATACTGTTAGTAGCTGACATTGAAAAAAGAGAAAACTTGACTACAAGGAAAACACCTGGATTTCACATTAATAAAGACGCTTTTAATCTTTGTGTCCTCCTCATTCTCCAGGTAAGCTTATTTCTTAGGGAGGGATGGATGGTCTCACTGAGCAACTGCATCCGATTCCACCTGCTGAGTTTTGGCCCTGGCACTTACAATGTGGACGAGTCTCACTGGGAGATGTACAAGATGTCCAAGCTGTACAGATTGATGGCTGTGGTGCGCTTCAACCTGCAGGACTCCATGCGCCACCTGGTGCAGGCCTCGCTGCTCCACCTGACTCTGCTGTTGTTAACCACCTGCCACAGTGTGCTGAAATGTCCTCAGGACCTGGTCTGGGGGGACGACCTCGTCACTAGCCCATATAAGTAGGAAATTATGCACACATTGAAATGTATTTAAACATCTTCATATATCGTTGTGCTCAAATGCATCTGTGTTTTCTATATTTTTCGAGTTATTTATTTTATACTCATTGCATTTTTAGGGACAGTTCACAACCAATTAAAAAATACACATTATTCCTCTTACCTGACTATCTAGGTTATTTTTGTCTGGGTGGTCAAAGATAACGGCTGTAACAATGTCGGCATTCTTTGGAAAATAATGGAACAAGATGGCACCAGTATTGTTGTGCTCACAGAGTCGAAAAGTAGTCTTAAAAAACTATTTCAGAAATCATAACCCTTGTTTTGAACGACGAGTGATCATCCTTGACTAGATTTATTTCTGTGTGGTGATGCGATTGGCTGGTGTAGTTTGGTAGAAAGAAAATAGTTCCTCACTAAAACAGCAGATTTTCCTGAGTAACCCGGCCCTGATGCAAAGAACATTTGTGGCCGTTTAGTTTCTTATTTGTAGTTTTTTTTTAGATCTTTAATCACAGCCATCTAGATTCATTATATTCAGGAAGAACTAGACATCACATCTGATTTAGAAGAGAACTGTAACTTTAAGGAGTGTTTGATAGTGAGTGTGACATAACCTGTCAATAACATTATCTCCATTCTCCAAGGTCAGAAAGGACCCCTCTGTTCCTGTTGGACTTGATTCTGGATCAGACTGGGGTTCATTACAGCACTCCACTCGAGAACTTTAAGACATCCATGGTCAACCTGTTCGATAAGGCCATTCTGGCCACTTACAAAGTACCTCAGCTTGATAAGGTACATTTGTATCACCTGAATCACAGAGCATGACATTAAAATGCAAGGCTACATGAGACCTGTTAGTAAACATACTCAGAGTAGGGCTGTCCCGAATACCATTTTTCGGGCTCCGGATATTCGGTAGTTTTAAAGGAAAGTTAGCACTGTTGACAGTAAGTTGTTGTTGCTATGAACAACGTGATGGAGATTAACGGAGAAAAGTCATATCTACATATACATGTAAAGACGGAGAAAGTAAACGATAAAGTTTATGGTTAAGTGTTAGCACCCCCCGAAGAGGCACAAGCTCTTACGTTGATATTGGAGATTTCAATAAATTCAATTTTAACCAAAAAAAACGAAAACGAATATCCGAATAACGAAATTGAAACCCGAATAGTACTCCAACGAACGAATATTCGGATATTCGGGTACAGCCCTAACTCAGAGACAAAGATGTAATGGTTGTCTCCTCATTCAGTTTGTAATGAAGAAGATGTTCGTCGCTGGGGATCCGTTGCTTGAGTCAGTGAATCTTTGGGAACCAGAAGTAACTGCGCTGAGAGAAAAGGTGTCCAATGCTGTGATGCAAGGAGTCATACCTCTCAGGGCCTATGCTGCTGAGTATGAGAAATACTTAGATTTACACAACCTGGACATAGAAACCCTTCTCAAGTAAGTCTGTTAAAAGCATATATTCAAGTTTTCCCACAAGGTAAAGGGTCGGTGTGATTTATGGTCCACTCAGCATGCTTTCCTCATTACAGAGAGTCCGTTAATCTTTCCTCTGCCAGATCTCCTGCGAATGCAGAACAGACATCCCAGGAAGTGAAAAAAGAGGTGGAACAACATCTCAAAGACAAGGAAACACTTGAGCACTCTCTGCCGTCCTCCATTGTAATTGGAACATTTGTTATTCGAGTGGAGGGTGTACGTCAGGCTCTCTCCAACAAGAAAAAGGCTTTAGCCAATGCAATGCTGGCCACCCTTGTTGGGAAGCTAAGCAAGCAGGTTGATGAAGTAAGTCATTTGTTTCAAGGCCAGAACATGTATACACTGTATTGGTATAATTGGTGTGATTTGATTTCTTCACACTGGACCTAAATGTACCTCCTTTTGAACGTGTTTAACACTGATTGTATCTTGCGTGTGTGTAGGCATGTGAAGAGTACAACACAATCAGTAGAAAGCTGCGTGAGAAACTGAACAGCATTGAAGAACTGAGTGAGAAGAGGGAATGGATGAAGCAAGTCCCAGACCAGCTCAAGAGTTACAAGGTGCACATTCGCAATCATTGACTGGCTATTTTCTTATGTGTCATATAAAGGGTTAATTTGTCATTTAATCTGATTGTTTGTTCCAATCTGTCCACACAGGAAGTTATTGGAAAGACCCTGTCAGACTATGAGCTCATAGAAGAGCTTCGATACTCTCTTTCAAATGAGAACGTTGATAAAAAGTAAGAGTAACATCAATTATTGTAATGTTTTGAAAACTACGTTTGTACATTCTCATGTGAGATTAGATTTCTTCTGTGAATGGAGTAGACTTTGGAGTTATTACATTGAGGCTAAAGCTACTTCTCTCTGCAGGTGGACAGCTATTAGATGGCCTCAAAAGATAATAAGCCAGATGGAAGCAACGGCCGCCCAGCATTTGGAGGATGAAGAGCGCTTCAATAAGATTCAGCTGGCCGACCAGAACAACTTTGAGGACCACCTCAACTCGCTAAAGGTCAGCTGAGCCGAATAGGTTATTTTGTTCCATAGATACTGAACTAGAAGCATCATTTGAATGCACCTGCAGGTAGTTATTTCTTCCTTGGACAGTTAGACAAATTCTAGAGTCCGTTCAGCATATTTTTCCCAGGGTTGGCAGTTGTCTGGAGCAACTAAATAAAAGCATCATAATTTAAAATAAATATAGTCCAAAGCCCTTTGCACTGTGCGAGCATAGGCATGTGCCTCATTTCTTTGCTAACTCTAGCTACAATTTTGGGAATCGCTTCCGAGATGGAGAGAAAAGTATAATAGTTTATATATTATATTGAATGTAATGGCAGAGGGTAAATTATTATTTACATCATCATCATTAAAGGATATATTAAAATGAAAATTGTGTGACAATCACTTTTTTTATTAATTCTGTATAATACAGTTTATAGGATATCTGCAGGACCATAGAACTTCATTCATAATTATTTATATATATGGAGCTTACTGGCTCTTGAATATTGCTCTAGTCCATATTGCGATTAATATTTCAATTATATTACAAGTAAATGTGCAGCCCTAATCGTTGAGCATTTTTCTAACGGTAGCCACGAGCTGTTCTAAATTACCACTACCCTGTGTTTATAGATGCTGGTTGCTGGGTTTGCGTGTCATGATGACATCAATCATGCCCATGAGGTGGCCAACGAAGTGAGGCGTACAACCAAGCAACTGAAGGAGTGTCAGACAATGGCTCAAACCTACAACACCAGAGAGCGTCTGTTTGGTATTCCTGTCACTAATGTAAATACAAACATTATCCACGTTTGTTTTGAACTGTTAAACAAATAGTTATACAATATACTACATATATATTATAATATGTATTTCTGACAATGCACTGTAAATGTGTTTTTCAGTATGATCGGCTGCAGAAGCTGGTGAAGGACTTCCAGCCTTTTACGGACCTGTGGACCACCACCTCTGATTGGATGCGTTGGCACGAGAGCTGGCTCAATGACCCGCTGTCTTCCATAGACTCAGAGCAGCTGGAGCGCAATGTTACAGATGTCCACAAGACCATGAACAAATGTGTGAAACACTTCAAGGACATTCCTGGTAGGAGACGCACGTATGACCATAAAAACTTGACAAAGGGAAGTGTAATTGTTGTTAATATGCTCAACGATTTCTTTATTGGCCTTACGCAACGCCAGGCTGCCAGATGGTTGCATCGGCGATCTGCATCAAGATCGTGGACTTCCAGCCGTACATTCCTCTGATTCAGGGCCTGAGGAACCCGGGGATGAAGAACCGCCACTGGGAGATTCTTTCAGACCGCATTCAGATGAAGGTCAAGCCCAAAGCCAACCTCACCCTCTCTCGATGCCTGGAGCTGGGCCTACAGAACCACATAGAGGACATAGCTCATGTGGGCGAGGTGGCAGGGAAGGAGTACACCATTGAACAGGTACCTTAATAACACAGTGATTCATGAAGTTGTGCTTGTACAGGATGTGCGATGAATGGCGTGCCACCTTGGAGCTGCATTTTTTAGAGTGAATTTAAGTACCCAAGTCGTATTCACTGCATGGTAATCCTTAAGATTTTAGTCCTGGTTGATGAGTTACATTACATTACATTACATTTAGCTGACGCTTTTATCCAAAGCGACTTACAATAAGTGCATTTGACCAAGAAGATACAAATTTGAAGAAAACAGAATCATATAAGTACATCAGGTTTCATTGAGCCAAAACATTTCAAGTGCTGCTCAACTGGCTTTAGATAAGCCAGTCCTTTATTAGTATATAAGTGCTTTGTTAGTAATTCTATCGCTCGAAGTGGAGTCGAAAGAGATGAGTTTTCAGTCTGCGCCGGAAGATGTGCAAGCTATCTGCTGTCCTGATTTCAATGGGGAGCTCATTCCACCATCTTGGAGCCAGGATAGCAAACCCACGTGTTTTTGCTGATGGGAACTTGGGTCCCCCTCGCAGTGCTGGTGCAGCGAGCCGTTTGGCTGATGCAGAGCGTAGTGCACGTGCTGGGGTGTACGGTTTAACCATGTCCTGGATGTAGGAAGGGCCAGATCCATTCGCAAGTACCAGTGTCTTGAAGTGGATTCTAGCAGTTACCGGAAGCCAGTGAAGGGAGCGGAGGAGCGGCGTGGTGTGGGAAAATGTAGGAAGGTTGAAGATCAAACGAGCCGCTGCATTCTGGATGAGCTGCAGAGCTCGGATGGCACATGCAGGTAGACCAGCCAGGAGGGAGTTGCAGTAGTCTAGGCGTGAGATGACGAGAGCCTGGACCAGAACCTGAGTCGCTTTCTGGGTCAGGAGGGGACGCATCCTCCTGATGTTGTAAAGAGTGTATCTGCAGCATCGGGTTGTAGCAGCGATGAAATGGAGTTGTCCCCTGTTCAATACTGCAGGTCACAGAATACTAGAGGAACAAAGACAAAAACATGTTTCCATAAGAACAGACAGAAGTTTGCTCTTTTCCATCATTCTGTGAGTCTGCGAACAGCGAATGTGAAAGAAGTACGTTACCTCATTATTTCTATTTGATCCACTGTAAAAAAGAAGTAGAAAAATGAACATTGTCATTTTTTGATAACACATTTTTGATGAATGATAGCAGACCATGTCAGGCTCTGTTCAAGAGAAAACAAATGGTGTTTCCTGTAACTACTTTATAATAAATATCAGATACATTTTTTAAAGTAAAGCTGCAGTAGTAGAGAATGATTGATGAGCAGTAACTTAACAGACTTACAGTTGCTCATACTGCAAGTCTATCATTGTTGCAATACTTTCATCAGTGGGCCATAGGATCAGTCAGCATTGTCAGAATCAGGATCAGGATCCCTTTATTAGTCCCACGGAGGGAAATGTGCGTCGTTACAGCAGGAAAAAGAGCCACAGACAGCTTAATGTTGTTAAATATGTGAAAAGTACTAAGTTATGATATAATAAAAAATATAATAAAAAATAAAAAGTTAAATAATTTAAAAAAATACACATCCTGTAACAGTTCTTAGGATTTAGCAGCCAGGTATATATTACAGTTATTAACGGCATCTATATATTGCACATATTGCACATAGTTTGTTGGTATTTAGCAGCAAGGGGTGATATAGTCTGTGTTGTGTGTGTGTGTGTGTGTGTGTGTGTGTGTGTGTGTGTGTGTGTGTGTGTGTGTGTGTGTGTGTGTGTGTGTGTGTGTGTGTGTGTGTGTGTGTGTGTGTGTGTGTGTGTGTGTGTGTGTGTGTGTGTGTGTGTGTGTGTGTGTGTGTGTGTGTGTGGGGGGGGGGGGGGGTCAACTAGGGGCTGTGCTGGTTGTATAGTCTGACCGCTGCAGGAAGGAAAGACCTGCGGTATCTCTCCTATAATGTGTTACCTCATCAGGTGGAGGATAGTAACAGAACCGATTGATATTCAAATTAAAATCTTTAAGATCAAAGCTTTAAAATGCATTTCACTTGAAAGCACTTGACTGAAATGTAACACCAAAAGGATGGTGACACAGATGCAAAGTGACTCGTGTTTCTTTAGATTAAAGCAACTCACTTACTCTTTCCTGTTGAACAGAAACAGTGTGTGGATATCTGCATTAAAGTGGTGGCTGCTGCCTTTGTTTCACACCTATTCACACAGGCCCTGGACAAGATGGAAAACGAGTGGTCGACAATATTCTTTGACGTGTTGCCCTACAAGGATACAGGCACCTACATCCTGAAGAGCCCAGATGAAGTCTCACAGCTGCTGGACGACCACAATGTCATGACGCAGAGCATGTCCTTCTCTCCCTTCAAAAAGTCCTTTGAGGCCCGTATCAACACCTGGGAGGGCAAAATCAGAATGACTCAGGTACACAAACAAACACACCTATGGTCTTCTTGAGTATTGTATACTTATTATACAGTGTCTTATGTCGTGCTACTGCCCTCTTGTGGTTTCTGCAGGACGTGCTAGAGGAGTGGTTGACATGCCAACGCTCCTGGCTTTACTTAGAGCCCATCTTCAGCTCGGATGATATCACCCAGCAGCTGCCTGTGGAAGGAAAGAGATACCAGCAAATGGATCAAACGTGGAAAGCAGTCATGAAAAGTGCCTTTAAAAATCCAAAGGTCAGAGCCTCCACAGCACTTCATATGAAAGGAGAAAGCTTTTGTTTTTATACGGAGATGTTAAAGTGTGTGTTTATTTCTAGGTGATTGAGGTGTGCCCAGATTCTAGGCTACTAGAAAAACTGAAAAAGTGCAACGAACTGCTGGAACAGGTCCAGAAGGGTCTTAGTGAATACTTGGAAACAAAAAGAGGCTCCTTCCCCAGGTAAGCCTTTTTTGAAAGTGTCCTTATAAATTACTCTCAACTACGGATATTTGATATTAATTATGAGATGATTCAACATACCATTCCCCGGAGAGGGTCTGCAGTCATGTTCATTTGATATCAAAACCTGAACAACATTAAAGGTGGGGTAGGTAATTCACTTCAGAAACACTTTTTGTTATATTCCATGGAATGCTCTTAACGTCCCGATAGCAATGAATAAATTAAATGCTTTGACAATAAATACTTTACAAATATTTCATCTCTGGAAGCTGTGGCACTGTAAAAAGCACGACTAATCATCTGAGCCGGCCCGGCTAAAATAACTGGATGGCCTACCTGCCTGTCAGCCTTCCATCTGTGCACAAACTTATCTCGTGCCCTCATTGGTCATGTGTGCGTCCGTGTGTGTTGGAGGAGGGGCTCTGTGAGGAAGTCTGAAGGAAGGGGCAGATCTTTTTTGGCTGCGTACTTTCAAATTCTAGCGCACTCGAGCTGGTTTCTCCATTCTTACCTACCCTACCTTTAAGTGGCAGAAGAACTTTTTGGGTGTTGGCGGTAGCTGTGATACCAAAAACAAAAGAAGCAATGGCTTCTAATAACAATTAACAATAGATGATTTCTGACCCAAAAATGTGTTTCTATGCAAAATCACGAGATGCTTGGAACTAAATATTTCTAAATCTTTTCTTTGTAGGTTTTACTTCCTGTCAGACGATGAACTCTTGGAGATCCTGTCCCAGACCAGAGATCCTACTGCTGTTCAACCTCACTTGCGCAAATGCTTTGAAAACATTGCACGGGTTTGTTCCAATACGTTGTTTTACATTATTACTCTTATCATATGCTACTGAAATGTAAAATGCATATCACATAAAACTGAGATTTCTGTTGGTTCCCTCAGCTTCAATTCCAGTCAGATCTACAGATCACACACATGTACTCTGGAGAGGGGGAGGAGGTGAAGCTGGCCCTGCCGGTGTATCCCACTGGGAATGTGGAGCATTGGCTCAGAGAGGTTGAGAAATCTATGAAGGCAACACTGAGTGATAACATTAACCGTTCACTCCAAGTTTACCCTGAGGTCTGACACCCTGACGCTCAAGTTGAACTTTTCTGATGCATTGCCTATTTCTAATTTGAAGACATATTTCAATCGTTATTTTATAATCTGTGTGTGCTGTCTTGACTCTTCAGCAACCTCGTACAGAGTGGGTGTTGTCGTGGCCGGGTCAGGTGGTGATAGCCGGCTGTCAGGTCTTTTGGACTACTGAGGTGTCCGAGGCTTTGGAGCAGGGAGACTTAACCGAGCGCCTTTACCCCCAACTACAGACACAGGTATGGGTTCCATGTTAGACAGGCTTTTATAACACCCTTTGTTGCCTTTATTTGGGATCGGCAGATCTCCTCTCTCCTCTCCCCTCCTCTCCTCTCTCTCCCTCTCCAGATACTTCACCTCTTCAGATTTGAACAATCTAATTGTAGAACAATAATAGAGCCATAGGCGGCGCATGAGGCTCAGGTTTGGGAAGGCTAAATCACTTTTTTTTACCTGACGCCTCAGTGTGCGGAGTTTAAATATATCAAGTCAAATATATTAAACTGCCGTATGCAGAGAAGACGCCGACGTGTCGCACTTATCATTCATATCACATTCAATCAGATCATATAATATCATATAATATCATAATATATCGTAGGCCTATGTCCTTATCTGAGTCAGCTTCTCGAGCCGTATCTGGCCGTGCAACACTTACAGTGTCACATACTGTATGCAGAAGTATTATTTTAAGCAACACATTGGGTTGACGAAACACTCAACTCAAATGTAATTAAAGTCAGATCCACTCGTGACTTAGATGGGGGAGTGATATCATAAAACTGTTACGCTTTCAAACACTCGGTAGTTTATTTATTTTTTAACCAGTTCACCTTCACCATATTCACCTTACAGGTGCAACTATGTGGCTTGTATCCTGGATTATAGGCTATGTGTAAGTCATGGATGTTTAAAGTTCATATTTGTCTAATATTAGTTTACTTTTCATTAATGAAGTATGACGCTGGGTTGTCAGTACACTTGTCCCTGTTTGTGATTGGTCAAATGTTGCTAACCCCGCCCATTTCACGTGAACGCACTCTCAGCTGGTGAGAGAAACCCTGGCTTGATTTACCGAGTTGATAACCAGCTATGACCGCTTAGCGAGATCTCGTTTGTTAGGGTTAGTTAAGATAACTCAAACATATCCAGGATATGTTGAACTGTCTTCGTGGTAGGCCTACAGGGCACAGGTGGCGGCATAGCAGCGCTAATGTCAAAGACACAAACATTATACATTATATTGTTATTTTACCAGGATGCAGTGACAAAATTATTTGGGAAGGCTTAGCCTTCCCTAGCCTACAGTACCCGCCGCCCCTGAATAGAGCATAGGATGTTTTCCATTTTGGATTTAAAAAAAGGGAAATGAACTGAAATAAGGGTCTTTGAGGGAACTACACATTTTTAGAACTCTTAAGTGTTATCAAATGACATTTCCCAAAGGCCTCATAGAACAACAAAAAAGACTCTTTCAATCACAAAGATATCATAAATGATGTATGCCCAATAAGTCGGGTGTCTGGCTTAAGTCATTTCTTTATTTAATTACATGTTCAAGCATCTACACTCATTCATCTTTATTAGTATGTTGTTGAACTGTTGATGGATATTAAATGAAATAGCCCTGGAGTTCATCGCAGTTCAAATGTTTTGTTTTCTCCCAAATATATTAAATATTTTGTATAAATCTTGCAAAAAAGTTATAACTTTAGGAGAGGCTTCTGAGCATTTGTGATAAAGTATATACTGAGAGCCAAAGGCTTTCCGTTAGTTTGAGCTTCATAACTTTGATTGACATTCACAATATTTACAATCTATACTTTAAAAAGATTATTTTTTGTATTTGGTACTTTTTAAAGACTTGGAGTTCTTTGTATAGTCTTGCAGTATTGAAAATTATAAACATGATATTATTTATACTCCCTATTGCATTGATCATTGTGCACATCACAGTCTGCTGACATCCTAAAGGCTTCCCCTCTTGTTTCTGAAGCTGGGCGACTTGGTGCAGCTGGTGAGAGGACCTCTGTCTAAGATGCAGCGGGCGGTGCTGTCTGCCCTCATCGTCATAGAGGTCCACGCTAAGGAGGTTGCAGCCAAACTGGTGGAGCTGCAGGTCTCCAGCATCAATGACTTTGAGTGGATCAGCCAGCTCAGGTTAGCTGTTTGTATTTTGATCTCTCTTTGCTCTTTGGTTCGGTAACTCCTGACGTTGCAGTCCACTTTATCTGTCACAGCTTCTTTCCTGCGTTTCTAAAAGCCACTATAGAAGCAATTCAAAAAGATATGTCCAACACGTTATCCTTCCAGTTATTAGTTCATTCAAAGTCAAAACATGTCCAGCTTGTGATGCTGGATTGATGGTATGCTGCTCGTGTGGTTAATCAAAATAAAACAAAGTTGTTTCCACACACATTCAACAAAGAAATTATGCATATACAAGATATAAATTAATAAAAACAGAAGAGGCATACCTCAAATAACATTACAGCAAACATGTATTTCTTTTTGCTGGATGATTACGGTTGAGAACTGTGTCTTATTGGCACACAGGTTGTCAAATATAGCCCTATAATTGGCTGGTGCTGTGGGAATTGTAGTCTTTTATCTTAATGGACTGCATTTGACTCCACTAGGTGGCAATATTATTCTCACAAAACTAGCTCTAACACTACATTTGTGCAATACTGTGGATGCAGAATGAGAATGACACTGATGTGGTACTGTTTGTAGATATTACTGGACAAAAAATGACTTGTACATCCGGGCAGTGAATGCAGAGTTTTTGTACGGATACGAGTACCTTGGTAACTCCGGACGTCTGGTCATCACCCCGCTCACTGACAGGTAGGTGTAAAGTATAATGTTTTCTACTCTGTTTCGTATCGTTCTCCCTTTTAATACACCACTCCCTGCCCCTTCCAGATGCTACCTGACCCTAACAGGAGCTCTACACCTGAAGTTCGGAGGGGCTCCTGCAGGTCCAGCAGGGACAGGGAAGACAGAAACCACTAAAGATCTGGGAAAGGCGCTGGCTATTCAGACCGTTGTTTTCAACTGCTCTGATCAGCTGGACTTCATTGCTATGGGCAAGCTTCTCAAAGGACTGGCCAGGTGAGAGGCGGTAACTAAAGTGTGAAAGAAAAAATCTGCAGTTAATCACATTCATGGATGCTTTCTTGCCTGGCTGCCTTTTCCGCAGCTCCGGGGCCTGGGCATGCTTTGATGAGTTTAATCGTATTGATGTGGAGGTGTTGTCTGTTGTGGCGCAGCAGATCACCACCATACAAAAGGCCCAAATGCAAAGGGTGAGAAGCTGATTCACTAGAAATGCATTTACTTTTCAACAGAGTGCTTGAGTTATGCATAAGTACAGTCTGTATTTCCATGTACATATTGTATATACTGTATGTTGTATTTCTACTGCATTTAAAAAGACGTTTGTTTGTTTTGATATATATGTTTTATATTTTTGAGTTGAATAACCTTAACTATGTTATATAATGTAATGTAAAAACCAACATAGGTTATCATGTTTCAGTCATCTGTTAAGCATTAAACATGGTATTATTGTTTTTCATTATTATTAAACAGTTTAATATCATACATGGCTAGTTTTGACATTTGTAAATATTGTTTTATATAAGCAAAGAATCAGATTTCTTTTTTTCATTCCACACATAGAGGCAGCCTTTTTAATCCCTATAAAATGTTTGTCTTTTGTGTGTTGTGTTTTCAGGCAGAGCGGTTCATGTTTGAGGGGGCAGAGATCCCTCTAGTCCAGTCCTGCGCCGTGTTCATCACCATGAATCCTGGGTACGCCGGACGCACGGAGCTGCCTGACAATCTCAAGGTTTGAAAAGATCATTTTGAATTCGCTGTGTCACACCAAAGATAAGCAGATGGGGGTTAATCAAATGTTACATTCTACAGGCACTGTTTCGTCCCGTGGCGATGATGGTACCTGACTACGCTATGATTGCTGAGATCTCCTTGTACTCATTTGGCTTCAGTGATGCCAAAATCCTCTCCAAGAAGATCACCACCACCTTCAAGCTCTCCTCCGAACAGCTCAGCGCTCAGGTTTCGTATGGACTTGAAGAAGATCAGAATTAGGATCGGTTTAATGTCCAAATACATGTTATATATATCCCAAGAAATCGCTGTAGGTAATAATATACTTTTGCTCTTGTTTATATGAAGGATCATTATGACTTCGGTATGAGAGCGGTGAAGACTGTGATCTCAGCTGCTGGAAACCTCAAGAGAGAAAATCCTGATATGAACGAGGTATAAAATGTTTCTTCTGTTCATAATGGAAATAATGTTTAAGAAATATGATGCAAATATTAAATGATTAAAAAAAAAATACCCCTCCTGTTAAATATCTCATTCTTCTGCCACCTCCCAGGAGCTGATCTGTCTGCGAGCCATTCAAGATGTCAACGTACCAAAGTTTTTACAGGACGACCTGAAGCTCTTCAACGGTATTGTGTCCGATCTTTTCCCAAAGACAAAACAGGAGCCAATCGACTACGGCACACTGGAGGAGTCCATGCGTGATGTCTGCACCAAGAAGAACCTCAAAGATGTGGATGGTTAGTGTTGCTGAAAGCACTGAAATTAAGTACCTATGACAACTATTAGGGCCACGGTAGGTCAAGAGCAAAGAGGAACATCTAAACTTCTGGGATTAAAGTGGAAATTATAAAAGAAAACATTTGTGATATTATCTGAGATTATGAAGTCAAACTTTTTCCTGAAATGCACAGAAAACTTCTTTTTTTTTTTTAAAGTAAATTGGACACTTTTAATCTAGGGATATTTTGAGATTTTTCTCGTAATATTATGTCCCTTCCACGGCACCGTGATATATATATATATATATATATATATATGTTGTATCTATAAAGGCTCTGATTTTTTGTCGAAGGTCCCTGTATTTTTAGGATGAGTATTTAAAAGTACTGTTGTGATTGCAGGGTTTATTTCTAAGTGTATTCAGCTGTATGAGACCACTGTGGTGAGACACGGCCTGATGTTGGTGGGACCCTCTGGATCCGGTAAAACCAAGGTGAGTCTTTAACTTGTTTACAGTTTAAATCACAGTCCTCCAACGTTGGAAATTATTTTTGTTTTTGCATGTAAGCATCACTGTTGTGTCTGTCTGTCTGTCTGTCTGTCTGTCTGTCTGTCTGTCTGTCTGTCTGTCTGTCTGTCTGTCTGTCTGTCTGTCTGTCTGTCTGTCTGTCTGTCTGTCTGTCTGTCTGTCTGTCTGTCTGTCTGTCTGTCTGTCTGTCTGTCTGTCTGTCTGTCTGTGTTAGTGTTATGAGGTTCTAGGTGCGGCGATAACAGCTCTGAAGGGCCAGCCCTCTGTGAGCGGTGATGTGTACGAAGCGATTCAGATATATGTCCTCAACCCAAAGTCTATCACCATGGGACAGCTCTACGGGGAGTTTGACCTGCTCACACACGAGTGGTAAGTTAAAATGTCTTCCTCAAAAACTGCGAAAATAAACCTTTACAAATTCCAACATATACTATAAACAGACACACTTTTCTCCACCCCTACAGGACAGATGGCATCCTCTCCGCTGTTATCCGTTCAGGTGCATCATCCATGGACACTGTGAAAAAGTGGTATATGTTTGATGGGCCAGTGGACGCAGTTTGGATTGAGAACATGAACACTGTGCTCGATGACAACAAGAAACTGTGCCTCAGCTCGGGGGAAATCATCAAGCTCAGTGAGGTAAGGTTACCTTTTCACAGTCTTCATTTTGTCCCTGTTGCTAAACACACAATATACAATGGGTGTTTCTCAATGTTGAGGACGCTTCCTTCGTGGAACATGTCTTCCGAGTCACTTCCTTCAGAAAACAAAGAATGGTGGAACAGGCTAACAGGTAACAGGTGTGCGTCATATGCGAGGCCCCGCCTTAAATGGAGCGCGATTTCCGCCAAAGATTTGGAAATTGGTCCGTGCGCAAAGCATTGTGGGGATTTTAAGACCGCGGAGTCTAAACATGTGCAGCCTCGAAATTTCTCACTACGGGCTCGGTAGAATTCCAAGGAGCCTGGACATTGGAACAGTCCTTCGGCGGGACTCGATGACGTAGCATCCTTGAAATAGTGACTCTGGAGCTTCCTTCTTTGACATTGAGAAACACCCAATATGTACCTTTTGTTCACAGTGCAGGGAAAAACAAAAAAATCACCTGGATAAAAGCATGAAAATATTTTTGCCACACAAAGTTAGAAAATGATCCTAATAAAACTTTTTGACAATAGTGAGTTTTCCTCAAAAGCTGTTTCCATGGCAACGCATCCCTCCCGTGAAACACGGTTTTCTCATAACTCTGTTGAACATGCTCCAAACGGCCCAAAACTTCACAGGTTTGATAACGATGCAGCCATCAACACATCTAAGCATATTATGGGGTGTCAGCAAATTCCGTTGCCATGGCGACAGATCACTCGCCATCAAACACAATGTTTGTGTTACTGCTGTAACTCCCATGTACGTTGACCGATTGGCTTGAAAATTCCCACGTTTGCCAACGGCCGAGTCCTCAAGACACATACGTGACACGTCGACGTGAGGACAACAGCCTGCGGAGCATCGAAGACCCGCTCAACGCTGCTTGCAGCTTTAAATCAAGGTGTAAAAAAATAAAACCCTTTTTTCATATTTAACTTTGAAAATAACCAAATAAGAAATGATCTTATCAAAAAGAAATGTCATATGTTTTTAGATCATAAAAACAGGAGAAAAATGCTATTTGGATTAGCCTAAGAAAATGGATCACAAAGATATTTGTTTCTCACTTGCCTCTAAGGACTTCCGTATATGTCGTTTTGTGTTTTCTCCCTGCAGGTGATGACCATGATGTTTGAGGTGCAGGACTTAGCGGTGGCCTCCCCAGCCACAGTGTCTCGCTGTGGGATGGTCTACCTGGAGCCCAGCGTTCTGGGCCTCGTCCCTTTCACAGAGTGTTGGCTGAGGCGAGTCCCTGAAGCCCTGAAACCGTTCACAAAGCAGCTCGAATCGCTTTTTGCCAGGTTCCTCCAGGTGAGAGACGGAGCTGAGAGACACCAGCAGCAGGGAATCCAAAAGCTTTTCGTTATGACAGCATGCAGGGCCGTTTCTTCCTATAGGCCAGTAGGGGGCCCCCAAGCTGAAAGTTCAGGTTCAGCCTCAATATATTTGGGGAGAATTAAAATGAGCCGTCTTTATTTGTAGACAGCCAAGTCCCCTCCTGTGTTCGGTGAAGCAAATATGCTTAAAAATCAAATGTAGGATATAAACACAACTAAACTGCAACGATAGCAAAGCTGTGGCTTGTGTTTTTGGGGATCAATAAAGTCCAAATCATCGTTGGGCTGTCAGCCAATGAGTGACGTCTGAGGAAGATGAAAAATGTAAATTATGCATTGTTGAAAAAATGCTGCATTTATTGACGTAGAGGAGCCTTATTGTTTACCTTTTTAATATAATTTTTTGTAAGTTTCAATTGCTTGGTTTTCGTGAAATCAGCCTGTTTTCCGCTTAAAGTGTAACAGATTGATGCATCTCCACAGATCCTCTTAAAGGCTTCGGAATCCCCCC
This sequence comes from Gymnodraco acuticeps, assembly GCF_902827175.1. Taxonomy (NCBI): domain Eukaryota; kingdom Metazoa; phylum Chordata; class Actinopteri; order Perciformes; family Bathydraconidae; genus Gymnodraco; species Gymnodraco acuticeps. The sequence continues at coordinate 2,858,954 of NW_022989983.1, read as the reverse complement.
ATTGTAGTTAAAAAAACTGTAAAAACTAGGGCCCCCAAAAAGCTAGAAACGGCCCTGACAGCATGTGTTTTAATTTTTCTGTGCTGTTACCCAGGACTCCATCACATTTGTCCGCACATCAGTAAAGGAGGTCATCACATCTCTGGACAGCAACCTCACCTGCAGTCTGCTTAAAGTTATGGACTGCTTCTTCAATCCCTTCAACATTAAAGAGGTGTGTGCAGCTTCTCTCTGTTAGATTCACACGCAACTTATCTTAACCATCAATTTCATGTTGGTAAATAATTTGTCAAGCTACCTGAGCAGTCATCAAGTCGTGAGTGTAAATTCATGTGCAGGAAGTTACTGATTTCACCTTGACAAAACCCTTTCTGTTCTTTGTATAAGTGAAAAGTGTCGATTATGATCTCCTCACCTATATAATAATGGGTACCACTTTACAATAAGACTACCCTTATAAAGGGTTTACGAATAGTTTGTAATTCATTTATTAATTAGGTTGTGAACACTTTATAAATAATTAATAAGCTTTTATAAGACATGAGATAAACAAGGCAACTGTGACTGGTTGCTTGCCAAATAGTGAGCCCACATTTATCTGTACTGCTAAGTCTTATATTGGCTACTTAGCTTACTTCGTCTTCTTCGTCAGCCAGCATCCTTGGTATCTGTTGTTCACTGACTTGATTTTCGCTAGGTAGCCAATATAAGGCTTAGTCATCTTGCCAAATAGTGAGCCCACATTTATCTGTACTGCTAAAGCCTTATTAGAAATGGTGATTTGTTTCACACTTATACAATAAGGCTCCCTTTTGGCAACTATAAATGTTAGTAACTCATAAATAAATGGTCATAAGAGATGCCAAGAAACATCAAGATGGATGGGGGGAATCAACTCAGTGAGCAACAGATACCAAGGATGCTGGCTGATGAAGAAGACGAAGTAAGCTAGGTAGCCAATATAAGATTTAGCAGTACAGATAAATGTGGGCTCACTATTTGGCTAGATGACTAAGCCTTATATTGGCTACCTAGCTCACTTCATCTTGTTCATCAGCCAGCATCCTTGGTATCTGTTGTTCACTGAGTTGATTCTCGCTAAGTAGCCAATATAAGGCTTAGTCATCTTGCCAAATACTGAGCCTGTATATGAAAACTATGTTAACGTTTTTTAATGATTAATAAAGTGTTTACAACCTAATTATAAACCCTTTATGAATCCTTTATAAGGGTAGTCTTATTGTAAAGTGGTTCCGAATAATGTATTTCAGCATGAGAGGCCACCGCCCAAAAAGAAATTGGATCGTCTAAAGGAGCTGATTGAGCCTTGGTTCGTCTTCTCTCTGGTGTGGAGTGTGGGGGCCACAGGAGACGCAGCCAGCTGTAAGCGCTTCAGTGCCTGGCTCAAGGGGAAGATGGCAGAGGAAAAGGTGACAAGGACATCTCTGCTTTTGCATCCCAACACCAACATAGTTCAGAGGATTGTTTCTGACTAGAGGTATACAGTATTTTGATTAATTTAAACATTTGAACATTTGTCTCTCAGATTCAGCTATGCTTTCCAGAGGAGGCGCTGGTGTACGACTATCGGCTTGAGGATGCTGGCATTAGCAACTTTGAGGACGAGGATGAAACTGGGGGGAAAAAAGTAAACTTATTATTCGTTATCTTACCATAAAATGTTTCCAACATCCAAGACCATCACATGCATTTTTGCTTTTAACCAATTTGTCTTTTTGCATGTATATCCAGGTCCAGTGGGTCAGCTGGATGAAAAATGCAAAGAGTGTTGTAATTACCCCAGAGACCAATTATTCTGACATCATCGTTCCCACCGCTGACACAGTGAGGATATCTTTCCTCATGGATATGCTTTTGACCAATAAGAAACCTGTGAGTACTTAGATAGTAGTTGAGCTTTACGGGTGTGTCTACAAATACTGTAACTTTACAAATGAATTCAACACCGTATCACCTGATTATTTTATACTGATGCAATTATTGTATTATAGTAGTAGTAGTAGTAGTAGTAGCAGCAGCAGTTGTAGTAGTAGTAGTAGTAGTAGTAGTAGTAGTAGTAGTAGTAGTAGTAGTAGTAGTAGTAGTAGTAGTAGTAGTAGTAGTAGTAGTAGTAGTAGTAGTAGTAGTAGTAGTAGTAGTAGTGAAAACTTCTGAAGCAATTGGAGACAGGACTCAGAGAGACACAAAGAGAGCTGGAGCTTTGATGGCAAACACTGACGATTTATTTGGAGCTTCGGCCGGAGAATTCACAAGACATGTCACGGGCCACAGTTTGACCACACGGTAGAGATGCCACAATCAATTCTGAAGCACCCTCCTGTAGCTCAAAGTTTTAACTAGTTCAGAGTGTAATAATCAACATTCTTCAATAGATAGACTAAACAGCTGAGAACACTGAATCACATTTGCTGTCGCTTATGGCTCGGGGTCATCTACACCCCGAGAAGGATGTGTTCCAGGTGTCCCATAACAATAACTATCTCTCACCGAGAGTTGCCCGGTCACAAACTGGTAACAACAACAACTTGCTAGGGCAGCCCTTCCTTAAAGCCCCTGTCACACTGTCCCGAAATTGACACCCGATGGACACACATGGAATATGGAATTGTGAATTTCGCACGATGATGGCCCCGAACCACACACGAAGGCAACATTTACATTACATTTAAGACATACAACTGCAATGAAAGTACCAAAAACAATTATGTTAAAGTACTATGATACTGTACTGATATCTTCAGACTTTGTTCTTTACTTTATCCGTCGTTATATGTAGAAAATATTACGTTTTCTCCGTAATGTTGTTTCCATAACAACAACAACTTCCTGTCAACTGTCCTTCAAAATAATATATTATATCCTTTTTAGTTTCACAGAACACAAATTGGGTTATTTACATAATATGTTTACATGATTTTGTTGTGCAATAAAACAACACGATGGACACACGATAAAGGAAATGTTCAAATTCGGCTGTGATCGTAGCAACATCGGGCCATTCGTGAGGGCATCTTAAGCCATCGTATGACCGCCCGTGGAGTTTCTCAGGCTCCGGCAGCAACTTCGTGAGTGGTGGCAAAATCTTTGGCATGCCAAAAAATTGCAGAAGGACCTTGCGAAGGTTCATTTTCGTGTTGAATTCGTGTGTCAATTTTGCCCTTCGTAAGGCCATCGTGAGGGCATCGTGTTATCATCGGTGCCATCGGGCATTCGCCCCGATCAGAGTGCACCGATGATGCACCGATGATTACATGAAGATGACACGATTTCACAAGATGCCCTCACGAGTGCCTTACGAAGTTGCCGCTCACGAAGTTGCTGCCGGAGCCTGAGAAACTCCACCGGCGGTCATACGATGGCTTAAGATGCCCTCACGAATGGCCCGATGTTGCTACGATCACAGCCGAATTTGAACATTTCCTTTATCGTGTGTCCATCGGGTGTCAATTTCGGGACAGTGTGACAGGGGCTTTAGGGAGATAACGGCTGCTCAAGGTTGGTCAGCTGCGTCAGAGGGCGAAGGAGGACATGCAGGGCAAATTATTCCCCAACATATATCACCTGATTATTTTATACTGATGCAATTATTGTAATCAAGTAATACATTCTTTGATTTCAATTCTTATATTTGTCCCTGTGTGTGATCCAGGTGCTCTGTATTGGGCCGACTGGCACTGGAAAGACTCTGACAATGTCCGACAAGCTGCTGAAGAACATGCCCTCTGAATTCATCACACACTTCGTCATGTTCTCTGCACGCACCTCGGCCAATCAGACTCAGGACTATATTGACAGTAAATTAGACAAAAGGTATGCCAGATCTACTATTGTGTATATAACTTAACAACGAAAACTATTTGTCAGCCACCATTTCATGTGTGTGTGTGTGTGTGTGTGTGTGTGTGTGTGTGTGTGTGTGTGTGTGTGTGTGTGTGTGTGTGTGTGTGTGTGTGTGTGTGTGTGTGTGTGTGTGTGTGTGTGTGTGTGTGTGTGTGTGTGTGTGTGTGTGTGTGTGTGTGTGTGTGTGTGTGTGTGTGTCAGGCGGAAAGGAGTGTTTGGACCTCCAATAGGAAAGCACTTCATCTTGTTCATTGATGACCTGAACATGCCCATGTTGGAGACCTATGGCGCTCAGCCTCCTATTGAGCTGTTGAGGCAGTGGATGGACCATGGAGGCTGGTACGACAGGAAACAGATAGGTGAGAATACTGGAGGCCTTTTCCCATCATGGGTTCCTTTTACTTTTGATTTCCATTGTTGCCTATCGCACTAACAGTACATTGCTCTAGATTGTTTCTTCATATCTTAATTATCCGTTATGGGAAGATAATGTGTTTGGTTATGTGTGTTAGTATGTGTATCCATCTCACTATCTATTCATTGCTAATCCTGCATACTACTGGACCCATCAGCCATTTTAATACATTGTTCTCTCTTTCTCATTTATGAAAACCTATATCATTGACTTTTGTATAATGTTACTGACTGCTGGCATCTCTTCAGATTGAGCTTCTTTGTTTTTTTCCTGTCTTTTCTGAACAGGGACATTCAGGCAAATAGTGGACATCAATTTTGCCTGTGCCATGGGACCCCCAGGCGGAGGCCGAAATCCCATCACCCAACGCTTCACACGCCACTTCAACTTCTTGTCCTTCACTGAAATGGACGATGCCAGCAAGAAAACTATTTTCTCCACCATTCTGGGCGGTTGGATGAGTGAGTTGGGGGTTCTCTCGTTAGTGACTACAAACATTAGTCTGTACAAAAATAATTACAACAGTTTCTAACTTGATCTTTGTGCTTTTTACAGATGGATGTATGAGTAAGAGAGAACCAGGCAGTAAGTCAGGGACAGAGAGAACATAATTAGATTAGGAGTGTAGAGTATCAGTTATAATCAGTTAGTATATGAGGCGATACAAAGCTAAAATGTCTGACTACTTGTAATTTTAAGCCATAATATACATAAAGCTCATTTAAAAGGCACACTTGAAAACAACAAGTGTTGACCAGAGTTTGTGGATGTGTCTTCTGATAAAATATCGTCTCGAAATCCAGTTAACAGATTTTCATATTATTAATATTATCCCTTCTATACTGCAATTCTTTCCATCAGGACCTGTGCCAGCCATCCAGCCTCTGAATGAGCCTCTCGTAGACGCTACAATCCGAGTCTACTCCACCATCACCTCCCAGCTCCTCCCGACTCCAGCCAAGTCCCATTACACCTTCAACCTCAGAGACCTGTCCAAAGTCTTCCAGGGCATCCTCATGGCTGAGGCTGGGATGATAGAGGTAGTCAGATGATCTAACAGAATCTAATTAATTTGACAGAACAACATTACAATTGTTGAAAAATCCGGTACCACTTTAATAATAATAATAATAATACATTTAATTTATATAGCGCTTCTCATCTGCCAAGACAAATCTCGAAGTGCTTCACAACAAGGGATACTGATACACTTTGAGAGATTAAACAAATAATTGTAATAATAATAAGAAATAAAAAATAAAATAAAAAATACAATAAGACTACCCTTATAAAGGATTCATAAATGGTTTATAATTAGGTTGTAAACGCTTTGTTAATCATTAAGAACCATTTATAAACCAGTTCTAACATAGTGTTCATACATCGACACAGGCTCACTATTTGGCAAGATGACTAAGTCTTCTATTGGCTACCCACCTTGCACTTTATATGTCGTTGCTGCTATATTGTATTACCATGTCATAAATACTTGTGTATGCTGCTCTTGCTCTTTTGCATATCATGTATTTAGTTGTTGCTATGTTTGTAAAATGTAAACTTCTTAAATGTTTTATGTGAGGGACTGTGGATGGAAATTAGCTCAAAGCTAAATCTGGCACTGTTACGTTTGACACATTTTAATGTTTTAAGTGTTCATTACTGTGCATTGTCCCTGCCAAATAAACGATTAAATGAAATGAACGTTACTACCATTTCTAATAAGGCTTAGCAGTATAGATAAATGTGGGCTCACTATTTGGCAAGCAACCGGTCACAGTTGCCCTGTTTATCTCATGTCTTATAAAAGCTTATTAATGATTTATAAAGTGTTCACAACCTAATTAATAAATGAATTACAAACTATTCATTAACCCTTTATAAGGGTAGTCTTATTGTAAAGTGGTACCGGAAATTCTTTCAGCTTTAGTCACTTTATCTATTAAGTACTTACAAATGTAATTTATTTGGAAGCAGTGGGCTGAATGGCTAAGGCAACAATAAGCAATAAGCCTGGCTAGATTAATCACGTATCAAGTTGGAGGGAAAATGTCTTTCAAAAGGATTGAAAGTATATCTCGCATACACATCATAAAATTAGTTTACTTTGGTGCTTTTTAGGACAAATTGCAGCTGTTGCGGCTGTGGTACCATGAAAGCTGTCGGATTTTCCGAGACCGCCTGGTGTGTGCTGAAGATGTGGACTGGTTCAACAGGCTCCTCAAAGACTGCATTCAGGACTTTGACTGCAACTTTGAGGAGGCCGTGCCCTGCCAGCCGGTTCTGTACGGAGATTTCATGATTCCTGGGGCCGACCCCAAAGTCTACACACTCATAGAAGATAAGGAACAGGTCAGTGGTGCTAACCATGGATGTATAATAAGAACTGGATACAGCGTGGGAGGCGGGGTCTTGTTCTTTCCTATGAGAGCTGCTCATTGGCGCATGAGGACAAAATGGCCCAACTTTTGAGAGAGCGAAACATCACAGAGTACCCGTCATGCCTGGCTGTCAGAGCAGAAGTACCCGTATGTGCGCTCATAGAGCATGCGCAATTGAGTTGCCCCTTAAGCCCCGCCCCCCGAGCTCTCACTCTCAGATGCGCGTTCATAATGCCGAGGAAAATAACTCTCAGAATAACGTTATTAGCACATTTTACAACTTGATGACCTAATGTTTTTAATAAGGGCTATACAAATGTTCATACTGGGTAGTTTATTTGGTTAAAAAAAATCATCCAACGATTTACAGACGTCTCTTTCCCAATGTTAGTCAATGGGAAAAGTATTTCCGGGCCCAGGGACATCACGGACTGATACGGAAGTTGCAGTACCGCCGTTTGGACACAACGAATATTTTCCTCAGAGTCCGGCGCACTTCCTGGGGGCATGGTGCTAACAGAGGATGGCACTATTATTTATCCTTTTGCATCCCTTTTAGAAAGTAGCTCTGATGTTCCTTTTAAAAAACAGCCGTAAAACCATTTATTTTGATTTAATTACACTTTCAAAGTGTCAACAGTCAAATGTATCCACCATCAGTAGTGATCATGTTATTTTTCGGGTGGATTTTAAACCTTTAAATGTTTGTTTATGTGATGGCACAGTTAAAAAACATCAACATTTAAATGTAAAAATCCACGCAAAATATTTTCATGAAATCTTCATTTTTTGTGCACGGTCTCATTTTTACTTAATTAGGTGTATTTTACTTTGTGCTTTGTGTGTTTGTACCCCCCAATAATCTGTTATTGTCCATCTTACTTCATTAAAGTTTAGTATATACTTTACCAAAATGTTTGATTTGTTCTCCCTTACATTTGATTATTTAGTTGGCGAAAGTGATGGAAAAATATATGGAAGACTACAACCAATTCAGTACCACCAAGATGAAGCTGGTGCTCTTCATGGACGCCATTGAGCACGTGTGCCGCATCAGCCGCATCCTGCGCCAGCCTCTGGGCAACGCCCTGCTGCTCGGGGTGGGAGGGAGCGGGCGCCAGTCCCTCACTAAGCTGGCATCACATATGTGAGATTTACACACAATCTTACAACTCACATGCCAACATCAGGCTGTTTTATTCCCCACTTATCTGCTTTTTAAAGGGATCCAACTGCTGGTTTTCAGTCATTTCTGATCTTTTTTTCCCAAAGCCTACACGCATTTTGGGATTAATTCATGAATGTTCTGCTTAATAGACAGCTGGTTCCATTTATTGAAGTTCACTGTTTAAAATTGAAATTGTTCATCATGAGATAGATACACTAAAAACAATCCACACTCAGTTCCAGAGATTTATGCAATTCTTTGTAATATTTTGGGGGGGAAAAGTATCTATGATTGATCAACCATTAATCAAACACACATTACTGCTAATATGCTTAACTTCAGTATGCCCCAATAAGTATCTTGTGGCCCACTCCTCACAGTACGTTTGTCCACATTCAGTTCAGACTACGAGTGTTTCCAGATTGAGCTGTCGAAGAACTACGGTCAGACAGAGTGGAGAGATGATCTTAAAAGCATAATGCTGAAAGCCGGCCTTGAGAATCAACAGATCACCTTCCTCTTTGTGGACACACAGGTACAATATATTATCACCTGCCACGGTATACTGCATGTGTACAGTCAATAAATATCATCCCTGACACATATACTGTACTGTAACGTTGTGCGAGGAATGCTGTTGAATCAATGCTCACCAGACCCATTTGTCCTAATAGATAAAGAGTGAGTCATTCCTGGAGGATATCAACAACATTCTGAACTCCGGGGATGTTCCCAACCTGTATGCGTCGGATGAGCAGGAGCGCATCCTGGCAGCCATGAAGCCAGTGGTGGAGGAACTAGGCCAGCAGCTGACTAAACCCAACCTCATGGCCGCCTACATCAGGAGGGTCCGCAGCAACATCCACACTGTCCTCTGCATGAGGTTAGTCATTCAGATTACATAGTTAAATTGACCTTGTAAAGAGATTCTGAAAGCTTCAGGAAAAAAGATTCGCTCACTTTTTGTATATAAAAACCTGTCTGAAAATGAGCTGATCAGATTTTGGCCACTTAATGATGTCATAAAGATGTTTTGTCTTGAGTAACCATTAGCCAATCACCAACCAAGGTAACCCCCCCCCCACCTTATCACCTGAATCTCCTCCTAGCACCGTTGTGTTCTTTTTAACCAAATATCTCTCAGAGGGGCGTGGGGAGGGGCTCCTTATTTTCATCTAAAGTAACAGACAGAGAATCAGCACTTTTGAAACAGGGCTGAAACAGAGGGGATTATGGGATGCTGCAATGATCAGTTTGGTGTTTGGAGCCAAACACTTCAGAGACATGTTTTGTATATATCTGAGACCTATAAAATATTGATGAAAAACAGTATAATATGGGAGCTTTAATATGTGTTCTTCTTAATCATCATTTCCTCTCCTTCCTCTGCAGTCCTATGGGTGAGGTGTTTCGTGCACGGCTGAGGCAGTTTCCCTCCCTGGTGACATGTTGCACCATAGACTGGTTCAGCGCCTGGCCGGAGGAGGCTCTGCAGGCTGTGGCTACATCGTTCCTCAATGAGCTGCCTGAGCTAGACGTCAGCCCCACAGCCATGAGGGGACTGGTGAGCATGCTGCGTGTGTGTCAGTGGGATTTATTGATAAGGCAAGGCAAGGCAAGGCAAGTTTATTTATATAGCACTTTTCAACACAAGGCAATTCAAAGTGCTTTACAAAAAATGAAAGAGATTAAGAAAATGGCATTTAAAATCAGTCATTAAAAAGAAAAGCTAATAAAATAAACATTAAAAGAAAAAATACATGGATAAAAGTTACAGTGCTGTCAATTAAACATTAAAAGAAAAAAGTACATGGATAAAAGTTACAGTGCAGTCTAAGATATGAATAGTTCAATTAAAAGCAGCGACAAAAAGAAAAGTCTTCAGCCTGGATTTAAAAGTAGTCAGAGTTGCAGCGGACCTGCAGGTTTCTGGGAGTTTGTTCCAGATATTTGGAGCATAATAACTGAACGCTGCTTTACCATGTTTAGTTCTGACTCTGGGGACAGAAAGCTGACCAGTCCCTGAAGACCTGAGAGATCTGGATGGTTCATAATTTAGCAGGAGGTCAGAAATGTATTTTGGGCCTAAACCATTCAGTGCTTTATAAACCAGCAGCAGTATTTTGAAATCTATTCTGTGACACACAGGAAGCCAGTGTAAAGACTTCAGAACAGGAGTGATGTGATCCACTTTCTTAGTGTTAGTGAGGACTCGAGCAGCGGCGTTCTGAATTAGCTGCAGCTTCCTAATAGATTTTTTAGTGAGACCTGTGAAGACACCATTGCAGTAGTCCAGTCTACTGAAGATAAAAGCATGGACAAGTTTTTCCAAATCCTGCTGTGACATTAGTCTTTTAATCCTAGATATATTCTTTAGGTGATAGTAGGCTGATTTAGTAACAGTTTTAATGTGACTGTTGAAACTCAGGTCAGAGTCCATGACTACACCTAGATTTCTGGCTTTATCTGTTGTTTTGAACATTGCACACTGAAGCTCAGCGCTAACTTTTATACATTCTGCCTTGGCTCCAAAAACCATTACCTCAGTTTTATCTTTGTTTAATTGGAGAAAGTTCTGACACATCCAGTCATTGATTTGTTCAATGCACTTACTCAGTGTTTGAATTGGAGCATAGTCTCCTGGTGAAATTGTTACGTAAATTTGTGTGTCATCTGCATAGCTATGGTAACTTATTTTGTTGTTCTTCATTATCTGAGCCAGTGGTAGCATGTAGATGTTAAAGAGAAGAGGCCCCAAGATGGAGCCTTGAGGAACCCCACATGTCATATTTGTCAACTCAGATGTGTATTTACCTATAGAAACAAAGTTGTTTCTGTCCTTTAAGTAGGATTCAAACCAATTCAGAACTGTTTCCGAAAGTCCCACCCAGTTCTCCAGTCGGTCTAGTAATATGCTGTGGTCAACAGTGTCAAACGCAGCACTGAGATCTAATAATACTAACACTGAAGTTCTGCCACTGTCTGTGTTTAAGTGGATGTCATTAAAGACCTTTACAAGAGCAGTCTCAGTGCTGTGGTTTGGACGAAAGCCTGACTGGAACACATCAAAACAGTCATTTAAATGCAAGAAATTACTCAACTGTTGAAAAACAACTTTTTCAATGATTTTACCTAGAAATGGGAGGTTTGATATGGGCCTGTAATTGTTCATTACTGAAGCATCTAGATTATTCTTTTTTAAGAGCGGTTTTAATGACTGCAGTTTTCAGGGCCTGTGGAAAAATACCTGAGTGAAGAGATTTGTTTACTATATGAAGTAGATCTGAGGCCATGCAAGGCAAAACATCTTTGAAAAATCCTGTTGGAATAATATCAAGGCAGCAGGAGGAGGATTTCAGAAGTTGAATAATGTCCTCTAGGTTTTTATCATTAATCTGATGGAATTGTGTCATGATGTCTGAATTGATGTTAAGTGGAGATAGGGACAACACATTTACTGTTCCTGATGCAGAGGTTTGAAGATTTTTCATAACATACATTCAAAAAAACATTTTCTTGAATATAAAATTAATCAAGAAAACATAGAAACAAACCTCACCGTCATTCATAATGTGTCGACAGTTTGCACAGCATTTGACAAGGATGGGGAAAAATCACCCAAACAAATGCGCAAATGTAGTTTTATACCTTTGTCAAATAAATAGGGAATATAGTTTGTCTGCAGAGAAAATAAACTACAATCAAAAATCAAACCGCACTGAAATAACTTTTTACTAAGCACACGCTCAACAATGAATTCCCTTTTGCAGACATTGATGTGTGTGGAGATCCACCAGATGGTAGCCAGGAAGTGTGATCAGTACCTGGCCGAGCTTTCCAGGCACAACTACGTCACCCCCAAGAGCTACCTGGAGCTGCTGAAAATCTTCTCAGATCTCATTGTGCGCAAGAAGCAAGAACTGTGCAGTGCTCGTCAGCGCATGAAGACCGGCCTAGACAAGGCAAGGCACTGAAACTAAGGCAGTAAACAGCAATAGAAAATACATTTGTTTTTGTGTACTTATGATGAATAAGCGTTTCTGTCATCCCATAGCTCCTCAGCACAGCAGATGATGTGAGTAAGATGCAGGAAGAGCTGGGGACGATGAGACCACTTTTGGAGGAGGCCACCAGGGACACTGAAGTCACCATGGAGACCATCAAAGTAAGGGAATTGAGACTTAGAGCAGGGGTGTCAAACTCAAGGCCCGGGGGCCAAATCCGGCCCGCGACTTCATTTTCTGTGGCCCCACAAGAGCTTGCAAAGAATATAATATGTTTATTATACGGTTACATGGTGATTTACGGAAGCACGTTGCCCATAAACGACATGTCCCACAATGCATCTCAAATTTGACTTTTTTTCTCAGAATTTGCATTTTTTCTCAAAATGTTACTTTTTTTTCAAAATGTCACTTTTTTATTTTGCTTTTCTTTTGAAATCGTTTTGTGACATTCTCACTGAAAAGACTTGCAATTATTTGCCCTAGACTTCTGATTTCAGACGTAGTTAATTATTAAGTTATTACCCTATCTGATATTAATCCAATGCAGAGGCAATGATGTAATATATAATACATTATTTTATATATATTAAATATTTATATATGTATTTTGATATAGTCTTGAAGTTACAACCATAATGCAAATGTGGCCCGCGATGAAATTGAGTTTGACACCCCTGACTTAGAGCCATACTAAAGTCTTATAATCTCTAAAGTAAAAAACAGAACGTTTTTTTCTTCATGGTTTGTGTGCAATATATCTGCATGAGCCTGTTTTTTGGGAAACTTACCCTTCAGTGTGATTCATGCTCTACCTTGCCAGATAGACACGGTAGTTGCAGAGGATACCCGGAAGTTGGTGCAAGCAGAGGAAGCCAAGGCCTCAGCGAAAGCTCATTTTGCAGGAGCAATTGCTGCGGATGCCCAGAAAGACTTGGACCTGGCTCTGCCCGCCCTCGACTCTGCGCTCAACAGCCTCAAGTCCCTCAACAAGAACGATATCACTGAGGTCAGGGATTTAAATGATGGTCAGTTGAACATATTCCTGAAATAGTATTACATATGTAGAAAATAACCTTTTTGTCCATAGGTGCGAGGCATGCAGCGCCCTCCCCAGGGGGTGAAGCTGGTTATGGAGGCAGTGTGCATCATGAAGGGCATCAAACCCAAAAGGGTACCTGGAGAGAAGCCTGGCACCAAGGTGGACGACTACTGGGAGGTTGGTAAGGGTCAGCTTCAAGACCCTGGCAAGTTTCTGGAGAGCCTCTTTAACTTTGATAAGGTAAGGCTCCTAGCTAGTACAGTTATTGCCAAGTCGTTGTTTGTACAGTATATGTTGTCATTAGTGCTTCTAACGAACATTATTTTAGTATCTTTTAGATTTTAATTCAGTACCTAAAGTTCTCAAAAACGTCAGTGTTCAATGCCGATGTGGTTATTTCCTGTTTGGGAGATGTATTCATTTTCTGCTCACAATCATTCTGCAGGAAAACATCCCAGAGAGCGTGATCAGTTTAGTCCAGCCCTACATAGATAACGAGGAGTTCCAGCCAGCCAACATTGCCAAAGTTTCCAAAGCCTGTACCTCTATTTGCCAGTGGGTGCGAGCCATGCATATATATCACTTTGTTTCCAGGGGTGTGGAAGTTAAGAGGGTAAGAACTGAAATCCACATTTGAGCCATGAGGTTATCGATGTAAGACATCACTTTAACATTAAATATGTAAATATTCACAGACAGCCCTCAAGGAGGCCTCGGAGGACTTAGCAGCCACGCAGCTCATCCTGGATGACGCCAATGAAAAGCTGGCCGTGGTTGAGGGCGGCATTGCCACTTTGCAAGCCAAGTACCAGGCCTGTGTGGCCAAGAAAGATGAGCTGGACCAAAAATATCAACTGTGTGAGGCCCGCCTCATCCGAGCAGACAAGGTCAGAAGGAGGGACAAGATAAGATAAGACTTCCCTGTTCCCCAGGGGGCAATTTAGAATTACACCAGCAGGTGGTTAGAAACAGGATACATACAGAATACAAAAACAAGATGTACTGTCTCTGTACTTAGTGTTATATTGTCTATACATATTTAACTCGTTTTTGTATTGGTAGTTGAATAATATACTGGCTTTAATTTCCTCAGCTTATTGGTGGACTGGCAGATGAGAAGGTGCGTTGGAAGGAAACAGTGCTAAATCTGGAGTACATGGTCAATAATGTGGCCGGCGATGTGCTTCTGTCTGCTGGATACCTCGCATACCTGGGACCCTTCACTGTAAGTATGTGTGAATACATATCACAAAGTATGTTAAAGGTAGGGTAGGTAAGAATGGAGAAACCAGCTCGAGAGCGCTAGAATTTGAAAGTACGCAGCCGGAAAAAATCTGCCCCTTCCTTCAGACTTCCTCACAGAGCCCCTCCTCCAACACACACGGACGCGCACATGACCAATGAGGGCACGAGATAAGTTTGTGCACAGATGGAAGGCTGACAGGCAGTTAGACCATCCAGTTACTTTACCCGGGCCGGCTCAGATGATTGGTCGTGCTTTTTACAGCGCCACAGATTACATTTTTGTATGTATTTATTGTCAAAGCACTTCAGATATTCATTGCTATCGGGATGTTAAGAGCATTCCATGGAATATAACAAAAAGTGTTTCTGAAGTGAATTACCTACCCCACCTTTAAATGTCATGCTTTTCTGGTGGAGAGAAAAAGTACAACTTTAGTTTTTGCTCTTCTCGACTTATGTTAAATAAGTAGGTTCATTATTGTAAAATATTGTTGAAAGAATTGCAATGCATTATTGGTAGGTTAGCCTTATTCTTATTCACTGTTTTTCTGCCTGTTGTGTAACTTGCTGCTGTTAAATACCAACCACCTATGTGCAATATGTGCTAGATGTGCAATATATATAGATGCCGTTAATAACTGTAATATACACCTGGCTGCTAAATCCTAAGAACTGTTACAGGATGTGTATTTTTTTAAATGATGTAACTAAATGCACGTCACATATTTAACATTATGTAACACTAACCTGTCTGTGGCTCTTTTTCCTGCTGTAACTACGCACATTTCCCGTGGGAAATTAGTCCCGTGAAATTCGTCCCGTGGGACTAATAAAGGGATTCTGATTATGTTCCGGTTCCTAATCAGTGCAGCACTATTGTGTGACTTTGATCAGTATTGTTTTTATGTTTAGGGCGAGTACAGGGCCGCCATGGCAGAGGAGTGGCTGCAGTGTTTCAAAAAGCTAAATGTTCCACACACTGCCGAACCAAACCTGATCAACACCTTCGGAGACCCGGTCAAGATCCGCTCATGGCAGGTCGGAACAAGATTTTGTGTTAACTATTGATTTTTTAAATATATTTTTCGGGGCCAGTGAGCTTACTTAACTTAATGGTCATTTACCTTTTCTGTCATCGTACCTTGTCATTTTAATGTGCACAGATATCAGGTCTGCCCAAGGATAACCTCTCAGTGGAGAACGGTGTGATCACCCAGTACTGTCTGCGCTGGCCTTTATTCATCGATCCTCAGGGACAAGCCAACACTTGGATCAAAAACATGGTACGGTCTCTTATCTGTGTACTGATCCGACCATCACTGCAGAGGGTGCCAGTGAGACAAAAAGAGATAGAAA